>NC_041226.1:16631731-16643879 GCF_002837175.3 Physeter macrocephalus | reverse complement strand
GCACGAACCCGTGTCCCCTGCATCGGCAGGCGGACTCCCAACCACTGCTCCACCAGGGAAGCCCTAGATCCTTTCTTATTCTCGGATAATACCTATCATTTCATGACCAACTTTTCTGTCATGGCCACATTTTTTCTTTCTAATAGTGTTTGCTTAGGACTCTAAGACTTTCCGGCAATTTAATTTAATGGTAACTTGATTTAAAGCACAGGGAAAGGTCTGCGTGGTCCCTTGTGATGGATCCCTCTGCCAAGACTGGGATCCACAGGCTGCATGAGACTCAGTCAGAGCCGTGACCCTGGGCCCACATGGCCTGTGTCTTTGCCTCCTCTTTCCACAGCCCCAGCTCTGGGTTTCTCTCTTCCTACTCTTACCATGGGTAAGACTTTTGTTATAAGCATCTTCGAATTCTTTTGGTAAAGAAATAGGCTATTCATAAATAAATACACATTGGGAGAATTTATGCTTTTCTCTTATATCAAAGTTATGAAAGGAAGTAAAATTCTTGCATTCTGATTCTTCTGGGTTTGGGGGAGAGGGACCAAGGATAAATATGTATGAAAGCTTTCTCTCCTTCCGGATCTGAGATTAGGAGCGTTTCTCATTGTCACACTAGAGAATCATTAGGGGAGATGAGAAGAGATGTCTTTTCTATTTTTAACTATTTAGCTAACTAAAGACATAATAGGTCAAAGTATTAGCAGGTAAAGTTCTTTACAGAGGGTAGCATCTCGTCAAAGAGAGAGGGGTTGTATAGTGTGGTGACTAGTAACAGCCTTTGAGTCAGGCCAGGCTGTATATGAGGCAGCCCTTCTGCTGAGGGCTCTGTAGGCTTGGGCAAGGCACCTCATCTCTCTGATCCTCAGTTTCCTCATCTCTAAAATAAGGATAATATCGGAAAGAAAAGCCCTCAAAGGTTGTCAAAAATCATAAAGACTACAATGCTTGTAAAATAATCAGCACAAGAATAAGGGGTAATTAGTGGCAATTGTTAACATTATTCTTGTTAATAAAAATGATAATAATTCAAAAATAAAGCTTTCAGATAAGATTACTGTTTCTCCCTGATTGTAACATTTCCAATGGCAATATTGCCATGTACACCTACTCCCTCTATACCTAATACATTCAGCAGATGTTTATTGAGCTCCGTCTACAGACCAGACTTTGTATTGGGCCCTTAGGACCCAAAGGTGACTAAGAAAACAGTCCCTGCCTCTATGGAGCTGTGCTAGACGTATGAAAAGGTGGTAAAGGTGGGTCAGTTTGCCATTTTACTGGAAAGTAGGCAGCCTCGGTGGGGGGTTCCCTCTGATCTGGAGCTGAGGAGATGAAGAGATTCTCACAGTTCCCAGGGTTACCCAAACAGAACTGCATGAACTAAATACAGTGTTCTCAGGAAACTGCAAGTGGACAGAGGGCCAGGGACTAATCTGAACCTCCACTCTAGCCAGTGAACAGCAAAATGTTGCTGTGTTCCCAGAAAGGAGACCCCAAGTTCAGGTTCAGCCTTGGCTGTTGTCCAAGAATCCCTGGGGAGACGATCCTTCTAGGGTCCCTTTGGTGTGGGATAACCCTAAGTTATCCCGGAGACCTCTCACGTGTGGATCGGTCACGGACCTTCTCTGGTCCTAGGAGGTCTGGAAAACTTAAGAATGTGGGAGTTACGAATATAAGAGAGAGAGATCTCTAGAAGCAGATGCTTAGCTGGTTAGATTTCACCAAGTGGGCTGGGACTTCTCATACTTTGGAAAGTTTCATTTCTTTGCTGTACATTTAAGTCCCCCCTACTTTGGGGATGGAACAGGGCCTAAGTTGACGTTTGGCTAGATGTTAGCCTGTGTCTGAAAATCTGTTTCTATAAAGAGGATAAAGGCTTCTCTACCCTTTTTCCTTAAGAAGCGTCAGACACAGGACCAGCTTCATGGGCGTGTGACCTATGCAATCGCACGAGGCCTCACGCTTAGAAGGGTCCCATGCTTGGTTTAATGCTCTACTGTCACCATCTTGTAATTCTTTTTTTTTTTTTGACAAGGGGCCCTTTGCTTTCATTTTGCGTTGCGTCTTCCGTGTTACGTAGCTTGGCCCGATCAGAAATACTGCCCCTAGGGCTGGTGAGAAAGGAAGTGCAGCCATCCCACTAAGAATTGTCTTTGTAGATGGTGGAGCCTGTTGGTGTGCAAAGTGGGGTCTTTATACACTCATAAGAGATTTGCAGTGCAGTTCATGGAATGCTCATCTATGAAATAATAACCAGTTTTGAGATGCTTTCTGGTATGAATGCTACAGTGATGCCAGATGAAACATGAATGCAAGAAGAAGGTATCTTTTACTTTTTATAACCGTTGATCTGGGAAACTGGGGATGTTCCCTCATCTTGTTTTTAACTGCAAGGTGGTTGTATTTTGAATCCTTAAATCAAGAAGCCCCTGAGCAGCTTTATTACAAAGCTCGGGATACAGCATTCATCACTGTGTTCTTCTGTGCTGGAATATTAACAGGACTGAAGTCCCATAAATTATGTATCTGTTGCTGAATGTTGCTGCCAGCTATGAGTAGCAAAGCACTTCCTTCTGTAGCTTATTTCGTTTTGCGAGATCCTTGACGTGTATCAAGGTGCCTTAACAAATGAAATGTAGTTCAAATCACAGGGCAGTTATCAATCTGTTCAAATAGATAGATTTCCCTTCTTGCCCCGGAATGTCACCATGGTGTCAGTCCATATTCTAAAATGTATGAAGTAACAACCAGGAGAGATAGAAAACAATTGACTTTGTTTTTTAATGAATACATGTCAAAGATTTTATATTAGTCATTAATTAATAAAGGAACTGGTAAGATGTTACAACCAGTTCAAAGGCAAATCCAAAGAGTAGAAACATGCAGAGGCAATGGAGAATGCTGCAGTGAATTTGTATTTTCACAGTTGACTTCTTCCATGTAAGGAACAGGATGTGGAAATTAGTTGCATCTTCACTGGATAAAATTCATTTGCAGTAGTATCAGTTTTCTATAACTTACAGAGTTATAAAATAGCATAAAGGTACTGAAGGTACAGACCCCCATAGAGTCAGAAAACCCAGAAAGGTGTGCTAGACCACACCTGATATTCCATTGAAAAGATACCCAGTAATTTCTTTTTGCCCATTTCAAAGTTTTTTGATCTACCTGCGAGTTCTTCCCCCTCCTCTCCTGTAATCAGAATAATCTCAAAGATTATTCTTGATCCCCAAAAAAAGGCTGGTCTCATAAAGTTTGGCCTAATTATTTACATTGGTGCAATAAGAGTGTTAATTAATGCGTAGGCCATCTTGGTTTGCTTTGCAAATGTGGAGCCATACAGCATTAAACAACTGTTAAGCCCACAAAATTTACAAAAGTTTTTATGAGGAATCGTGGATTGAGCTTTTCAGAACCTCTGTTATCTGCTATCCCAAGGCTAGGAAACTGAGCCCAAGAAAATCTCCACTATTTTTCACCTATAGTACTTATAACCTTGGTTGAATTCCTCGAGGTTTTCAACATTTGCTAGCTTCCTGGCCTGGTAGCTTTCTTACCACCTGTAAGGCCAGGACCCTACAAACCAGGTACCAGGCCAGTTTTCCTTTTGGGAGGGGGATGGTTATAGGCATTGGCTCCCTTAATTCCTAAAGGGGCCAGTCATATCTGATTCAATGAACACTATAATACGATACTCTAGGTAAGGCCTTATTTGCCCAATGATATACTATAGATAGATTCTAATTAAACCTGTGAAATAACTATATTGCCATGAAAATCAAGGGGACTCAGTAACAGATTTTGAATTCTGGGGGATCTCTGAGAACTGGATATCATTCTTAAATGTTTGGATTTAGCTTATCAAAGCAGAATTTACTAAATTGTAAGTTAGAGATAGCATAAAAAGTAAGAGAAAAGGCAGCCTCATATATCCAAAAAAAAGAACATTAAAGCAATGTCAGTGGTATTCCAGACAAGCAACCACAGTAAAATTTCCCTCTCAGTTCATTCAATCCTGTGTCATTAATTCTTGTTCTGCCGGGTTTTGGTTCAGCAGTCTGCATTTGTGGAGCCACCTGCATGCAGACTAAAAAGAGTCCAGAAATCCAAGGAAATCCTGACTCAATCCACTAGCACAGTTTACAGATTATCTAAGCAATGTCAGTTCAGTACCCTTTGCCTAAAAGTCTACTGATTTAAATACCAGTATTTAAAAATACCTGGTATACAGAGTCCTTTCCCAGGAAACTCTGAGATTGACCTTTCTGGCCTGTAGCTTATAGTGGAGGCTTCAGGCAAGAATCAGAATAATACAAAGTTACCTGTAGATATTAGAGACTTAATGGTTAATTTTTACTGTTATAAATAATATCAGAATCGAGAAGAGTAAAATTCTCTATTGAGATACCCTACATAACTACTTCCTAAGAGATTTGATCAGTATTTTGCCTGAAGGTAAAAACAGACAATGAGAGCACTGATAAATCTCCAGGGTCTTCCCATGCAATATACAATTTCAGAAACATATTAATAATATTTTACCCATACTGACTTAACCTAGGGAAAACTAAGCATCTCCTCTGATCTGACGGCTCTTCCTGTAACACAGTAAACAAATGCAATTAGTAACACAGCAATTATGTATAGCATCTCTATTTTTATAAGGCAAAGGGAACAAATCTTTATGACTTTTCTAGGACCCCTCTAGACAATCTTAAAGATAGTTTTAGATAATCTAAAGATCATTTTTAGCATTTAAAAATATGCTAAAAAATTTTTTTGCCCCAAAATACAGGGTTCAGTGTGGGAAAGCAAAACCATTTTCAGAGGATACTTGATATCTCTAGATACTTGATTAAGATAGGAGCACAGGTGCCTAAGAAACAATACTTGGTTATCTATGTAATCGAAGTAACAAGAAAACATTTGAAAATAAATGTAGAAAGTAACACAGTCTTAAAGAATTTAGGTCTTTTCACAAATGAGGGCCCTTGTTCTTTTTCTTTTCTTAAATAATCAAGAACTTTTCAAGTCAACCTAAAGCTCTGAAAATAATTTTCGTGAGACACAGAATCTCTGCTAGCTAGGCAGATTCCTTAGAAGGTAAAGAATATCCTTTTGCATATCGTAGTCCAAGGCATTAATCAGTAAACTAAGGAAGCAAGCCATCCAAACCGAGGGAACTATGCCAAAATTTTAATGTATTTTATAGCTTTCTTTTTAAGACTCGAGTATTATAAACCAAAGCAAATAAAATTCATTTTCCATGTTTTGTCTTTTATTTTTCTCTTTTATATTCTGGAACAAATTTATATTTTACTTTAGAATTGCCTTTTTCATTCATTTATGCTCTCTCGGAAGTATAAGATGGAGTTTTCCAGAGGCTACCTGAGTGACATTATAACAAATGCAGAAAGAGATGAGTATTTGGTTCTTGCCTATTAAGCCAGACATTAGAAAGACTTGCACAAATATTAAACAATGCCATTTTGTCTTCAAAATATTTTGTTTTGGGAAATATAGTTATTTTTCCAAAAATATACGTTATTTATGTTAAAATGCAATGTATTCATCATTGCTATTTTCAGATGAATCAATAGTTTAAAAATTTCTCAGATTTGATTTGACTTCGCTGCTGAGGGCCCGGGTTCGGTCCGTGGTCAGGGAACTAAGATCCCACGGGCCATGTGGTGCAGCAAAAACAAAACAAAACAAAACAAAAAACACTACTCTTTATTTTTTTTGGCTTCCCCCAAAACAAAAACACAGACACAATTGTATTTCCTTTTCATTACTGCACCTGGCATAGTCTCAACCACCCGTTTTAATTATAATAATTAACCAAAGTAACTAACTCATCTTTCACAGAGAGGATTGGGAGGAGGGAGGATGTGGATAATTGAGAACTTTCCATCACATTGCAGGCATTTTAGCACAGCTAGACTAGCACAGCTCATGAATCACGTGACATCAGTTTCTACCGTGACATACATCACTTTTGCATCCCCTGAAAGTGGCAAAAAGGAACACATTCATTTGACATGACTCACCTCAGCTACAGCCTCTCTACAGCACACAAAAATAGGCAAACATATATAATCATATATGTTTATTATGCTTTGTAATCGAAGTTTCAATTACTTAGAAATTATCTAGGTAGGCATCCAATGACTATCAATTAGCTCAACTTACTGTTAGTCCATTGTAAGTTACCTAAAGATCTTGGGAATGATCTTTAAGTTGATATGCTATAAAACATAACTGCTGTATATATAAAAAGTTTAATTAAGTTTTATTAATCAGAATAATTAATTGAACACAAACTTATTTTTCAAAATCTTAAACATTATATAGGCATAATATTAGCTTATTTGACTAGTTATCCAATATAAATTTAGGAGAAATCAACCCAAGTAAAACAAAATATACATTTGCATTATATTTAACACTGTTTAATCCAGAAAAAGACATACCTGTGTATTAAAACTCATCATGCTAATCTTATTTGCCAAAGAGTGACCCTGATTTTGTGAACTTGGATTCTTAAAATATCACTGAGTTCGGGTGTATTTTCTGTGGAATAATTTTTAAGTCTAGTAAATTTAAAGTTTTAGAGGTTCAGTTTCCTTATTTTCTGTGAAGTTTAGGAATATTTAATTTATATAAGCTCTTGCTTATCTTTATAAGCAAGTGCTTCTAATATAAAAGATGCCATAATTAATTTACTGGTACCCTCGGGAAACAGGAAAGCATTCCATACACAAGAGGTAAAGGCCCTTCTGAATTGCAGACAAGGATGCACAGAGCTTAATGGCTTCAGTCCTACAACTGCAGCCACAAGTCAAAAGTAAACACAAAAGCACCCCAAAAATCACCAGTCGAGATTTCACAGAGTTATTCTCCTTCCCAGTGGCCACAGAATTCTTAAAGACTTTGAGCTCAAAATAGAAAAATATTCAAACAAAAACAACCAAGAAACCAGATTCCTTGTTCTCTCTTTGCCACGGGAACATAGGTCTCTATCAACTGTGGTCGGTGATCAAATTGTCAGACCCTGAAACTGAATTCCCCAGCAAGGGGGGATAACTTGTCAGCCATGTATGAACTAGAAAGAAAAATAAAACACAAAATCAGTAAAGAGGGCATGAAAACTAGAGAGACAGAGAATCAGTGAAACTCAAGTCTGTTGCTGTGTTGGATGCACCCTGGGAGCCGTGCTGGTGCCTCACATCTCGGGCAGCACAGGTCACCTGGCTCCGTCAGGTATGCCCAGCGGGCATGTCGTTGGCTGACCTTACAACTATAACATGAACAGGTGGCACAGATTTTACTTAATTAATCATTTAAGGAACCAGTAAGATTATAACCAGTTCAACAGCTTTTTTCCTTAAGTGTTGCTAACTGACAAAGACTACCTCTTCTTGGGGCCTTAGCATCTTACACGAGCATTTTTAAAATTTGAGCTACAGTTGATTTACAATGTCGTGTTGGTTTCAGGTGGACAGCAAAGTGATCCAGTTATATATATATACCTATTCTTTTTCAGATTCTTTTCCATTATAGGTTATTACCAGATGTTGAATATAGTTCCCTGTGCTATACAGTAGGTCCTTGTTGTTTATTTTATATGTAGCGGTGTGTATCTGTTAATCCCATACCCCTAATTTACCTCTCCCCCACTTTCCCCTTTGGACATAAATCATAGCAATATCCCAAAGCAAAAGAAATAAAAGCAAAAGTAAACAAGTAGACCTAATTAAACTTATAAGCTTTTGCACAGCAAAGGACACCATAAACAGAATGGAAGGACAACCTATGGAATGGGAGAAAATATTTGCAAATGATGCAGTCGACAAGGGCTTAATTTCCAAAATATACAAACACCTCATACATCTCAATATCAAAAAAACAAACAACTCAGTCAAAAAATGGCAGAAAGGGACTTCCCTGGTGGCACGGTGGTTAAGAATCTGCCTGCCAGTACAGGGGACACGGGTTCAAGCCCTGGTCCGGGGAGATCCCACATGCCGCAGAGCAACTAAGCCCGTGCGCCACAACTACTGAAGCCCGCGTGCCTAGAGCCCGTGCTCCGCAACAAGAGAAGCCACCGCAATGAGAAGCCCGCGCGCCGCAACGAAGAGTAGCCCCCGCTCGCCGCAAGGAGAGAAAGTCCGCACGCAGCAACAAAGACCGAACGCAGCCAAAAATAAATAAATTTTTTAAAAATATGGCAGAAGACCTAAATAGACATGCCTCCAGAGAAGACATACAGATGGCCAAGAGGCACATCAAAAGATGTTCAACCTCACTAATTATTAAACGAGCATTTTGACTTATTTTAAGTGTTGAAAATCTTGAGTACTCTCCCAACGTTAGCATGTTGACAATTCCATCCGGTTTCCAAGATCTGCTCTTGGGTGGGGCTCAGGGGTGAGTGTGCGTGACCAACTGCTGGGCTTCCTTCCCTCAGGGCTCTCTCTGCTCTTGGGAACTGTCACTAACTCTAGCTTCTTTCGCAGTGACAGAGTCCAGGCCCTGTCCTACGCACAGCACACGCGGCAGCTCATCTCCTGTGGTGGTGACGGTGGGATTGTCGTCTGGAACATGGACGTGGAGAGGCAGGAGGTAGGTGTTACAGCAGCCTCGGGCCACCCACCTCCGCAGCCACCGGGCTGGGCTCTGCAGCTCCTACCCTGCTGAAAAAAGCTTCAGCCTCCCCTCCTACTCACTTCTTCTTTCTTTTATGAGTAAACCATGAAAGAAAACATGTTGTGTCAGAAAATTTAAAAATTCTAGTATGAAAGGAGCTTCCTTTTTCTTTTTTAACCCCTCACAAATTGGCACGTAACACTTAACGTAATGGAGGTTTCGTAAGAATTTCAACTGAGACTAAGCTGGTTAGACTTTAAATCTGTGGTACCATTACAACAGCAGTTCAGGGGAGAAAGAGGAAGCAGCTATTTTCAGGTGAGTAGCCGTTTGCTATAAAGTGCCCTACGAAAACA
The DNA here is from genome assembly GCF_002837175.3 of Physeter macrocephalus. Lineage (NCBI taxonomy): Eukaryota > Metazoa > Chordata > Mammalia > Artiodactyla > Physeteridae > Physeter > Physeter macrocephalus. Next base: position 16,634,874 of record NC_041226.1, on the reverse strand, counting down.
GAAAGCGTAGTACTTTATGTTATTGGGGGAAGTGGTGGCTAGTGTGTGAGAAATGGTATTTGATGAAGGATCCTTAGTTTGGTATTAATAGAAATATTAGAAATAATTTTTGTGTGTTTGCGAGTCATATTCTAAGCAGTTCTCCAGTTATAAATGTATACGTTGTCATTTTTAGGCATATACTTAAGTTTTATCATAACATTCGTTTTTCAGTGAATTTTCTTTTTCATCTTTGAGCATCTTAACAACTGATTTGCTTACTGAATATCCCCTTTGACAGGTACTTTGAAGTTAACCATTTTCTCATTTCCCTAGAATTATGCTGGGTAAACTTTCCCTTTGACAGTGTGTATTCTTCTAATTTATTTCCTTGCAGGATGCAAGAATTAGAAAAGCAACACTTTAAAAATTAGACAAAAGCCATTTCCCAACTTCTTTCCATACCCTCACCCCAATCTCATTTCAAGGGAGTAGTTGCTATTACCCATAATGCAGTGCCTTTCAAATACCAGTAATTAAATGCTTAAGGAGGTTGAAGCTTGATTTGCTCAAACCATAAATCCACAGGAGTTCTATTAGTAACTAATTAAAATGATCCTTACCGTCAGGAAGTAGGGAATTGTGGACTGTTGCTTTTGAAAGTACTACTTGGCCCCGTGGGCGTAAAGGCAGGGATGTCGGCACAGTGTGTGCTAGCCGTGCTAGCCAGGCCCCCCATGTGACTCGTTATTCTGCATGGTGGCCTGCTTTGGGTGACGGACAGTCGCACCTGTTCTGTCCTGGCTTCTTCCCAGGCCTGACTGACCAGGCGTGGGGAGGGGAACCGCTGGGCTCTTTTCCCTCTGTGCACACAGCCTCCCTGCTTGATAGACAGAGGCCCAAAGGAGGATAACGATGCGGTGTTCCAGAGGCGGAACCAGGTGGTTGGTGGGCAGCCCTCCGAGCCATCTTGCTTCAGTTATGCCTTTTGACATGAAGATATATGGGCGCTCGGTACTTGTTGACTATCTTAAATCTTCTTGAGCGATTTAAAGCTCTAAATGAGCAGTGGTGGTTCCATCCACTTTTTGCACGTGTCCCATTTTATAAACATACTTACCCTGAGGAGTATCTGTGGAGCTGCTTCCTAGGCGTGGCAAGTGCCATGCGGCGCTCAGCTCAGGAGGCCTGAGGTGTAACGAAACTGTCCCTGCCCTGAAGGGCAGGTGGCCTTTCTGGAAGAAAAGACATGGGGGAGAAAACTTCAGAGAACTATTCGATGGTATAAGTCATCCAATCACAGTCGGTGTGAGTTAGAGCATCCGGGCGGAGGATGATGTTCTCAGCGAAGGGTTTGTGGCAGGAGAGAGTGCTAAGAGTTTGACGGGCCTGAGTGCACTCTGACCAGAACAAGAAACACCAAGAACAAAGAGCGGGCAAAGTGGTCGTGCGCAGAGGCAGAGAGGAGGGGATAGCAGCCGAGCGGTGGGCTGGCGGGGGGAGACCTCAGGTGGCTGAACACAGATCAGGTAGACATCCCGTAGGTTGAATGTGTGTTTGTACAGTTAATGAAATGCAATTTCTCACAATTTTTTTTTAACATCTTTATTGGAGTATAACTGTTTTACAATGGTGTGTTAGTTTCTGCTTTACAACAAAGTGAATCAGTTATACATATACATATGTTCCCATATCTCTTCCCTCTTGCGTCTCACAATTTTATTATTTTTTTAAGTATATATAATACAGGTTCTTTGTAGAAAAGTTACTGAGTGCTCGTTAACAAAGAGAATGTCAATTATTCATGATACCACCGCGCAGAAATACCACCCTTCACATGTTGGCAAACATCCCTCCTTAACATTTTTCTCTGCAGATACATGTCAGAATTTTTTTTGGACAAAAAATGGAATCGCACTACACATGCTGATTTTTTTTCCCCCTTTTCAGAGCCCTACTGTCAGTTCCCTCCTCATAGACACCCACTTAGGTATTTCTTATGTGTCCTAAACCAGCATGCTTCCTTGTAAAAGGTGTAGCGGGGTGTGTGTGTGTGTGTGTTTGTGTGTGTAAGTTTTTTGTAAATCTTCCTGATTTTCCTGTATCATAAGTGTACTGAAAAATCACAACATAGATAAGTCTTTTAGGGGTAAAATGTTGTCTTCAGCTAAAAAACTTTGGATTATTTTATTAAATCTGTCTTTAAACGAATTAGGGCATGAAAATTACCAAGTAAGTGAAAGGCTTACTTCTTTTCTTCAGTTTTAATAAAATAAATAGACTAAGAATTAGAGCTCTTAAAATGTCCCCTTTTTACTCTTTTTTTTTTTTTTTCTGGGAAAATATGTAGCTTTAGGTTCATTTCTGCTTAAAGGTAGGGGAACAGGCTAAGTCCCTGAGTCTGTTCTATAACAGCTCTTCCTCAGAAAAGGATTACATCAACAAAGTCCTTCCTGAGCCTTTACTGTGCTGCTGTCCGTTGTGAAGCCCATAGAGGGGAGGCCGTTGTTTACCGTATTTCTCAAACTTGTTTGATCTCAGGCCTCTTTTACAGTAAGTGTCCTGTCAGTCAAATTGGCGTTCCCTGGAATTCACTTTTGGGAAACCCTGGGGTTGGGTGTATTTTCCCCAATTCCTTGGGTTAGGTGATATATGGAAAGAGACCAGTCTCTCTGCCAGAGGATGAATTTACAGAGTAGAGCATGGAACTCTAGAAGCAAATGTAGCGTCACCCTATGCAGAATCTATAAAGACTTGATAAAGAATAGCTTTAAGCTTAACACATCCTTTACACCTGTTTGACGTAGTTTAGCGTACTCGCCACGGGGTTGGGGAATGGTGAACAAAGCCAGGATATCACATGACCCACGAGGCAAGGAAGGAGCAGAGCCTTACACCCTGCCGGGCCCTGCCAAGACAGAGGGCCAGCAGCTTCCCTGAGAACCCGCCGCTGTGGTCAGGCTCTGTCCCTCCAATGCAGGTAGCTGCGTGCATGTGTAATAGGCAGGTGTATGTAATTGTACACAATCAGAGCCAATATAATTGCATATGATCGGGAAGTACGAGATAACGTCCTGAATCCTCAACATAGCTGTCTGTAGTGTGGCCCCTGCATCCCCTCCAGCCTCAGCCCTTCGTACCCTGCCCACCCCTCCTCCCTCTCC
>NC_041226.1:16608831-16631231 GCF_002837175.3 Physeter macrocephalus | reverse complement strand
CTCCCCCCTCACACACACCCATGCGCTCCAGCCATCCCGCCCCTCTCTCGGCCCGCTGTGCCTGGTCTCCTGCCATGCATCCCCAGGTCTCAGCTCGGTATCATTCGTCAGAGACAAAGTCCTGAACCCCAGCCTAGGTCCTCCCACTCTCACCGCACTCTGTGCTTCTCCTTCTCAGCCCTTTGATCCTTACACTGATTCAGATAATAACTATTATTAATAAGATTTTCATGTTTAGTCTTCCCTGATAAATTACAAGCTCCATGAAGGTAGAGATTCTTTTTCTTCACCACTACATCCCCAGGACCCGACGCATCATAGGCATTTAGGAAATATTTTCAAAATGATTGAGAGATCACACCTGTTTCTTGTTTGTTTGTTTTTGCGGTACGCGGGCCTCTCACCGTTGTGGCCCCTCCCGTTGCGGAGCACAGGCTCCGGACGCGCAGGCTCAGCGGCCACGGCTCACGGGCCCAGCCGTTCCGCGGCACGTGGGATCCTCCCAGACCGGGGCGCGAACCCGCGTCCCCTGCCTCGGCAGGCGGACTCTCAACCACTGCGCCACCAGGGAAGCCCCCTCTGTTTCTTAGAAACACATCTTGATTATGTGAGTTTCAGCAGTGACACTGGTTCCGCTGTCTTGGTTGCTTCTCACTGTGACCTGTTGGGTGCTTTATTTGACAAGACCCCTGAATGGTTGGACAGTGATTCCTGCCAAAAGTGCGATCAGCCTTTCTTCTGGAACTTCAAGCAAATGTGGGACAGCAAGAAAATCGGCCTGAGACAGGTGGGTGATATGGATGCTTCCTCAAAATGTAATCGTGTAGAAGTAACTGTACCTTGTGATCTCGGGGGAAGTAGCACCCCTGGGCGAGAGCCGCTGTGGGAGCACATTACTGCCCTGGAGCCGCACGCTAGTTCATTCCCTTCTCTCCTGTAGCTCATTCCTGCTGCACTCGGTTTCCACAGTGACTTGCTGCCAGTAGTTAAGGGATATGATTTTAGAATTCTAGTGGCATCTAATGTACCTTAAAATTAGAGGGGCCGTGCTCAGCTTATATTGGTACCGTACTATGAAATTGTATAAGTGATGTTTATTTCTTCTTAATTTCGCTTTCCTTCCTTCCATCTTAGTTTGAGTTATTTATAGCTACTTATAATACAGCATTTTCAATCTGATTCCACGGTTGGGTTTGGTCTGCCCCAAGGAAATCAAATGCCAGTCGCCTAGCTTGAGCACGGCCAAAGTGTAGACAGTGGATTGAGTCAGGTTTCGTCCCGGTTCTTCTTCACCCAGCAGCGAAACCTCTGGAGGTGGCACTTCTGGACACCCAGCTTTAAGATAACCCGACCGCTGGGTGGGTCCTCTAGTTCATACGGTGATAATTGGAAAGGACCGAGACTGGGGAAGGGGGGTCTGGGGCCGTGGCACGATCACGTGTGCTTCCCAAACAGTCCTCATCCTGAATAAACAGTCCAAAAAGAGGAGCACCTGGCGTGTTCCTTCAGTTTCCTGGGACTGTCTGGTCTAGCGTCCTCACCTGGATGCTGTGGGCCACACCTGAGCCTGCCCGGCCAGGCCGACGTGCGCAGCCGCAGGGAGCATGTTTTCTCTCCCTCCAGCACCACTGCCGGAAGTGCGGGAGGGCCGTCTGCGGCAAGTGCAGCTCCAAGCGCTCCTCCATCCCCCTGATGGGCTTCGAGTTTGAAGTGAGGGTGTGTGACAGCTGCCACGAGGCCATCACAGATGAGGAGTAAGTCCCAGCAGTCCGCAGAATTGTCGAGGTTAAGGAGGGAGCGGGATCTAATAAGAGCTTCACCCAGCGCCGCAGCCATGACTAATAGTGCCCTAGTCCTGCTGGTTTCTAATACAGACCGTGGCAGGCGGGCAGAGCCCTCCTTTCCACCGAGAGACCATGTTCTCTTGCGGGCAGGAGGAGAGAGTGCACGCTGAGAAATCATCTCTGTGCTCTCGTCAATCCCAGGGGCGTGGGCCTTGAAATGTTCTGGGAGCAAACTCTCTGTCTGCTCGTTTTCTTGAGAACTGCCCGGCAGTGCAGGAGCCCTGGGTTCACTTTCTAGCCCAAGCCGGTATCTTTATAGGACCAAATCAGCCCACAGGCTCCAGAGCTTTTGTTTTCCAGGAAGAGCTAAGCCACTTCTCCTAAGAGGCCAGTACGGCCAGTTGCCCAGCTGCTGAGTCTTGCTGGTCGGTCTCGCCCAATAACCCAGGACCTGAGGTTACTGTGCCGCTGTGCTTTGTTGGGGGGTGGCAGGGAGGGTGGGACAGATCCATGTTGTCTTGTTATTTTTTTAAATCTATGTTCCTTTTGTTTGGTTGGTTGGTTTTTTTGGCCACACCGCACGACATGCGGGATCTTAGTTCCCCCACCAGGGATTGAACCCGCGCCCCCCGTCATGGAAGCTCGGAGTCCTAACCACTGGACCGCCAGGGAATTCCTCCCATGTCGTCTTTTTCACGTCAGCTGTTGTAAAACAGATGTAAACAGAATGCTCTTCACCAACTTTCCCTTTTAGTGAATTACAACAGGATCTCACAGGGAACTTAGTGCCCAATTCTCCCACCTCCACCCACCCCCACACCTGTAGAGGGTAAAATCATTTCACGTACTAGATGGGTGTCTTAAAAGCTGCATGTAAATAGAAACATTTTAAATGCATCAGAGGAGGTCAGCATTGAAAGGAAATTCTTGGCAAATTAATAAAGCAAAGCCTTCTCTTACAGATAACCTTAATGTTAATGTGTTTTTTTTTATTCTTATTTAGTCATAGCAAATATTAAGTAAGATGCCCTTGCATAAGTAAGCATTTATGTTCATTGGTTATGTTCTGCTCATCATATGTGGTGAAATTAATGAGTTCTCATTAAATTAGAGAGCTGCAAGAGACATGGGATATTCTAGTTTAATTCCTCGTTAAAGACACAGACCCAGAGAGTCTAAGTGACTGCAAATTAAACCTAATCCTTTAATTCTAAATATTTTAGAGTGATCAATTTTAGGATACTGAAGATCTGTTCTCCGGATTGAGCAGTTAACAGCCACCTTCAGGGAGCCCATTGCCGAGGAGTGGCAACTTGAAACGTGATTAGAAAACTGCAGTCTCCTCCTCCACGTCCCTGTCCCCTTTCCCACATCACTGTTTCTTCTGCTTTCTTCTCCGTGGGAGCATTTGCATTGCCTCTAGAGTACCTAGGCAGTTGACCAGCCTTCTTAACTAAAAAAATACACAGATTAAAAAAATAAAAAGCAAATAACAGTGTTTGTTTATATATTGTTTTACTTGTCAAAGCATTAGAATGCCACAGAAAAAAACCAGGTCTGCTGTTATACCAGGGAAAAGAGGAGAAAGAATGAAGAGCCCTTAGATGAGAATGACAGTCTTGGGCATTTTAACAAGTGTGCTCTTTTTTTTTTTTTTTTAATTGCAATAGACAAAGGTAGACTATTTTACCAGCAAGTCCTTCTGAGATCAAACTTAGCAAAAGCACTGTGGGTCATTTTAAAGATTTGTTTACAGCACAGGTAGAGAGACTCACAGACTCAATCAGAGCAACAAAATCTCCAAAAGGACGTTTAGAAACTTCATCATCTCTTGACCATTTTGGAGAGTTATAAGAATCCTTTTACCCGTTTTTTTCAAATCATAACATGTCACCAGGGAATAAAAGTAGCTCTGAGGAGCATTCCTTTTTTCTTTTTTTTTTTAAATTTATTAATTAATTTATTTATTTTTGGCTGCATTGAGTCTTCGTTGCTGCGTGTGGGCTTTCTCTAGTTGTGGTGAGCAGGCTTCTTATTGCTGTGGCTTCTCTTGTTGTGGAGCACAGGCTCTAGGCACACGGGCTTCAGTAGTTGTGGTGCACAGGCTCAGTAGTTGTGGCTCGCGGGCTCTAGGGTGCAGGCTCAGCAGTTGTGGCGCACGGGCTTAGTTGCTCTGCAGCATGTGGGATCTTCCCGGACCAGGGCTCGAACCCGTGTCCCCTGCACTGGCAGGCGGATTCCCAACCACTGCACCACCAGGGAAGTCCCTGAGGAGCATTTCTAATAGTGAAGTCACAATGGCTAAAAATTAGAGCTTAATGTCACTCTAGATCTTCTTCCTTTATATACTACTGCCTTTTACTCTGGGAAACTTTCTTTGCTCCCTCCAGACGTGCACCCACGGCGACCTTCCATGACAGTAAACATAACATCGTGCATGTGCATTTTGATGCCACCAGAGGATGGTTACTGACTTCGGGAACTGACAAGGTTATTAAGGTAGGATGCTGTCTTATCTTAGAAGCTTTCCATCTTTGGCCCTGTGTAAATATACAGGAGCCCCAAGACCACATGAGGTCTGCTCCAAAGCTTACCCTTGGCAATGAGCATTTTTGAGAACCTGCTACATGCCGTGAACAGTCACTGGCTGTACACAGCAAAATAAGACATGGCTCTCGCCTGAAAGGAACAGCTAGTCTACTGGGGACATACTCTTAAAAAGACAGTTAATAATAGGTCACATGTTCAGCAGCCAAAAGAGTAATATGGACAAGAATTACTGGATGAGTTCAGGGGACGGAGATAGTGCTGCTGGAGATGGCTTCAGGAGGGGGTTTGAGCTGAGCATTGAATAGGCCAACAAGTAATAAACAAGATCTTTTCCCAGTGAGATCAGTTAACCCGGGAGCGGTCCTCCAGGGCCTGAGGACTGCACTAGGCAACATAGATTTTGTGACACAGCAGAGGCCCGGGACTGAAGGGGCCACACCTGTGTCATTCTCTGAGGCACCCAGAGGCTCAGGTTTGCCTCGTTCACTGAGCCCTACTTCCTGGGCCCGTTCTGGTCCCTTCTTGGAGACAGCAGCAGGATGGGGCGGTTCAAATAACCCCCTTTGGAAGCCACCAGACCTCTGTGACTTCGAGCACGTTTAAAGTAAATTCTGGGAGCCTTGGTTCCTTTATTTTTGAAAATGAGACATCTCGTAGAACTGTTTGGAAGATGAGATAAGATATAGAAAGGACACAGCACATCTTGGTACCCATTTGTTGCCTCATATGTTACTTCCCTTCCCCCTTGAATGAATCTAATCTGCCTTTATTCTCCATTAGCCGGATTAAAATTTCCAGCTGCCATTGTCCTGATTTTGAGGGTTATGTTGAACTTTTGATGGACAAATACTATTTTATAGATTTATAAATGATGTTCGTACAGTACTTAGTTCCTTGTTAAGTTAAAAAATACACTTGAATTCAGTTATAAGGACTGTGGATGCTCAACACAGTTGAACGGTAGGTCATCAGAGATCTTCTTCTTTTTACAGTTGTGGGATATGACCCCGGTTGTGTCTTGATGCCCCTTCCAGGCACCAGAAAGATAGTATTTACTCAAGAAGCGGTTGTTCTAACCTAAATCATGACTGGAGCTGTAAAGCAGATGCGTGAATGGTGGGAGAGAAGCCGAAGAGCTGAGCTGAGCTTGCATGTGACCCGCACACACGGCGGTGAGCGGTCGGTGAGCTCTCGCGAGGGAACTCTTGCGACTTGTTCATACGATATAAAAGAGGATTTTTTTTTAACAAGTGGTTTATACAGTCTGGCTGTGCTACCTTGTTTTGAGTATACTGCAAACTCAGTGTGGGGTGTTTTAAGTTTCATATTTTTCACCACTTCGTTTTAGTTGTTGCTTTGTGTGTCGGAGAAATGAGGCGTGTGTAACTGTTCAGGGTATTTTCGGTAGTTATAGTTTCCGTGTTTCCTTCACTTGGACACATATCTCGTGGTCGGCATCTTTTTCTTCTGTATGTATCCACCCTCAGCTTCATCCGCTGTTCCCCGGAGTGTACGTATTCAGTTTATTTGCAGTGTTTCTGCTTTCGTAGAAATTCCCTTCCATTGAGACACCTGGAAAACCATTCGTGTGGATTTCCCAGCTGACTCTTGATCGCTGAAGAGTGATCTGTTTGTGATATCTAGGTCATACATGTTCTCATGGAGTGGAAATGACCTTGTGTTTCTGCCTCAGTTTTTCTCTTTCCCCACATTAAAAAAAAATGTTCTGGGCTTCCCTGGTGGCGCAGTGGTTGAGAGTCCGCCTGCCGATGCAGGGGACCCGGGTTCGTGCCCCGGTCCGGGAAGATCCCACGTGCCGCGGAGCGGCTGGGCCCGTGAGCCACGGCCGCCGAGCCTGCGCGTCCGGAGCCTGTGCTCCGCAACGGGAGAGGCCACGGCGGTGAGAGGCCCGCATACCGCAAAAAAAAAAAAAAAAAAAAGTTTGAGAAAGCCACCCCCAGCCACGAAGTAGTTATCATAACTCAGACCTTCAACTCTCAGTGCCTGGATCGTTTCTAATTCAGTTGGAGCTTTCTGAGCCTTTTAGGTTTTAGTTTTATTGACACAGCTCTCCGTCGCTCTTCATATTCAAAACAAAACAAAACCCTGTGTCCTTCGAGAATAGTGTCTTTAAAATGTGTTGTTCTATGTGATGTCACCTCTGAACTTGAACATGTTCATTGCTGCAAGGTTGTATCCTGCTTTATTCCTCACCGTCTTCTGTATTTTCTTCTTTCAAAACGAGATATTTAAAGATTTTTATCTTCATGTATTTTATCAGAACACTTTGCACACTTTCATACTAAAACTGTGTGACCTGAGACATAAAAGGTACTGAATCCTACAGTTCATGCTGTGATCCATGTAAAAAAAAAAAAAAAAAAAAGAGGGGCAGGGGCAGGGGAGGCTTTAGGAAATGAATCTAAACTCTAATTTTAAGGGAATCCAGTCAAACTTGATAAACTGAGATATTCTTGTGTGTAGTGACTCAACTTGGGATATTGAAGTTCTTTTTTAAAATCTTATTTTCACTTGTAAAAATAGAATTGAAATTAGCAGCAGGCATGAGCTATGCGCTCGCCCCGTTCTAAGCACTTTACACAAGTGCCACCTCATTCAGCCCTCACCTGTCAGGAGCGCTGGGGGATCCCCGGGTCCTTGGGGTTCATCAGGTTAAACAAAGCCTCGCAGTTAAAAAGGCCAATTACTTGCCCTTCCCTATCTGAGCCCTACCGCCACAGGATCCTGTTCTCCTTTGATCTGACAATTTGGGGGTGGTAGTAGTTGAAGTCCTCCCTATTTTTTTTTTCCTCTTTTCCTGAAAGTGATTTTTTCCCCTCGTGATCATTAATTTTCTTTCTAACTGGGAGAAGGCCTCCCAGCCGTACTCGGATTATCCCTCCCCCAACACTGACCAAGTGTGCTTCCGGGGGACGGGCTTCCTCGAGATGATTCTGCTGCTGCAGCTTTGGGAAGCAGGACAGTGGTTGTGCCCCATGCAGCCATGGTACGTGACAGCCATGACCTGGGACATCAGGGCAGATGGGCCCATGTGACCATACTCTGAGGTTGTGTACACACACACACACACACACACAGCAATTACCACTTATCACTTAACTGCCGCTTCCACACCATCCTTGCTTTGCCTTCAGTCAAAGCCGTTGTAACTAACCTGAGTCTCTTCTGCATGACTGCTCTGTGAGAGAGCTTTAAAAAGGGAATTTAAAATACTCAAATATCTATTTTGTAGTTTACTACTGGAACCTGGAGCCACTTAACTAAGTTGTATGTAATAAAGCACTATGTGTTGGAAATGAGTTGTAGGAAAGAATCGCTGTGTCTTCCCTTCCTGAACTTTGGAGCCCGGCCTGTGTAGAGAGAGGCAAGCACAGCGACAGGGAGACGGTGGATCAGGCGCGCCGCAGACCTGACGTGGACCTGAGTTGGGTCTCGATGAGCTCAGACACCCCTGGGAAAGCTGATTGTCTCCTTTGGACCACATGTGACACCGTGGTCCCTCTGGTCTGTGACCCTGCCCTTCAGTCCAGCCATCTCCCTCCCAGCCTGTCTGTACCCCAGCCCACAGGGCCACTCAGAGGTTGAAACCACTGGACACCTCGTTGGTGACGAGAGTTGCGATCAGTAACCACAGATATGTCAAGGTATCCGTTGCCCTGCCTTTTCCTTTCTCCTCATCTGTGTAGGTGCTTGAACTTGGTGAGAAGCGCTTAGCACGCCAACTGTGTGTGTTTATAATACTGTGAATTCTTGAGTATTACATTATCTCCACCATTTTTTGTAACTCGTAGATATGTGTTGGTGTCGGGGTGCCTTCCAAGCATTTTTATGGAATAGAGGCTTCATTCATTAGGAGTGGAAGCTGGTGCCAGCACTTGGCTTTTCTCCTGTCTGGGTTAACTCTCATAGTTCTTGTTTTACCCCACTGGAATTGCACTTTATATATATTTTTTGCTCTGTTACTTCAACATACAGAAGCTCTGGCAAGTAATGCCTAACAGGATTATGCTGGGAAAGTGGCAAACCCGCACATACCATGCACGTGGCTGTCCTTTATTTGGTAGGATAGAACCAATCACATGCTCTCAGTTTCTCCAAAGAAATGATGTTACTGGAACCTTTAACTGCCTGGGTTGTCTCCACAGTAGCACAAGTGGTTTTAGATTAAGTACTTGGAGTCATGTGTCTTTTTATCTGAGGTCAATCAACCATGACGTATTTCTTATTGGATTGTTTGAATTATTCAAAGAATCATAAAATCACAAAACTGGAAGGGATCTTCAGACATCTAGAATGTTCCAAGCACAAAACACTATAGTCACACCAGGCAGTTAGAGATCGCTGAGGTATCAACAAGGGAAACCTGAAAGAAGAATTTTCGAGGAACAGTTGTTTTAGAACATTAACTGGTAATGGCGTGAGGGAGAGCAGTGACTTCCAGCCTCGAGGCAGGGAGCTCTCGGGAACCGGGTCTGTTCCTCTCATTGTAGGCACAGCCTTTGGCCCGAGCCCCGTGGTTCCAAGCGGATGCATATGTGCAGTGAGGTAGTTCCTGCAGGTCTCCATCAGCATAAACTCCTTCCTACACTCTTCCCCACAGACCACCCCAGCTGCAAAGTTTAAGTGGAAATCCAGGGGCACTGAAAGCGCACCTCACCCTCCGTGTGTGGGCTGGCCCGGAGCCAGTCTCTTCATTGACCTTCTTATGGAACATTGCCTTTCTTTTCCTGTTTTAAGATTCATTTTTTCAAAAGCAGAATTTATTTTTTTTCTTAACATTAATCAGTTTTTACCGCCTGAATTTTGCCTTTTAAGCAAGGGACTAGGTCTAAACTATGTTATCAAAGTTACTGGACATAAATATCCATTAAATGACATTCCTTTGGTTTGGCCTTTTCATAGTAGTTTAATTGTATGTAAGTGACCTTGTCCACTAAGATTTATGTTTTAAAGTGAAGGAAAGCATTTTGCCAAAAACATTCTTTTTTTCCTCTCCTTTAAAACAAAGTTATGTTTTTCTGGATGTGCAAGTGCCTATCAGTAGCGACATGATTGGGAAACACAGAGATTAAGTCCGTCTTGAGCACTGAGGGATCTAGATGACCCTTGAGACTCCAGCTTCGCGTCCAGTCCAACCCTTTGTTGAGTGTCCACCACACTCCAGGCTTTGAACCAGGCCCGGGGTCACGGGGTCCATTCTGTGGCCTAGATGGATCATTTCAGTGCCAGGTGGTAAATCCAGTGACAGAGGGCTATGGGGTCCTGTCCCAGGAGCTGCGCAGGTGCTCCTACCCGCATGGGTAGAGCCAGGGGACCTTGCAGAGGAAAGGGCTTCTGAGCTGAGAGTTAAAGGATGAGTTGTTGTGAGCCCAGGCTGTGGGAGCAGCATAAACAAAGGCCCAGGGCCTGCATCAGCCTGGTGCTCGGGGCCCACAGGAGGTTTGGAGCTGCCAGAGAACATCACGTGCACAGCTGCAGTCCTGGAGCCTGAGCTCTTGTCACTGTGAGACGCAGATGCTCGTGGCCACACAGAGAGAGGTAGCACGTGGTTCGCCACGCACCTCTACCCAGAGAGTCACGTTTCCCTGCACCTGAGGCTGGTATCAGAGTTTCTTTTTCTTTGGAAATACCTGGAGTTATTATCCTAAAATGACCCCTGGTAACTAATTTTTGAACTTTGTTGGGGGCACAGCCCCTCACTGGAGGCTGTGAGGTGGGACTGGAGACCACTGCTTGCACAGACTTGGCCTGGACGAGCTTACAGCATACTGATTCCGCTATTCCCCGGGGGCCCGGGCTCAGGAGCTCCCCTTTGAGAAAGGACAGGCCTTGACCTGTGGAGGAGGTTGTTCTGGACAGCGGTGGCGCCGCACCCACACAGCCTTCCCGTGAGCAAGCAGGCCACTGCTGCCCTCATCTCCCTCCGGCCTTGAATCGTTCTTGCAAGTAATGGTCATTTCAGTACAATGCGGTAAATGTGATGAATCGTCATCGCAGTGGCACTTGCCGAGCGGAAGGGAATGTTTTTCTCAATTCGGTGACGGTAAAAGGGCTCAGGCAGCCACCGCCCTGGAGACCCGGCTCTACGGAGCAGGGGCATCCCGGCGTCCCACCGCGGGCCTCGGTACTTGCTGGTACTGATACTTGTATTCCATCCACTTGCCTTTATCCTTCAGTGCCCAGCCATCATATGTCCGTAACTTAATTCAGGAACATCCATGTTTTTAGTTTGTAATTTTGCCTTTAAACATTATCCTTTCCACCAAGGCTGTTTAGGCCAAACACAAGAAAGCAGGGTGTAAAATTAGATCTGTCCAACACTGGAATGGGATTCCTCTTTTGTGTTTCTTTTGCCAGGGAATTTTTGAACAGACAGTATGTAGCCCCTTGTCTATTTATAGTGGAATAGATGTGGAAAGGAGATTAAAAGCCTTGAGTAGAAGTTGAATTCAATGATTGTTCTTAAGATCCCTTCCAATCCGTGATCCTGTGATTCCATGACTGTTATTACTAGAGTGACCTAGCCATTACCAGTGACCCGCCTGCACGTGGCTGACCTCACTCAGGTAAATGGGAGCATATCCCACTGCCTTTGTCTTGTGTCACATCAAGTAAACTGCTTCCTGTATTTTCCCGTCTAGAGCCCAGGAGGTTTGAAAAAGATGGTGAAGGTGCAAGTCAATCATGGTACCATCTCATTAAAAACAAATACCTCAAAATGTTCACCTTCGTGAGTGTACAAAAGTGTATCTGACTTTCTTGGGAGAGAAAGGGAATCGCAGGTTGGCTTAAAGGTTAGATTTAGAATGCGACTTTGATATCTAGGATCCTTTCTCCTTTTTATCCCCCTTGGTCCTCTGGGAAGCATGAGAGGGTAAACTGTAACACAAAAAGGAGAAATGGTGTGAAAAAAGTATTTCACTTATACACACTTTTTCTTTCATTTAAATGGATGGCTGCCTTATGTTAGTAGCATATGAAGTATGGACCAAAATACTTGTGTCGTTGGTAACCACTGTATACTTACATATTTGTGTTTTACGCCATCTGCTTTTTTTTTCAAATGTACTGTCATTTTGCAGAAGAAAATCTTTATATGAAAATTCCAAAAACTGTTACTAACTGGACATCCGGGAAGGTGCTAGCCCCACATTCGTGCCTGCCTGCCATTGTCTCCACAACAGGGGACACGGACGCCTCCACCCTGCACGCCCACCAGTCTACAGCCACGTTGGAACCTGGCTGCAGCGGGCGTGTTGCTTTATGGATGTCTTTTTCTTTCATTTTGAAATGAGATTCTCCAGGGGGTCAGGCTGAAAATGTAATAAGCCCAAAGCTGGAAGAGATTTCTCAAATGTGGCTCTAGCCAAACCCTGCTGGCATTGCCATGCCCTCTGCCACTAGATTCCCCCAACCAGACCAAGCAGTCTTGACATTGACTTCCTGAATGTGATTAGGTGGGAATGAGCAAGGATTTCCCACGATGTTAAATGTATCCAGTTCTCCATTCAAATGCTGCTGAATGTCGTGAACGTTTCTGAACTCTGCTCTCTTTCCCACTGTGCTTCCCGCTAACCGAAATGAATGTGTAGCCATGACCAATGTCAAAGACTCAATGCAAGCTACCGCCACGGTTTAAAATAAATCTCTGTGGAAACCTTCCTGCACCTGTGGTCCTGTCATTGTTGTCGAGCTGTGCCATGTGACACACACGCACTCCAGCAGCCCTGCGTTGGCGTTCACCATGGCTGGCTGAGCAGCCCTTTTTCTTTTCTTTACCTTTCACACAAGGCTGCTTGACCTGTGGCTGATAAATTTTCCAGATGAAGGAGAGAGGACTCAGGAAGAATACAGCCAGGAAAAGCCTTCGTAAAAACTCACGAGGCCCACGCTGTCAAAGGGCCGGTGGGAGGGACGGCCGGGTTTGCCCCTCCTCCATCCAGCCCGCCCGGCCCCGCCCACAGCCAGCACCGCGGCAGCCCCCAGCGTCCTGCTTCTGAAAAGGTGAGAGAGATTCCTGCCCGGGGGGCCGCTGCTCACTGATCTTCCAGGCGGACCCGGCAGAAAGCC
Source organism: Physeter macrocephalus (assembly GCF_002837175.3). Taxonomy (NCBI): domain Eukaryota; kingdom Metazoa; phylum Chordata; class Mammalia; order Artiodactyla; family Physeteridae; genus Physeter; species Physeter macrocephalus. Next base: position 16,618,806 of record NC_041226.1, on the reverse strand, counting down.
CCTTCCTAGGGGCTCCTCGGCTGACAGCCTGGACCTGAGCACCTCAGGCACCTCTGAAGGCCCCGCACCGTGGGACTGGCTGAGCGGTGCCCGCCTGGGTTCTCTTCCGCTGTGGGTGATGATGCATTACGTTTATTCCGCCGTGAACATCCAGAACGTGTATGGAGCTATCCTAAATCTGTTCGCTGATTTTGTTACAACTTTCCCCCGCGTCACTAAGACGTAAAATGAAATAGCTTAGAAGTTTTACCAAACAGTAGCACCGGAATGCCAGGTGCTTAATTGAAGCCACTTTTTTTTAAACATCTTTATTGGAGTATAATTGCTTTACAATGGTGTGTCAGTTTCTGCTTTACAACAAAGTGAATCAGCTATACATATACATATATCCCCATATCCCCTCCCTCTTGTGTCTCCCTCCCTCCCACCCTCCCTATCCCACCCCTCTAGGTGGTCACAAAGCACCGAGCTGATCTCCCTGTGCTATGCGGCTGCTTCCCACTAGCTAGCTCTTTTACGTTTGGTAGTGTATCTGTGTCCATGCGACTTCTAATCGTAGCAAATGTAAATAAACCAGGCCTCCCGTAATTGTTCATGTAAATAGGCACTGACCCTTGGCTCTGCTTTGCTCCTGGGGCCTCACGGCCAGGTCAGGGCAGCGTGGCACCCCCTCCTGGCTCTACTTCCTCCCCCCGCCAAGCCCTGCTTCCCTCAAAGTGACAGTGACATGGAATCTTTAGAAAAAAAACCACATCCTCAAAGGAGAAATTTACACGGGAAAAGAAGATGCTGCGGAAGAGGCAGGCTCGCTCGTCCCCAGCCCCGGTCGTATTTACTTTAAAATAAACGCTCCCATTCTGTGTGGCTCCTCATTGCTACAGGGGGTACCTTTAGGGGGATTTTTTTTTTTCCGTGAGGTTTGGCACACTTGTCAGTTAAATGCTGATGTTAATAGCTAACAAACATATATCAAGTCTTTACGATGCACCAAGCATTCTTCTAAGTGCATTACAAGTAGTAACTCACTGAATCGTTAAAACCACCCCTTGAGGTAGGTAGCACTACAATCTCCACTGACAGGGAAAATGAGGCCCCCAGAGGGTAAGTAACCCACCTGTGGTCCCACAGTGAGGAGATGGTGGGTCAAGGCTTCAATCCTAGGCTTTGTATAAAGAACGGGGCTGATTTCCATGACTGCAGGAGGAGAGGAAGCCAGCTCAGACCACAGCAGTGGAACATGGGCCAATCTACGGGGACGTCTAGACGTGGGGTCTGTGTACTGGTCTACCCCTGGGCCACACCTTCCCGTATTTTCTGAGGCGGTTCCAGCCCCGCGTTGGGCCTGGCCTGGCCTATTTAAATCTCTGAGCCAGCTCTTCCAGGATTTCAATTAGTTTCTCCTCTTCGGCCGGTGAGGACCATGTCCTAGCAAGAGGCAGATGTGTGGGCACTGGTTTCCGGTCTAAAATGGGAGGGAAGCACGAAGGTGTGAGCAGCGAGGCAGCGTGGAGGAGCCTCGCCTGCCCCTCGGGCCCCGGGTCAGTCATGTCACGGACATCTGCCGGGAGGGGCCCACGCGGGACGGAGTTAGACGCCACCCCTGCCCTCAAGGGCCCCCACAGACGATGAGGTGCTACAGAAGGGAGACCGAGTTGGGGAGGACAGGTCCTCAGGCCTGGGTGCCGGCGGGGGTGGCGTTTGGGCTTGGGGAGTGGGGAGTGTTTGAGGACTGGCAGGTGGTGGCCAGAGGAGAAGGTACGGCCACGCCCCCAGCCGCCACAGGGTCACCAGAGCTCCATCATGGCGAGGGCGAGGGCGGCCACATCCGTGGTGGGGAAAGAAGCGGGAGGCCCTGGCCTCCAGCATCCGCCCGCAGCATGCCTCCTCTCAGACTGCCCGTCGGGGGGCTGCCCAGGTCGGGAGCAAACCCTCAACAGGTAACCGCCCCCGGAAGCAGAAAGAAGAGACTCACTCCCTTTGCACTGCTGCTTGGACAGCTCCCATCCCCGGGTCTTCGGAGAGGGAGCTTTCCTCTCCGCGGCGCCCACAGGGCCCGGCCTCGCCCAAGACTCAGAACAAGGACGACAACCCGAGGATTAAGGGACCCACTGAGTTCAGAGAGGTCGATGGAAAAAGCGGGTGGTGCGAAGTCAGAGGTGAGGCCCTTCACAAAGCACCCCGCCGGGCGAAGGAGCCGCCCTGCCAAGGAAGGCCGGGCTCGATCACGGGGAAGGGGAACAGTCCCTCCCCGACCCGAGCTGCACGGGGAGGAGGGTCGGGGGCGCCTTCACACCCAGCGAGGAAGTCACCTTGGAAGAAGCGGCCGCTGGGCTGCACGGCGGCAGTCGGGGCGAGGGCCAGCCACAGCACGGTGTCCGCGCCCTGGGCCTCAGAGCGCAGCCTGGCCCCCAGCCTGGCGTGGAACCCGGGCATCGACGACCGCACACCTGCAGGGGCGGGGGGGGGGGCGCGGACAGGGAGGTGAGGACCGCATCCTCGAGCCAGGACGCTGCCCGCGCCTGGCTTCTTCCAATGCCAAAACGACGACGGTGAAGTGGAATGGGACCACACGCTGCCCTCCTTCCACTTCTACAGCATTCCTCCAGGCTGTTCAGATTGCACACAGCCTTGCCACAAAGCCCCTGAGGTGTCACCCTGTGGCCTGGGAGGGAAGTGCCGCTCACCGGAGCCCCGAGCGTGTAGGGTCCCGTGGCCCCTGGGCCCCGGGCGCCCAGACCAGCCCGTCCCCTGGGAGCAAAATCTCCGGCACCTCCCCGCCTTCTGTCCTAAGAAAGGAGGGTCACACTGAGGCCGAGAGGGGATCAGACTCCCGCTTCCCTGGTGAACCATCTCTCGCCAAGCATTCTGACCTCTCCGAGGATCCTGGCTGATGGTTCCTCGGGCTGCACTAGTGTTTCCTGCTTTTTAGGGGGGAGTGTAGTAAGAAGGGGAGGGGCTTCTTCCTTCCTCGGCCAAAGCTCCTCTAACTCGTCCTCCCGCTTCCCCCGCCCCACCCGGCTACACAGAGGTTCCCCTCCTGGTGTCGCCCCCCCAGGGCCCCCGTCCTCACCGCGGGAGGCCCAGCCCCCGCTGCCCGCAGACCTCGGGGAACACGCTGTCCCAACAGCGAGCGCACTGGGAAACAAAACTGTTCTCTCGTGAAGCCAAGGAAAGAAAAGCAGGCAGAGAAAACAACGTGTGAAAGCCGTAATGAGATCAGAGGATTTCAGAGAGAGAAAGGATCATCTAATCTAAGGCCCTCATTTTTTAAATTAAAAATATATTTTTTTTCTTTTCACAGAAACAGTACTTGCTAATTGTGGAAAAATTAGGAAATACTGATGAGCAAAGAGAAGGAATTCGAATCCTTCTGTCATAGCGCTCGGGGAGGACAAGTGTCCACGGGCTCAGGCCCCTGCCCGGCCCTCCCTCGGGCTTCTGTGTCCCCAGACAGGCCATCTGCACCCGAGAGGCCCAGTCGTTGCCCTGTGACCTGTGGACAATAGAGGGCAAACTGCACCTCGACCCAGATGGTGGATCCAGGGGGTGGGCTTGGAGCACAGATTTTGCAAGCACGCAGGTTGACATGAGGACTGTCAGGGTGATGTCCTTGGGAGGAAGATAGGCTGGCTGCCCTCCACGGCCTGATGGAGCTACCTGGTCAGGCAGGGCTGGGCACGTCTCCCACCCGGAAGCGACAAGAAGAAGCCACCCTCTCGCAACACCCCTGGCCTGAGTCCCTCCTGGTGTGCTTGGCTGAGGACACCCCCTCTGCGTTTAAAACAGGAGGCTGCCAGATGCCCTCAGATCCGTGCCCCAGAGGGCTGGTCTGCGCCAGCTCTCCTAGCCAGGTCCCGTGGGATGCTACGTGGCACCAACATACGCCTTCTTCCATGGGGACGTGGGTGTAGCAAAAATAAGACCCTAAGGCACGTACAGGTTGGGGGACTGATACCTTCGTTTAATGGTAGAGTGCAGTTCTCCTTTCCCATAGACTTTTCTCCCCAGCAGTTTTCAGGGCTGAACAGATTTCCTGCACAGGTGCTCCATAATTTATTAACTCACTCTCCTAGCACGAGTGCTGCGATGAGCAACCCCATTCTCCACATCTCTCATTATTTCTTAGGATGAATTCCAAGGATGTATATACAAATGTTAATAAGGCTTCTGCTCAACGGGCTTTCAGAAAGGATGACAGCACGCATACGAGAGAGCCTGCTTCCCACGACACTGTGGCCGGGCCCAGCCGGGACATCCTGGCCCCTCCGTGCCTCAGTTTCCCCATCTGGTAATGGGCCTGATGCTAGTGCCACCGCAGCGGGGCTGTGCGGACACACGCGTCAGTGTCCAGACACGGCTGTGAGCAGCTCTGGGCTCTCAGGTGTCCTGGGGGTGCTACTGTGCTGCTGTTTTCGGGGGAGGAGGAAAGAGCTACAGAGCCCACGTGATTTGCCCGAGGCCATGGAGTTGCGAGGGACAGACCCCGAGAAGAGCTCTGCTCTCCCTCCCTGCTGCTCCAACGCGCTTCCAGAAAATTCCACTTGTCTCCTTCGTGATTATTTACCTGTGTGCATCACTACTGCTAGGAACCCGGGCAGCGGCGAGGTGGCCTGGCCTATCCCCACGTTCCCAGCGTCTCCCGTTGACTTCCCTCGGTCCCCCTCTCCCCCTCGGTTCGGTTCGTTCCTCTCCGACACTCAGTGTGCACTGGCTCCCCCTGTCCCGAGGGAGGGGCCCCCAGCCGCACCCCCCCACGGCCGCCCCCTCTCTCTGCCAGGCGCGGGGCAGGTTAACACCAGCTCTGCCTGTGAGGACCAGGCCGCGCCGCTCCAGTCCCAGCCTGCCCCTCGCAGTGGAAACAAAGCCACTCCTAGTCCTCATGATACTGGTTTTAGGTCACTCCGGGGGAGAGTCAGTCCTGCGGCCGCCCAAGATATCTTTAGATGAAACGCAGGCGCCGTGGAAATGAAAGACCTACCTGGGGTGTCGACCCAGCCGGGATGCATGCACGAGAAGTGGATGGCCGGGTGCGCTCGGGCCCAGCGCTCCGTCAGGACCACCTGCTGCCTCTGGACGGGGTGGGTGGGGGGCGAGGGTGAACAAACGGGAGCGGGAGCAAGGGGGCTGCGGGCGTGCAGACCCGGCCCCGACCCTGCCTCGCCCGCCCGCCATGTCAGATTTCACCTTGCTCTGGAATCGGCTCTCTGCCCCACAAGCTCTGGCTACAACCCGGTGCTGCGTCCGGGCCCCTCTGTTTGAGATGCAGACAGACCGGGAATGCGGGAACGCCGCACGCTGCCCGGGGGCTTCCCCCTCCCCTCCCCCCCCGGAAATGACGCCCAGAGAGTCCTCTTTCCTAGCTGCTTGTGTTGCCGTGTTCGTTGCCGGCCCCGCTCACCGTGTACCCTGGCCGCCGGCCTGACCGAGCGGGTGTCCGTGGACATGTGAAGGAACTCCTGCCTTGGAGCGTACGACGCGTAATGGGGATGCTTAGAGAACACAGCTGTTGCTAATTCCCTAAAAAATCATCAAGTACCCCCCACTTAAGCCTCAGCTGTATGGAGACTACTGCCCAATCCCAGGGCAATTTGATTAGCTTTGCAAAGAGCTCCATCTGGGCCTCATTTACGGAGTGAGTGGTTTGTTCCCATGTTCCCTGGAAAAACTGTCAAGAAGCATGGTTCCTTCAATTGTCAGGACTGAGTCATGAGAAGTAATCCACCAGGAGTTGGTCTGGGCTCGCTTTCGGTGAGCGAAAGCGGGGCAGAGCCAGGGCGCACGGGGGGGCGCGGGGGTGCGGACAGAGGCAGACCACACCAACAGGAGGGACAGCTGGTGGGTACTGGCAGCTTCACAAACGACGAGGCAGCCCACCCAAGTAATGAACTGACGGGCCAGAACTGTAAATGTGGAAGGTATACAGCCGGCTTCTAAAAACAGCTGTGATGAGCTGACGTACGGCGGCGTGACTACGCTTTCCATTAAGATCGGGCGTGAGATCTGGACCCCTGCCCTTTCCTCTCAGAACTGGATGCACATGCCCCTCAAAGGGAGCCCGGAAACCCAGCGCTGTTCCAGGGGCATCTGTCCAGCCAGTGAGCAGGGGCTGCCCAGGGAGAGAGGAGTGACTTCCTGGGTCCATATTCCCTCTGAGTTGTGCCGGGCAAGGAACCCCTGCTGGGCTCCTGCTGTGGCGGCCACCGGCTCTCACCACGCTCTTTGTGGGTCTAAGAAACCAGGGAAGAGAGGTGGTGGCTTTTGTGGCTCTTCCTAGGGGCGAGCTGAAGTCCCCCAGCCCCAGCCCGGTCCAGGCAGAGCTGGGCCAGGCCGGGCTCCTGAAGGAGAAGAGGGTTCTCTCTCCACTGGAGAATATTCAGGTGCTGCTGGTAATTACTAAGATCCAAATTAACATGAATCCCAGAATTAGCCTTCCTTGGAAAAGCACCCAGGTGGCAGCCTTGAGGAACTCCCCTCACTCACTTTGTTTTGTGCATAGACCATGGTGCCATCGAATGCTGTCCTTTCTGACTGTAGGTCATCGGTATTCAGTTTCTGAACCAACATTCCTCCGGAGGAGACTGTTATCTGCAATAAATATAATGGAGATTTGTACAGAAAAGTTCATAATACCCTCCCATCCCTCTTCTCTGTCAAGCAGCGTATTGGTTTCCTGTTGCTACTGCAACAAATGACCACAAACTTAGTGGCTTATAAAGGCACAGATGAATTCCCCCACTGGAAGCTCTGGAAGTCAGAAGTCTGACTTCTTATGGGGCTAAAATCAAGGTGTCAGCAGAGCTGCATTCCTTCTGGCAGTTTTAGGGGGGGGACCCGTTCCTTCCCTTCTCCAGCTTCTAGAGGCCTCTCGCATGCCTTGGTTTGTGGCTGCACCACGCCGACCGTCTCTGCTTCCACTGTCAAGTCTCCTCTGACTCTGGCCCTCTTCTTAGGACCGCTCTGACTACACTGGCCCACCTGGGTAATGCACGATACCCTCCCCATCTCAATACCCTTAACTTAATCACATCTGCAGAGTCCCCTTTGGCCATGTCAAGGTGACATATTCACAGGTGCCAGGAACTAGGACAGGACCTGGACCTCTGGGATCAGGGGAGGCCATTATTCTGGCCCTCACAGCAGAGAGAATGCGGCCTGCATTAACTGCCTTCCTCCGACTTCTCCGATTTCCGTCACTGTAACCCATTAGCCTGTCCCCTCCCGTTGGAGCGGCAGTTGTCCAGGAAGTGCACTCCCCACCCACCGCTGACTGCCTCCCCGGCTGCCGCTGCTCTTCAGAAGCCCCCTTTCTGAATGCTTTGCCAACTCTCGGATGACACTGGGGAAGAGCCTGCAGTGAGGGCTGGGGCTTTGCACAGCTCTGCCTCCCTTTCGGCAGGGGACTTGCCGGTTGTGTTTGGGCAGCAGCCACCCAGCCGCGGCAAGAGGCAGGAGCAGGGGGTGTGGAGGGCCCCTGAGAGCGGGGCGGGGGGGCAGGATCGACAGCCGGCTCCCAGGAAGTCTCTACTGCCGGAGCAAGCATTCTGGAATCCCAGGCCATGCCTACAAGCCCCTCAAGTACGTGTCCTCGGGACAAAGCCGCAGGCTGACCCTCACCTTGACCTGGATCCCTCCCCGCTTCGCCTGCCCCTCCCTAGACCCACCCGGATGCCGTCTGGGCTGGCACACCGCTGCTGGATCTCAGATTATCAAACAGAAGGCCATGGACCCAGAGGACAGAATCTGGCTCCCCCTATGGACGTGGACAGCATGGCCCCCTCGGGACAGTTGGGGCAACAAACGTAGGACCACTGATTTCCCATCAGGAGCAAAGTCATTTACTTACAAAACATCCCCGAAGTCAACTCACCACTCTGGGGTCGTGTTCTTTCTCCAAGACGGGGATCAGGGCAGTCGTGAGAACATACACACCTGGGGAGGCACAGAGCATTGATGAGGGGGCACGGGGCCATCTGGTGCCGCGGGACCCCTCGTCTCAGGTGGCCCCGGGCTGGTGGTGAGGTAGCACCGTTTACCTGCATCCTCCGGCTGAGCAGCAAGTGGCTGCCTGAGCTGCGGTCCCCTCCTCTCGGAGGGTTTCTAGTCCGATCGCTGGAAACAGCCCTGTGTTGCTACTACCCTCTATCCTGTCCCTTCTCCAGCCTCATGGGGTTTCCTTTCCCCAGGACTGGAACAAAGATGCCTTAGAACCTCAGGGACTGAGACAATAAAATGTCCACGCCAGAGGAAGGAAAAAAGCAAACTGCACAACGGTCTGTGATCCCACTTGGCAGAGAAAAAAAATGTATATAGACACATATGTTCATTACGTCTAGAGTGTGCATGGAAAAACATGAACCGGAAATGTGAAATGTAGCAACACTGCTTAGGCCCCAAGGGTGGGATTAAGTAAAGCGTTTGCTTCCTTTGCTGGGCATTTCTGTGTGGTTTGAATTTGAATATTTCTACAATGAGTGGTTACTTCCGCAATCATAAAAACTATATGTCTAACATTTGTAACGAAATGAGAAAAATATTGTTGAAGTGTATCTGACATGGAGAGATATTCACAGGACATGGAATGAGACGTTTACAAAACGGCAGGAGGAACAGAATTCCATTTTTGTGAGGAAAGATGTGTCAAAATGAAGAAAGAGTATCTGCAAGGATGATATTGTGGTGCACTAAAATGTTCAAAATGCTTATCTCTGAGTGGGCAATTATTATTTCTATGTTCTTATGCTTCTCTGGGTTTTTTTTTTTTCAAACAATGAACATATATTACCTTGTGTTAACGGGTTGGGGGTCGGGGAATTTAAATGAAAGCCCTGGGCTCCTTTGGGGCCACCCCTCAGAGTACCTTCCTGCCCAGCTCTGCCCACCACCTTGAGCCTGGCCCTGCACCCAAGCTCACCGGAGCAGCCTGGTGTCACGGAAAGGGCGCTGGGGGGAGCTGGGAGCCTGGATCTGAGTCCTGGCTGGCACCTACCAGCGGTGTGACCATGGGCAGGTCGACAAAGCATTTCAGCTTTGGTTTCTTTACTTGTGAAAGGGAGACCATAGCTGGACAGCCCACCTCCTCAGATCACAGGGTTTTGTGGTGAAACGAAAATGTGCACATAGACTGGAAAGCTCTCTGTGCACACTGCTTGTTGCCATTTTATTTCATTATTATTATTATTCCTATTATTATTATTAGCAATTCTGAGCTGTGCCCTTCACGCCACACAGCATTCTTGGTGCCTGCATCCCAACCTGTCGTTAAAGGTGCCAGCCTCGTTAGTATCCATGGATTTTTAGTCTGGCAAACACTGGGTCTCTGACAGCTGTTGGCCTCCGTGCAGTGGCCTTGAACACTTTCTTTGCATTCACTGCTGGTGACTTTCTCTGGGATTTAATTTGCGAGAAGTAGAAAGGACTCCTGCCAAAAGCTATCAGCCCCATCAGCCTGCCGTGACGGATTGTCATAAACGACTCCTTGGCGTAAAGGAAATGAAAGCTGGAAGCAGGTTCCACACCACAGGCCTGCACCCCTCCTCTAGAGGCTCCGCTGCTTCCCTCCCAGAGGCCCGGGATGGGCCGAGGGCGGGACTTGCTCACCCCGCTGGCCGGGCGCTCCTCCGAGATGGATGAGAGCTGGAGTAGCCCCTCTACGCCTCTCCCCCGACCCAGGAGACGGTGGTGTGTTTTGTTTTCTGCTTCATCCTCTGCGAGAATATACCCTACCGGTATCCATTTAGATGCTAACAGAGTCACCGGCAGGAAGACTAGCTGGGCCATTCAGCCCTACCAAATACGCTCACCTGTAGGGCACAGCCAGGTGGTAGGTGATTTTTTAAAACTCCTGGAGAAACTGCAGTTTTTAGCAGCAGGCCTTCAGGGCCCTTTCTATCTTAAAAAAAAAAATCCCCCCGGGGGCTTCCCTGGTGGCACAGTGGTTGAGAGTCCGCCTGCCGATGCAGGGGACACGGGTTCGTG
>NC_041226.1:16604026-16608616 GCF_002837175.3 Physeter macrocephalus | reverse complement strand
GGAGCCTGTGCTCCGCAACGGGAGAGGCCACAGCAGTGAGAGGCCCGCGTACCGCAAAAAAAAAAAATCTCCCGCATTCCAAATCCACAAAACAGGCCTCTCCCATCCTGCTCTCTGGGTCCCCCGGCCCCAGCAGATCTGAGCCATCGTGTGCTTCTATATGCTTTTTGCCTCCTAGGTCTCCAGCTTTATCATTTCAAAGCACATATGTCACTCTTCACACACAGCAAGCATTTCTCCTCCTGAGAAGGAGATGAAGCCTCTCTCTTTCCAGCCACAAGTGATTTATAATCCTCCAGCCTCCTAGCCAGCTTTCTGAGGCCTTTCCTGTGTACCCTCAGCATCTTTTCAGGCCAGCAAAGAGAAACACAGGAAAAATCTGCTACATGCCCAGTATAACTTCCTTGTTCCTGCTCCCTTCTGCCTATAAAATTTCTTGCCTTGTACAGTTCTTTGAGGCTCCCATCTATTGCTAGATTGATGTTCCCCAATTTAGGACTCTCTGAATAAAGCCAATAAGATCTTTTAAAAGAATCTGCTAAATTAATAACATAAAAATATATAAGTAGTATGTATGTGTATATTTTTATTTATTTATTATTATTTTTATTTTAATTAAAAGAATTGGAATTAAGAGAATCCCAGAGAGGGTCTGTGACTTTTCCAAGTTCCCAGCAAGTCCATGCAGAATGGAAAACATGGCAAATCTCCCTTTTCTTGAGTCATTCAACCACAGAGTCCCAAGAGACTCCAGTGCCAAGGGATAGGGATGAATCCCGTCGTCTGCAAGTCGCTGCTCCTTTAGGATGAACACGGCACCAGGAGCTCCTCGCCCAGCTCACAGACCCCACCACGGGCCTGCTGTTAACACGGGCGCCAACATGCCACTCTCCTTCCCCAAAGCCCTTCAACACTCCAGGCACCCAACCAAATTCAGCAGGAAACTCCTCGGCCTGCTGTGGCAGACTTCTGGAGACGTGCCCCATCCCCTCCCCTTAGGGCTGGGCCCTGCAGGCTGTAACAACACGTAACCGAGTCATGACCCTGGGCCAGGCACTGTGTTTGAGCCACGCAACCTCGACCCCAATGGGCAGAGGAGACTGAGTTAGGGGTGACACCTGAGCCAAGCTGTGCCAGTCAAACCCTCCCCGCAGGAGCATGGGCTCAGGACCTTTGACTCAGCGGCCGCCATATTTGGCCCATGTGCACGGAGAAGCATCCTGCAGAGACAGGAGAGCTGGGATAGAGTCTGTGGACAAGGGTCCCAGAGAAACAGGAAAAGTTCACCCCAGTTCCTCACGCTCTCCCGTCCTGTCCCTGACGCTCCCAAAGCCTAGCTGTGCCTCTGCCACTAAGTTCTGTGAAGGCTGCCCTTGCCTCCCCCCCAGGAAATCAGTTTTCTTTAGTCGGCTTGAGTGGGTTCCTGTTCCTTGTAACCAGACAATCCCTAAGACACTGGGCTTGATCTTAGCTAGAAAATCCGCCAGTTCACCTGTGCTAACCAGCTAATAGGAATATCCTTGGAAAGGTGCAAGCAGCACACTGCTGGAAACAGCTATGGGTGCCTTCGGGTCATTCCTATCTTAGTGTGAACCAGTTTAGTAACTGCCATTCCTCCAAAACTGACTAGCTAAGATCAGGGGCATTTGGGGGATTCAGAGCTTTGATGAGGAGAGAAAAAAAAAAAAAGAGAACCCGTTTTAGTCTGGGCTCCTGGGGGAGGCAGGTCTGGGTGTAGGGGAGACACCTTCAGCCACAGGATAATGTGCCCAAGTCCTGCTCCCAGTAATAAGGAAAATAATTCATTATCATTATGACTCATTAGTATTTTTAATTTACACAATGCCTTCCTTCCAAGGAACTCATTATGTCGATGGAGGTTCATTACGAGAAAGAGATTTGGGAGTGGAATTTATGTTGGACATAGTCTTCTAAATATGGCAACAAGGACCTTTATGACACGGGTACATGACTTGAAGCAAATCTCTCTCTATAAGCTAATTAGGAGGGGATGTTACACCGTGTCGAGCCGGGTAACGCCGAAGGAGAGGTGCGGGGCGCTCTTAAAGCGTTCCTGGAACCACATTTCCATCCGAGTATTAAACTCATGGTGCCCCTGAAATCATGCCATATCACGGGTATGATGTACTTCAGTAGCATTAAAAGTGCTGTTTGATGAGAAAAACCTACTGCAATGTTTACATTTAGCATAGGAGAACTGATTGGAGTTTCTATTAAGAAACCTTCACAGCCAGCTTGAAATAAAGCCACTTTGGTTACTAAGTGGGTGTATTTGGGTATATGCCTCTACCAATTGTGCTATCTGCCGGAGAAAATGATTGTTCCTCTACCCCTGGCAGGTTACTGGTGCAGATTTTAAAGGAGCAGACAGTTGCGTGATGAATACTCTTTGGTACCTCTCCCATTGGTACAATAACACAAACATCCCAGAGTGAGCCTAGGGGCCTCACACACTGACTTTACAAATTATATAAAGACCATTTCAAAGATCATATTACCTGGGGAAGCTGGGAGCACAGAGTCCCAGAGAAAATGAGGCATTAAGAGCCATCAGAGTCATCCGTTTCTCGTGGGGTATTTACTCTTGGTTTGGGGTCAGACAGCGGTGAGGATGAGTCAGATCTTTCCCTTTGCCCCCAACCTCAACTTCCCCCGCTTCCAGTTCCACTTGCTAAATGCCAGACCCAGTGATAAACACTAGGGATACTGTGAGATCTCCCTGACTGCAGTGTTCACCAGGCATTGACAGGTTATTATGTAATGAACCTACACCCACAGTGAGGTCAGTGCTGTGCAGAAGAGACTGTTCTGAGCACATGGGACGGGGTGGCGGTGGCACCGGGGCCGAGTTAGCAGTGAGGTGACACCTGAGCTAAGATTTAGAGGTGAGAGAGGCGGGACTAAGCTGGCAGGGTGCTAGGAGAGGGTAGGGATGGAAGGAGGGTGTCCAGGCGTGGAGCACAGTCTGTGCAAAGAGCCTGGGGCGGGGGGAGGGCTCAGCCAAGGGTGGCTGAAGCTGTGAGCAGCTGGAGAGCGTTGTTTAAATGTGGGGATGGACACCTGTGAGCTCCACCTGTGAGGTGGGAAGCGTCCACCTGAGGGGAGATGGGGGAGCTCTGGCACCTGTCTTGGGCTCCAGGTAACCCACAAAAGTGAATATGCTGTCACTTCCTTGTCCTCCCCAGGCCATCCAAGGTCTGCACCTCAGGGTGCTCAGCCAAACCAGTGCTTCTGGTGCAAGATGACAGCATCTCTCCCTGCTGTCACATCCGAGAGGGAGGCTGTTGGTACTACACCTGGGGCCCAAGGAAAGAGCCTGCTTTACAGCAGGGAGAGAATGGGCTTATTAGAAGCATGAAGGTGCTTAACTGGGATTTGTTTTTAAAATTCCCCAAACGGGTGTGTGGTAGAACTGCTGTGAGTAGCTCTCCTTTACAACACCCATGGAATCCCAGCCAGATTATCCGATAAGGTCCTGGGCCCACGGGGCCAGGATGGGGCCGGGCACCTCACTGGCTTCCCGAATTGGGGCCACTGCTCCTTGGCTGGGAGAACAGGAGGCGTGGTCCCCACGGGGCCCCGAGAGAGCTCGCCCCGGCCCGGGCATTGCAGTGGCTCAGACCCCACCCCGGAGTGGCGGGCAGGCAGGTGGGGAGGCCCACTGGGGCCCAGGGGCTCAGCTCTGGAAGGTGTTTCTGCCTCATCCAAAGCAGCCTCAATGGTGGGCAGAAAACCAAAGCCAAGGGGCAGATGATCTCTGACTTCTGGGTTTACCCATTCTCTCCTTAGGAGGGCTGCACAGGGCCCCCCCTCACCAGTGCAGTTTTAGACCAAGAGCCTCACCCAGGGCTCCGAAGCCCTTCTGGGGGCCGAGGGGTCCTACCTTGTAGCTTCAGGGGCTCCAGACCCCACCAGTCTCCCCTGGTGCCTGAAGTCTGGCCTCCTCACCCCCAATCTATCAGTCCTCTGGGTGAAAATGTCTCAAGAATGCGAGGAGTGATGAGCTAGGGCTTTTGCCCTAGAAGATATTAAAATGTATGTGAATAATGAGAATAGTGCAGTCGTGACAGTAATGACTAGATCAGTGGAACAGACTGGAGCTCAGAAAAAGAAGCAACTTCGTGAGAATTTGGTGTATGAGAGAGACGGCATCACAGCTCAAAAGAAAGCAAAGATTATGCAACATATAAGCAGAGCTGTGACACTGCTTATTAAAAAGCGTGAGAAGAAAGAGAAAAAGAAAGAGGAGAAAAGGGTCCTTACCCACCTAATACCCAAATAGCTTCCAGTGGATGAAAACGCTAAATAAGAGAAAATGTTGTAAGAAAATAGGGGGGAAAAACAAGTATTTAGAGTAACCAGGATTTTTTTAAACCATAAAAATGAATAAATCAGTCTTAATAATAAATATACAGCACGACTACATAGAAAATTTTAACTTCTGTGTGACCAACCAAAGCACCAAAACAGAATTAAAAAGTAATTTGCTAGGGCTTCCCTGGTGGCGCAGTGGTTGCGCGTCCGCCTGCCTATGCAGGGGAGCCGGGTTTGCGCCCCGGTCTGGGAGGA
>NC_041226.1:16600895-16603394 GCF_002837175.3 Physeter macrocephalus | reverse complement strand
TGACCCTGTCCGTCCAGAGCCTGTGCTCCGCAACGGGAGAGGCCACAACAGTGAGAGGCCCGCGTACCACAAAAAAAAAAAAAAAAATGCTGGTGGGAATACAAATTGCTCCAATTTTTCTGGCAGGCAATTTGGTTAATGCATAATGTATTTGGCAATTTGGTCAAAGGTCTCAAAAATGGTCACAAACTAGGTGTCTGTAATTTCACGCCTAGGAATCCATCCTAAGGCAATAACCAAAGATCCACACAAAAATGTATGAACAAAAGTACTCATGGTGGAATCATTTTCAATAGTGAGAAGTTGGAAACAAGCTAAATATCCCACAATAGGGGATAAACATACTAAACTATGGCACATTCATACAACAGAATATATTCTAAATAGAAGTAACATTTTAAAGGATGTTTAATGACATGAGAAAACATTTATAATATAATGCTACCTGGAAAAACACAAGACTCAGAATGATATACACACTGTGGCCCCTCCTCAGAGTAGGGGACACACACAGAAAAAGGCTGGAAAAAACAGACCCATGTTAATGGTGGTTTTATCTTAATGATGGAATTACAGGAGAGTTTTGGTTTCTCTTGGATACTTTTATTTCCTTATTTTCTAACAGACGACACATTTGTCTTATGATTAGAAAAAAGCGATCCTGAATAAACACCTCCGCCCTACCCTGCCCCCCACACAAAGTCCTAAGATGGCACCTGCTAAGATGAGCACAGATCCTTGATTTACTGAGCTGTGAGCTGGGACCCAGAAAGGAGTGTAGCCCAAGGGAATGAGAGAAAGGAGACAAAATGTGTGGAGGGAAGGAACAGAGGAGACGTGAGGAAGGAACTGGGAATGGTGCAGCATGTGGGATGCTGCGGAAGCCATACTGGTTTTGCTGGGGCCCTGATAATACTCCAGCGTCCATTCGTTCAGGCGTTTGAAGAGATCAGAGGGCCTTGGGCACCTTGGGGCCAGATTTCAAAACGGGAGAAGGACACCTAAGGGAGCCCTCTGATGTAGCTGGACAGCAGCCCTCTCTCCCTCTCCCTCCTCCTCCATCTTCCTCTCTCCCTGCACCTCAGGGGCTTCTTAGGGGAGAGGTGGTGCGGAGAAAATTCTAGGACAACGATGGGGGTGAGGAACCATGGGAAGGCCAATGAGACACTGAGGCTGGCTGATCACCTTTTCTTTTGTGACTACTGCCTGCTTCCCAATTTTACCCAGAACCAGGTAGGCTCACAGAAATCATGAACTCTGGCTCCGGTCAAGGGTTCCTCATGGGGTCGCCTTCCCTCACCCCAAGAGGCTCTCCTGGACAGCAAGACTGCCATCTCTCCGTCCACAGCCTTTGCGCATTCCACTATCCTTGGAATAGTGGAAGGACTTTCTCCGGCCTCTGCGCAGCACAGCACGGAAGGTGCCTCTACGTTTCCTCCTCACCAACTGATGCTTTTTAGCACCTACTATTATCAGGCGTGAGCAGGGTGACCTGTGCTCTAGGCCGGAGGGAAGACAGTACCCCTTCTAGGAGCGCACTGACTGGAGGAGGGCGCCTCAAATCAATCATGGTAAATAGTCTGCTTCTTACCAAGAAACAGACTCACTGTGCTGAGAGCTAGGATACTTTCCTATCTTTTTGCTTTTTCTTATATATTTTTACATCCAGTAGGTCCTTACCCACCTTACCCACCCTTTCTCCTTACCCACAGCAGAGCTGTGACACTGCTTATTAAAAAGCGTGAGAAGAAAGAGAAAAAGAAAGAGGAGAAAAGGGTCCTTACCCACCTTACCCACCCTTTCTCCTTACCCACAGCAGAGCTGTGACACTGCTTATTAAAAAGCGTGAGAAGAAAGAGAAAAAGAAAGAGGAGAAAAGGGTCCTTACCCACCTAATACCCAAATAGCTTCCAGTGGATGAAAACGCTAAATAAGAGAAAATGTTGTAAGAAAATAGGGGGGAAAAACAAGTATTTAGAGTAACCAGGATTTTTTTAAACCATAAAAATGAATAAATCAGTCTTAATAATAAATATACAGCACGACTACATAGAAAATTTTAACTTCTGTGTGACCAACCAAAGCACCAAAACAGAATTAAAAAGTAATTTGCTAAACTGGTGGTGGTGGGGGTGTCACGGAGGAAGGCACTTGTGATATATGTGCCAAATAAGGCTTATAAACCAACAGTTTAAAAGACGATGATCACAACTGAACAATGGGCAAAGGACATGAACAGGCAACTCCCCAAAGAAATACAAATGGCCAATAAATAACCACCATCGCCAAGTTCAATATCACTAGTAACCAAAGCAATGCAAAGAAAAGTAAGATGCCAGATTTCATCTATCACTTTTGTAAAGATCATTCTTTTGGGGATGATGGGTGGGACCCAGAGTTTGTTGGGATAGGGAGAGAGAAGCACTAAGAATGCTGGTGGGGGGCTTCCCTGGTGGCGCAGTGGTTGAGAGTCCGCCTGCTGATGCAGGGGACACGGGT
>NC_041226.1:16589477-16600757 GCF_002837175.3 Physeter macrocephalus | reverse complement strand
GGAGCGGCTGGGCCCGTGAGCCATGGCCGCTGAGCCTGTGCGTCCAGAGCCTGTGCTCCGCAACGGGAGAGGCCACAACAGTGAGAGGCCCGCGTACCACAAAAAAAAAAAAAAAAATGCTGGTGGGAATACAAATTGCTCCAATTTTTCTGGCAGGCAATTTGGTTAATGCATAATGTATTTGGCAATTTGGTCAAAGGTCTCAAAAATGGTCACAAACTAGGTGTCTGTAATTTCACTCCTAGGAATCCATCCTAAGGCAATAACCAAAGATCCACACAAAAATGTATGAACAAAAGTACTCATGGTGGAATCATTTTCAATAGTGAGAAGTTGGAAACAAGCTAAATATCCCACAATAGGGGATAAACATACTAAACTATGGCACATTCATACAACAGAATATATTCTAAATAGAAGTAACATTTTAAAGGATGTTTAATGACATGAGAAAACATTTATAATATAATGCTACCTGGAAAAACACAAGACTCAGAATGATATACACACTGTGGCCCCTCCTCAGAGTAGGGGACACACACAGAAAAAGGCTGGAAAAAACAGACCCATGTTAATGGTGGTTTTATCTTAATGATGGAATTACAGGAGAGTTTTGGTTTCTCTTGGATACTTTTATTTCCTTATTTTCTAACAGACGACACATTTGTCTTATGATTAGAAAAAAGCGATCCTGAATAAACACCTCCGCCCTACCCTGCCCCCCACACAAAGTCCTAAGATGGCACCTGCTAAGATGAGCACAGATCCTTGATTTACTGAGCTGTGAGCTGGGACCCAGAAAGGAGTGTAGCCCAAGGGAATGAGAGAAAGGAGACAAAATGTGTGGAGGGAAGGAACAGAGGAGACGTGAGGAAGGAACTGGGAATGGTGCAGCATGTGGGATGCTGCGGAAGCCATACTGGTTTTGCTGGGGCCCTGATAATACTCCAGCGTCCATTCGTTCAGGCGTTTGAAGAGATCAGAGGGCCTTGGGCACCTTGGGGCCAGATTTCAAAACGGGAGAAGGACACCTAAGGGAGCCCTCTGATGTAGCTGGACAGCAGCCCTCTCTCCCTCTCCCTCCTCCTCCATCTTCCTCTCTCCCTGCACCTCAGGGGCTTCTTAGGGGAGAGGTGGTGCGGAGAAAATTCTAGGACAATGATGGGGGTGAGGAACCATGGGAAGGCCAATGAGACACTGAGGCTGGCTGATCACCTTTTCTTTTGTGACTACTGCCTGCTTCCCAATTTTACCCAGAACCAGGTAGGCTCACAGAAATCATGAACTCTGGCTCCGGTCAAGGGTTCCTCATGGGGTCGCCTTCCCTCACCCCAAGAGGCTCTCCTGGACAGCAAGACTGCCATCTCTCCGTCCACAGCCTTTGCGCATTCCACTATCCTTGGAATAGTGGAAGGACTTTCTCCGGCCTCTGCGCAGCACAGCACGGAAGGTGCCTCTACGTTTCCTCCTCACCAACTGATGCTTTTTAGCACCTACTATTATCAGGCGTGAGCAGGGTGACCTGTGCTCTAGGCCGGAGGGAAGACAGTACCCCTTCTAGGAGCGCACTGACTGGAGGAGGGCGCCTCAAATCAATCATGGTAAATAGTCTGCTTCTTACCAAGAAACAGACTCACTGTGCTGAGAGCTAGGATACTTTCCTATCTTTTTGCTTTTTCTTATATATTTTTACATCCAGTAAAATTGTGTGTGTGTGTGTGTGTGTGTGTGTGTGTGTGTGTGTGTGTGTGTGTATGTGTGCAGCTCTATGAGCTCTTGCAAATGCATACAATTGGGTAACTCTATGAATTAGATGGTGGTGTGATTCACAACTGTTCCAGCACCCCAAAAATTCCCTCACAGTCACCTGCTACCTTTATGGTCACACCCTCCTCCCACCCCTAACCCCCAGCAACCACCGATCTGTTCTCAGTCCCCATAGCTTTGCCTTTTCCAGAACGTCATATAAACAGAATCATACGATGCATCCTTTTGAGTCTGGCTTGACTTTCGCCAATGCATTTCAGATTCAGCCACATTGCTGCAAACATCAATATTTTGTTCCTTTTTATTGCTGGATAGCATCCCATTGTATGGAAGCACCACAGTTTATTCACCAGTTGAAGGACATCTGGGTTGTTTCCAGTTTGGGGTGATTATGAATAAAAATAAAGCAACTATAAACATTTGTGTGCACATTTTTGCATAAACACGTTATTTCTCTTGGGTAAATAACTTACAACTCCTTCTTTAACCCTCACCTCTAGCCTATAAAGGTATCCTGATCTCCATTTTACAGAATGGGAATGTGAGGCTTGAGGAGGTTTAAGCAATTTGCACACAGTCACGTAGCTGGAGGAACTGGATGACCCCCCCAGTGGGTCAGCTCAAAACGGACCGAGCTCCTCGCAAGGGCCAGGCAGTGCCTGCACTCAGTGATTCATGCTCTATGCCAGAAACCACCTATCAAAGGGTGACTTCTATGGTGCTAAGACAGGGTCACAGAGGGTGCTCTGGGAGCCCAGAGGAGGAGAAGCGCTGGCCAAGCTCCAGGCTGGTGTGCTCCCAGCGAGTCACGGAGGAGAAGTGAAAGTGAACCAGGAAGGATATGTTCCAGGCACAGGAGCCACAGGAACAAAAGCATGGAGGTAACCTGCTGGTGACAGGTTCCAAAAATAATGGGCTGACTGGCAGAGGATCCATGCTGGGAAATCATGGAAGTATGTTTGGACAGGTGGGGGAGGTACCATAACAAAGGACTTCAGTTCCAGGTGAAGGGATATGGATGTTACAACAATATTAGCTGACATTTCTACAGTGCTTACTATCCCCAGGTACTGTGTCTTTCTGGAAATCCTGAAGGTTTGGGAGCTGGAAGGAGGTTTTAGGAGCCAAATGGTATGTAGGTAAAGCTCAGAGTAAGGCTTACTGACAAATAAGAATGCCTGGCACCAAACACATTTAGTGTCTGAGGGCCTATTTCACCTTGGAAGTACTGTTCTCTGCTTTCCTGGGGTTTGGACCCCAGCTCCCTTCATGGATGAAAAGAGAACTTAACCATATGGTTACTGACATTGTTTGTGTGTCTGATTCCCACACTGGACCAGGAGTCCATATAATTTCTGAATCCTCATCGCTGACCACGGGGTCCAGCTTACAGTGTGTGCTCTTTAAATGTGTAATGAACAAACAAGATATTTTGCTCATTAAATATTTGGGGTTAATAGTTACCACATCAAACTCAGATGACCCATTTCCAAAGACTTAGAGTGTAATAAAATAGACCCTTGTCGTAGATTACTGTTTGACAATATTCACCCTCTCTTCCCCAGTTTCCTGGGAGGAGTATGTTCCCCTGACTCTTGATTTTGGGCTCTGTGAAATGACTTGCATTGGTCAGCTGGACATTAGCAGATCTGAAGCAAGCAGGGGCTTGCAATGCACTTGCACACTTGGGCTTCTGCTATTGCCACTGGAACATACTCTGGCCAGCCTAATGGTCCAAGGAGGATGCAAGAATTTGGAACATAATGCAGACCCCTCTTGCTGCTTAGAGATACCCTACTGAGCTCGGCTGACATCAGCCCACCCAGCAGACCTGCATAAGAGTCAACGAGAAATACATGCTTATTTATTGTATGCCTAAGAGATTTGGGGGTTGTTTGTTATGTAGCAAGAGCTGACAGATACAAGCCTATAGCAAAAATGGACCAACTATAATTTTGTTGTCCTTTATTTAGTAAGGTGAGTCACTCAGACTCTGGTTTCAAACTACTTCTGATCCTATTTCTTCGTTTATAAAATCTATAAAGTTGTTATGAGAATTGAACGAGATAGTCCAAGAAAAACACTTAGTGGAGCCCCTGGCACATGGAAAGTGTTCAGTGTGTGTCATTATTATTACTATTATTATTATTATTATCATTATTATTAAGGTGTTTCTGGACCCTGGGTCCCTGCTTTAAACAGCAGTTACCATTGGGTGTGGAGCTATGCTGGTGAGCAGAAAGTTCCAAATAACAGAATGTGAAGGGACAGAACATGTACCGTACACTGATGTACGTACGTCCTTCCAAAATGACCTCAACTGAACTTTCCCACCTTCTGCCAAAGATCTAAGGCACCACTTCCTGTTTATTACAGTCAATTAACTGATGACACAGCTGTCTCGGAGGAGGTAGATGGCATCCTTGTCTCGTGTGCCGTGGGTGAGAGGGGCTGAGATGTGGGTGAGAGTTGTGATCGGCTGAAGCTTGGGCTGTGGCCAGCTGCCAGCACAGCACTCAGCAAAGCACTGCGCCCCTACCCACCCCCCGCCACACATCCGTCTTCACTCCTCACAGACTCTGAATGCCACTGAATGCCAAAAGGCAAAACGGATATGGTTTGAGAAGACCCGAAACACAGGGGCAAGAACAGCAACCAAACAGCATCTGTCTCATGAGATCACTTTACCTCCATGCTTCGTCTCCCCACAAATCTACCCTGGGGCAGCTCATTTTTGTCCCTAGGAGAGTAAACTATGAAAACTTCTCCATGTCCCACCCATCCCCACAAAAGGAGAGGGAGAATGATTTCCAAACTTTATCTAATTCATAGACTATGATGTCTTCACAAAGAGCCACATGCAGCCATGGGCTCTGACAGTATTTCACTAATCCTCCACCTCCCGAACTCTTAGGATCTGGTGATAAATTCTGCAAATCCTATTGTGTCCTGTCCTCAGAGGATCAGGAATCTACTGATGTTTGGCTGGGGACTGGAAGTATTTCTAGAGGCCAAACTGAATCTTAGAAAACAGAAAACAACCTAACCTGTGTTAACATAATCAGGCCATGAAAACATGTTTCATATTAGAAAGGCAGCCAGCAGTTTCCTAGGACTCAGACAGAGGTATGGGCTGTTTGTTTGGCTCTGGACCTGCTTCAGAACGACAATATTTGAACCTCTCTGTATCTCCTCATCTGTAAAGCAGAAGCACATCAAGCTGCCCTCTCTGTCACTGACTTGCTTCTGTGTATATTGGACTACGTCTTCCCCTCTGGAGAGGATGAATAAATATTAAGCACGAGAATTATTATGCTTCTCAGAAAGGTTGGGAAAATCGATAAAATGTTTCTAACACAGGTAGGAAATGAAAATGAAGAGATATCAAGGTCCTCAGAAGCAGACCGGATCCATAACAAAAGTACAACATAATCAGCTGTATAATCAAAAAGGCAAAAGCAAAAACAAACAATAATAAATAATAAAATAAAATTTTTCAAAAAGGGAATTCCCTGGTCGTCCAGTGGTTAGGACTCTGCGCTTTCACTGTGGTGGCCTGGGTTCAGTCCCTGGTGGGGGAACTAAGATCCAGCAAGTCTTGCAGCATGGCAAAAAAAAAAAAAAAAAAAAAGGCAGTTCCCTTAGAGTCTATTGGATCTGCCCCACATTCTCAATCAATGCAGATTCCCAGGAGGCCCTCTAAGCAGTGCCCCCAGCCCTGGGCCATGCTTCTCCTGGCATGGCTGGTCACTCCCCTCCCAGCCTCCCTCTAGCACTTATCTCACGATAACGCAGTGATGGGTCTGAGGGAGGAGATGCTGGGGGCTGGTAGAACTCATCTTGGTTATGAACATGGGCTCTGGAGGCAGACAGACTTGCGTTCAAATTCTAGCTCCTCCACTTGACCTGGGGCAAGTTATGCAAGCTCTCTCAGTCTAGTGTTTTCATCGGTAATGTACAGGCAGGAATACTTCCATCATAGGGTGGTCACGCGGGTTCAGCGCCATATATACGTATGCCACCCACGAGTGCCCAGCATGCGGCGCACACCCAGTAGAATTTAGCTGTGTGGTGGATGGGCGGGTGGGGAAGCAGCAGAGCGGGCTTCATCCTGTGCAACCCCACAGGGCCCTGCACTTTTTGAATACAGACGCCCCCTATTTTTGTTTGGCACTGGGCCCCGCAAATCACAAAGCTGGTCCTGGAGAGCAGCCACCTGGGAGGCCAGCTGCTATGACCCTAGGAGTCCTTGCCATCCAGGAGAGTTAGAAGGCAAACCCCGGCGTGACCCCACATTTGCATACTTTTGGTACTTTGGGCAAGGATACCACATTTGGAACAAAGCGAACGTTGGGACTATTTTGTACTAAACCTGCAGCGTTTCATAGCAAGCTCCCAGGGATTTGTTTAAGAGGAAATAAATGCAACCTCAGTGCCGGGGAGAAAGGCTCTTCCCCACTCCAGATGTTCTCTTTCTCCTGGAGGGAGAACAATGAGCATCCTCCGTCAGCCCCTTCCTCTCTCCATTGCGAGGACGGGGACCACTTAAAAAATGGAGTAAATTTAGGAGCAATAATCTGGGCTTGCTGAGCTCTGCTCCCCGCGTCTTCCTCTTCCTGGGAGGGGTTGGTGACATCTGTCTGAGGCCAGCCAGATGCAACAAAGCAAGTGAGGCTGGCTAACTCTGGGGTTTAGCATCAAGGAAGCCATTTGGCTCTCACGTGAGCCGTGCCCTTCAACCAGCCTTATCTGTAACAACAGTGATTTGGGGCTTTCATCCACTGTCTTACTCCTCAAATTGTTCAGTTCTTGGCTGGGAAGAGGGTTACTATTTAATGGACACCTTCGACGACAAACACAGGAACCCCCGCCATTCATCTTGTGACTTAGGATGAATTAAAATGCCTTATTAAAAGCTTCACTTCCTATGAGGAAATGGTATAGTCACTGGGGAGAATCTTAGATTCATTGCATCTCTGAGTTGAAAGGCACCGAAATAGTCTACAGTTGGTCCCTGACTTACAATGGTTTGAATTACGATTTTTTGACTTATGACAGTGTGAAAGCGATACACATTAGGTAGAAATCGCACTTCAAATTTTGGATTTTGAGCCTTTCCCGGGGTGGTGATAAGCAGTATGATGCTCCCTCGGGAGGCAGGGCAGCAAGTAGCAGCTTCCAGTCAGCCAGGTGACCACGAGAGTGAACAGCCCTCACACTTACAGCCACTCTGGACCCAGACAACCGTTCTGTTTTTCACTTTCAGTATAGTATTCAATAAATTACATGACATATTCAATACTTCATTATAAATTAGGCTTTGTGTTAGATGATTTTGCCCAACTGTAGGCTAATGTAAGTGTTCTGAGCATGTTTAAGGTAGGCTGGGCTAAGCTACGATGTTTGGTAGGTTAGGTGGATTAAATGCATTTTCAATTTAGTATATGATCAACTTATGATGGGTTGACTGGCACCTAACCCCAACATAAATTGAGGAAGATCTGTACTCCAGACCCCTTGGTTCGAGATGGAGAAAATCCAAAGAGGTTAAAATCCTGGTACACTGGTTTTCAAACTTTCGTGTGCATCAGAATCACCTGGAGGGCTTGTAAAAACCCAGATTTCTCAGCCCCATCCTAGTCTTGGATTTAGTAGAGCTGGGGGTGAAGCCCGAGAATGTGTGCTTCTACCCAGTTGCCCGGTGATATTGATGCCGCTGGCCCAGGAACCCTACTTTGAGAATCACTGGCCTGGCACAGAATGAGTCGGCCTGTTGTTACAGAGCAGGAACTGGAACCCAGGGGTCCTGCGTTCCAGGTGAGTGCCCTTCTTGGCCCATCTTCTGGTCTCATTGTTGCACCTTTCTCAGCCCTGGCTGGAAGTTCCCTTGGCTACAGTTTTCATGTTTGCACTTTCCACCTAAGATGACCTTGCCCTTCTCACCAAAGTCATGTCTATAATGAACCTTGAGCTTCCTAGAAAAAAAAACTTTAACAATGCTAAGTATTTCTGGCACTAACACATATTATGAAAAACATGAAAAGAGTGTTTTATGAAGAAATAATAATGCAATGAAGGATAAATTTAAAGTAAATGCAATCACGCCAAGGACCAAGAACCCAAAAAGTAGATCAATGTTTTTCTGATCCTTCTGCGGTATCATTTATGTCTACGTTTATTTTGCTAAAAGCAAACAAGAAAACTGCTCACACTTACCCAGAGTGTTGGTAGCAAAGTTTTTCTCAAGTCCATCTTCCGTGAGCTCTCTCTTATTGACCATGCAACCTGCATTATTGATCTAGAAAGTACAGTTCCCATTTCAAAATAAAGGAACATAGGGCCAAAGGACCTGTTCCCAAACCCTATAGTTCCACCACCACCACTGGTCCCACATTCATGTGACGACAACAGTTCTGCTCAACTGTCCCTTCACTCCAAACCCCTTCCTGGAAAATGCCATTTGTGCAGCAGGCTCAGCCACGGGACTGTGCAGAGACCTCCGAGGACCAGGGCTTGGCCCGGCAACCTAATTCATGATAAAGTGCCCCAGGAATTCGTCTAGACCAGTGCTGTCCAATAGAAATATATAATTTTAAGTTTTCTAGAAAGTAGCCACATTAAAAAGGTAAAAAGAAACAGGTAAAATTGATTTTAATATTTTATTTAATTCAATATATCCAAAAGAGTATCATTTCAAAATGTAATCAATATAAAAATGTTAGTTTACTCTATTTTTCACACTAAGTCTTCAACGTCGGCAGATGTGTACACTGATGGCACATCTCAATTTGGACTAGCTACATTTCAAACGCTCCATGGCCATACTGGACAGCACAAGAGTAGACCTGAGCCCGAGTGAACATTTCGGAGCACGTTAGAAACTATCTGGGTAGAAACGCAGCTCAGCTCAGAGTATATGGGAGGAGCAGGGCACCAACCCACCTGAGTCCTCTAGCTCTCTCTGGAGAGCAACTGACTGTGTTACCAAAAGACGTGCTTGTCTGCAGCAGGCATTCTTTTGGACTGAGCTTTTTATTTAATTTTCCCCTGAGCCTCTAATTTTAATATAGCAATCCCCAAATCTACAGAGCTCAGGAATACCAGTATACAAATCATCATTTTATGAAAAAAATGGAACCTCCCCATCCCGCCCCAGACCCAATGGATGGTCCCTTCCTTTCCCCACAAATCCAACCAATAGGGTTAGATTGACTCCAATGAGTGAACTTGATGACTGAACAGGCCTCCCCATAAAAGATTCTCACTAAGGTGTCACCATAAAGATGCACAAACATACACACCAGTCTACAACCACACAGGCAAGAAATGCACATGCATGAGATTTATCCCCTACTTATGTTTACAAAGCTCACCAGGACATTGAGGGTATGTTCCTGCTTGAAATTTTCAACAAATTTCCAGACTGTCTTGGGATCAGATAAGTCCACAATGTGCAGAAAGATGTTCTAAACCAGAAAACAAAAAAAATTGTAAAGCCTTAAAAACAAAACATGTATTTTTTTCATTAAAAATGGTTTTTTAAAAAAATGGTTTTAAAAATCAAATCGTTTGGAATGATACAAAATGGAAAGTCTCACTCTTCAGAAGTACACCATTGTTCACAGATTCTTGCAAATCATCCAGAAATATTTTAAGTACATACAGTATTTATAAATGTATGTTTCAGGCATTATATATTATACATTTTAAGCATTATGTGTGTGTGTGTGTGTGTCCCTTTTCCATATAGATAGGATCAGACTATACATTGTTCTATATCCTTCTTTTTCACTTAACAATATGTTTTAGAGATTTTTTTTTTATATATAAATCAAACTTATTTCTTTTTTTTTTAAATCAGGTTGTTTTCTTATTGTTGAGTTTCTTTTTTTTTTAACATCTTTATTGGAGTATAATTGCTTTACAATGGTGTGTTAGTTTCTGCTTTATAACAAAGTTATACATATACATATATCCCCATATCTCTTCCCTCTTGTGTCTCCCTCCCTCCCACCCTCCCTATCCCACCCCTCTAGGTGGTCACAAAGCACCGAGCTGATCTCCCTGTGCTATGAGGCTGCTTCCCATTAGCTATCTGTTTTACGTTTGGTAGTGTATATATGTCCATGCCACTCTCTCACTTCGTCCCAGCTTACCCTTCCCCCTCCCCATATCCTCAAGTCCATTCTCTAGTAGGTCTCTGTCTTTATTTCCGACTTGCCCCTAGGTTCTTCATGACCATTTTTTATTTGTTTTTTAGATTCCATATATATGTGTTAGCATACGGTATTTCTCTTTCTCTTTCTGACTTACTTCACTCTGTATGACAGACTCTAGGTCCATCCACCTCACTACAAATAACTCAATTTCGTTTCTTTTTATGGCTGAGTAATATTCCATTGTATATATGTGCCACATCTTCTTTATCCATTCATCTGTCGATGGACACTTAGGTTGCTTCCATGTCCTGGCTATTGTAAACAGAGCTGCAATGAACATGCATTGACCATTTATGTGCATGGCTGTGTGCACCACCGTAAAGGAAACGGGGGCATTCAACATGGCTCCTCCATCAAGGAGTTCTGAGTCTACTGGGGGAGGAGGCTGCGTCCGGAGGTAACCATGTCAACCAGAAATTGACACGCAACGTAAGCAAGGACTGAGTCACAGAAGAAGTTGTCACCTTTTTTTTTTTTTTTTTTTTTTTTTTTTTGTGGTATGCGGGCCTCCCTCTGTTGTGGCCTCTCCCGTTGTGGAGCACAGGCTCCAGACGCGCAGGCTCAGCGGCCATGGCTCACGGGCCCAGCCGCTCCGCGGCATGTGGGATCCTCCCAGACCGGGGCGCGAACCCGGTTCCCCTGCATCGGCAGGCGGGCTCTCAGCCACTGCGCTACCAGGGAAGCCCAGAAGATGTCATCTTATAGTTAGGATATGCCTTCGATAATCTCTTAGGAGCAAAATATTGACAAAAACTCCCAAATGATTGGTAGGAAACTATGACACACCCATGCAAACGTATGTTTTGTGGCCATTAAAATGGCCTCCTCCCCCAGTAGACTCAGAACTCCTTGATGGAGGAGCCATGTTGAAAGCCCCCTTTTCCTCTACGGTGGTGCACACAGCCATGCACATAAACGATCAATGCATGTTGTCCATTTACCCCTTTTTCTCTGTACTCAGCACATAATGGAAACTTGTGTTCTCAGCATCCAGTGAACATGAGGCTATTCCCCCTGAGCTCCAGCAGACGTCAGGGACTTATCAACAACCCAAGGCAGATTCCCGCTGCTGGGAGCTGAACCTACAGGCAAAACTCTGAGCAACAGCTGTAACTCCCTTGATAAAGCAGAGTTCAGGGCCCTGTCTCAGTTTCCCCATTAACTGAGCCATTGAACCCAAGTCAGAATTTCTTTCTACTGATTGATCTTAAAACATTTTTCCTCACCCTGAGACAAAGGTTCAGAGAATGAGAAAACAGAAGCAATCCCACATTTTCATGCCTCAGAAGGTCTG
>NC_041226.1:16562277-16588977 GCF_002837175.3 Physeter macrocephalus | reverse complement strand
TCTAGAATGTTAGCAAGGCCTTTCTGAATTGAACAGATCCCAGAGGAAAGGCAGAAAGAAGTGGAGTTCCAGCTCATTTGCCTTTGCTGCTGTGTGGACTGGGTGTCACTTCCCTCCCCACAGTTGGTCCCAGCATTGAAGGGCAGTTGGGTGTTTGCTCAGGAGCCCACAGGGAACTTTTGCACGTTTAGGGGAGGGTGGGCGTGGCTCTGAGCTGCTGTCCCTCCCACCACCTCAAGGCCTGGCATCCCGGGAAAGGGCCTGCCTGCTTTGGCAGGGAGCCCAGGCCTGTTTCCCAACTGTTTGAATGCCTTCGGGTCGGGCTCTCTTGTCTTATTTTCTCATCAGGAGTTAAAGTCACCCTGTAACTTCTCCCATAGAAGTGCAGATGCTTTATTATAAAAGTGCCATTTGTAAAGCATGTGGAATTGGACCAGCACTAGCCAGCATTCACATATCACTTTAAGGCCCGTGAAGCACTTTCTCATATGATCTTTCATGGGCGGACACTGAGGCGCTGGGGTCTCAGGGATTCCCTGGGGTGTCTATATTGGCTTGGGGCCCTAGGAGGTGCCCTGAGCCCATGGGTGAGGCTACGGAGCCCTACAAACCCTCTGCTATTTCACATGGGGGCTTCAGTGAGTCCGTTCTGTCCTCAGTTACCCTCTCTTCTGTCAGGCTGTACTGATTAGGGGGTTATTTCTCCCCTTGAAACAGATGCTTCAGAGTCCCCTTAGTGACTGAGGAGTTCACCTTGGCTGGGGATCCTGCTCTGACCCCCCCAGATATAGCCCACCCTGCCCATGGCTCTGCCCAGCTCTTGCTCCAAAAACCCCAGCTGGGCTGACCATTTGCCGGGAGTGGATTTCAGTCCCTCGAGAAAACACAGCCTGGGAAAAGCCAAACTGTCTCTCAACTCCGGACCCCCTAATCACCTCCAAGGTACAGCGGTCGATTCATTCGGGCGAGTCATTTGTTCTGCTTCTAAGAGTCTGAGCTAGATGCCCACCTGTCTGCTTCAGAACCCCAACAAGTGAAGCTGCCCCAGGAAAGGAGGCTGAGTCCCGTGAGTCGCTCTCTAGCGCAGCACCATGCGCCCCTGTCCTTAGACGCGCACGGACATCAACCAGGGATGATGAGGACGGTCTTTCACCGTGATATCCTGTTTCTTTGGAAACCAGAGTGCAGTCTTTTAAATGCATAGCCCGTGATCACATTGTGCATTTCCTAGAACTCAGAGGCTTCTTACAGGGACCCAGCGGGGTCCCGAGGCAGGGGTTACTCTTCAGGATTCCATTTCCAGCCTGGAGGGTGACTCTGCTACTAGGACTTGCCCCCTTGCTCTGCTCTCAGAGGTAACTTGCCAGCCGGAAAAAAAAAAAAATCTCAGGGAGCTGCTAAAGAAGAATCCAGGCTTTCCTTCGGACACCTTGAAGAAGATGCCGTCCAAACAAATGGGTACCAAGAGGGCAAAGGCATCTCCCTGTCTGGGGGGAAGGGTCTGGTGCTGATCTAGCCCATGTGGTGAGCGGGGCCCCGCTGCCCTGCTGCACCCAGCTGTGGGGACGGCGGGTGCCGAGGCTGCTCTGAAGTCTTGAACCTCTGTGGTTTTTGCTCCTAAAGTCCTGCTTTTGGGGCCTGCTCCTACTGATGGCTCTTTCCTCCAGAGAGGAACCATCTCTTTCTTCCTGCACAAGCCACCTTCAGCTTGACTCTTCTTCTGCGTGGGGATCTTCTCTGCCAAGTGCTTTGCAGTGTCTCCCTTTCCGCTTAGGGTTCTCAACTAGAGGTGATTTTGACCTCCCCCAGGAAACATTCGTCAGTGTTGGGAGACATTTTTATTGTAACTGCTGGCATCAGGCGGTTAAAGGCCAGGGATGCGCAGGACTGCCCTTCACCACGCAGAATGATCCAGTCCAAAAGGCTACCAGTGATGAGGTTAAGAGACCTGGCTGATGGTGGCATCCCTTCCCCCAGCAGATAAAGTCCAAGGTTCTCCCCCTCTGCACTGGTACTTTTCACAATACCTTGAAAACGGGCCATGCTTATTTCACCTCTTTCGATCTAGAGCCTCCTTTTTCCCATGCACATACCTGTGATTCCTATTCAAGCCTAGGGAAAATTACCCATCACACTATCTATCACTATCCGTTAGCTACTGGAGGCAAGGTGATGTTTTCCCAGATCTACCTGTTATTCATTATCGTCACCGTCGTCGACAACAGTGACCTCATAGTCATCATAAGGGCTGCATATATGCTAGTAACAAGCAGTCATTGGTCAGTTGCCTGAAACCCAGTGCTACTGAATACAGTTCCTGCCATTGAGTATTCCCTAACTCTGCAGGAGGCAGCACTGAAACCGGTCCATGGGCTCACCACCATCATTGTTGTTACCATGGCAAGCCAGCCAACAAGTAGTCTTTAAGTCCACGGTGAGGAGGAGGAGGAGGATGGTGAATAGGCAGCAGCTCTGCAGAGGCCACGGAACTCCCAGCGGCCACAGACACCGTGTTCTGGCCTTGAGTGTTCACCTCGCCCAGGATGGACACATTCTTGTAAGGAGTGATTGGCATCTGCTCGCCCAGTATGGACACATTCTTGTAAGGAGTGATTGGCATCTGAGCCCCTGGTGACCAGGTCCTATTTTCTAAGCGTGCACGTGCACGTGCGCGCACACACACGGAAGGCTGGTGGAGAAACTCAGATGCTGTCACTGAGCGTGCACGTCGGCGCAGGCAGGTTGACGGGGCGGCTTTGGCTGCCCCACTAGGTCCGGTTCTGCCGGAGCCTGAGCTCCTACTCAGGTTCTTTCCTGCCCCTGCTTCGTATGGTTACCATCAACTTGCTGAAGCCAAAGTTTGGGCATCGTGGAGCAGCCTTTGTCACGCGCGCGCGCACACACACACACACACACACACACGCACACACACACACACACATATGCTGCTTTTTAAAAAAAAAATTTTCAGTTACCATTAATAGAGCCTGGCCATTGCCTCTTCCTCTGGCCCTCCAGAAATTGAGACTCTGGGGTGTTTTAACTTAGCATCTGACTCATGAGATACCAGGGCCTCCTGTCTCTACCCCTGGGGTTTGGGATAAAGAGTGTGCTGGGGGAGGGGCAGGTACTTAGAGGGCAGTTTGCCCTCTACTGGGTGACTTTCTCAGCCTGTCCAATGGAGAAAGCAACCAGAAGCTCAAGTGACAACTGAGGCATGGTCGGCCACAATGTGCTGTGGAGTCTCTCCCTCCTCCGCCTCTCCCTGGGTGCCCCTCCCTTCCTCCACACACACGCAGGGATGAAGTGTCTCACTGGGAAGCAAGACTTGAC
The DNA here is from genome assembly GCF_002837175.3 of Physeter macrocephalus. Taxonomy (NCBI): domain Eukaryota; kingdom Metazoa; phylum Chordata; class Mammalia; order Artiodactyla; family Physeteridae; genus Physeter; species Physeter macrocephalus. Next base: position 16,585,644 of record NC_041226.1, on the reverse strand, counting down.
TAGTAATGAACAGAAAACACTATAATTCGTTATTACTCATCATCTCTGTGTGCACTTTATATATTTGCAAGCACCTTTCAGGACCCGGTTAGTCACGCAGGGAGTTATATATTTGCAAGCACCTTTCGGGACCCGGTTAGTCACGCATGAAGTTATATGTTTGCAAGCACCTTTCGGGACCCGGTTAGTCACGCCTGAAGTGCTCTGCGCTACCTCACTGCCTCCGTCTGCTCCATCTCTGCGCCGCTCTTCATCAGTGCCACTCTAATTGCGTGCCTCCTGGTTAACCGACGAAAGAGGTGGGACCCGCAAAAGAGTATATTTCCATAATCGTGTGTGTGTGTGTGTGTGTGTGCGCACACAGAACTATCAAAATCATATTTAGTTCATAAGCAGCACCTACAGTGGTTGCAGTTGGTTCCCTGCCCAGGTCCCTGTTACTTCCCTCATATCCCAGCTTCTGTGAGTGTTGGCTCCAGTAGCTGTCCCCTTCTGCAGAGCAGAAGTCACAATGCTCGGGAGGTGATCCACGCGCTGGCCTCCCGTAACCAATGACTGATTGTCATCAGGGCTCTATTAGTTACCTGTTTCTCAAAGTATAACTTAGTGGCTTAAGATAACAATTGTGTGTGTGTGCACACAGAACTATCAAAATCATATTTAGTTCATAAGCAGCACCTACAGTGGTTGCAGTTGGTTCCCTGCCCAGGTCCCTGTTACTTCCCTCATATCCCAGCTTCTGTGAGTGTTGGCTCCAGTAGCTGTCCCCTTCTGCAGAGCAGAAGTCACAATGCTCGGGAGGTGATCCACGCGCTGGCCTCCCGTAACCAATGACTGATTGTCATCAGGGCTCTATTAGTTACCTGTTTCTCAAAGTATAACTTAGTGGCTTAAGATAACAATAAGCTTTTATTATCTCACAGTTCCTGTGGGTCGGGGATTGTGGAACAGCTTAGCTGAGTGGTTCTGACTTGGGTCTCTCATGAGGTTGCAGTCATCTGAAGGCCTGACTAAGGAGGGAGGACTTGCTTCCGGGGCGACTCCCTCACCTGGCTGGCAAGGTGGCCCTCTTTGTAGATGGGATGTTCTGTTCTTCTAACACGGCCTCTCCCAGGGCTGCCTGAGGATCCTTATGAGCTGGCAACTGGCTTCCCCCAGGGTGAGTGGCAGTCCAGGAGAGCAAGGCGAAGTGGCAAAGCTCTGTACGATTTCACCTCGGAAGTCACATGGCATTACACGTGCCTCATTCTTATCATTAGATGCAAGTCACCAAGCCCTGCTCACCCCCAAGGGGAGAGGGATTAAGCTCCACCTTTTGAGGGGAGGAGGGCCAAAGACATTGGAACATATTTTTAAAGCGTGACTGGGACCAACTCTGTGGAGCAATTCACAGGCATCAGAGCTTCCCTGTGGGACAGGCTGTTGTTAGTTTCCAGCGGAGACCACGTGCTTGCTTAGCTTTCTTCTTTGCTAATCTTGTTTCCTTCCCTCTCCTCCTCCCAGGAGCCCTCCCCTAATAATCACTTGAACAAGAATCCCCGTCTTGGGCTCACCTTTTAGAGAATCTGACCTGAGACAACACATTCTTTAGAAAACCTATGTTCTAAAATATTTAATAAAATGATAACCTTCCTCCAGTTTCCAGATTTGCAACATTTCTCTCAGCAATTCTTTGTAGCCCTCCAGGAGCTGAAGGGTTTAAAATTCTGGTTCAGAAGGCATGTGGGGAAATGACCTCTTGCCTTCGATGGCACGGCAGCAGTAGCATTTCGTAAGTCTTTAACATACAAGGCCAGGGAAGAGCAAAATGTGGTATGATGAGGTTGAAGCAATGCCCCACCCTCCCTAGGTCCCACCGAGAAAATATAACAAGGCAACTTGGAAACTATCTTCAACATCAGTGCTTTTTTCATTTGCTCTCTTGATTTTAACATCTCATAAGACCAAGAATCCATGTATATTTGTGTTATTCTTTCATCCAATGCACTTTGGCTTCTTACCTCATCACTGAAACAGCTCCTTCCTTTGGACCTTCCTAAGAGGAGGTCTCCCCATCCCAAGCCATTCACTTCAGTCCTTTGATTACATGGCCTCTCTGTGCTGCCTGACCCAGGTGACTGACTTCTCCTTCTTAAAACGCTCCTCTCTTGGATTTTGAAATAGGAGGACAGAATGAGAAAGGCATGGTATGTTTGGGTTAGATGGATAAGCCCAGTGGAGTAATACGTAGTTTCTGAGCAAGGCTGGAATGTGAATGAATCCTCTGGGGCCTTCTGCAGGGTAGACTGTAGCCAGGATGGACTGGAGGCAGGGAGAGCAGGGAGGAGGCTACATGTAGACAAGGGTTGATAGAGCCTGACCTGGAGCAGGCGGAGTCTAGAGACTTGGAAGAGCCACTGTCATAGGGTTCAGTGAGGGGACTTTGGATGGAGTGGGCACTGGGGGATGGGAGTGAGAAAATGGAGGCACTGAAGACGTGTCTAAGGCTCCTCCTTGGGTGGCCAGTGATGCCATTTACCTGGATAAACTGATGTGTTTTTGTATTTTGGGCGGGTGCGGGGGGAGGGTTTTTCTTTGTTTCTGAGTTTCCTTGGCTTTATTAACTTCTAGAAGTACCTCTTCCAAGGGCCATTGACTGCTGAGAGAGGTGTGAGGCATGAATGAGCAGGTGAGTATAAGCAGCTCTACCAGGGCACCATCCCCTCTAGCTGGAGTGGGTTTCCTTATAGAACCAGGAGTATTTCTGCATTGAATGCCAGAAACTTGACTTCTTAGTAGGTCAAGTACCAGGGACAATTTTCTGGCTGGGCCGAATGAGACTACACCCAGTCAACACACCCCATTAAAGTGTGTAACAGAACTAGATTCTCTTCCTTCACAACCTTGTGAGGACACATGAGGTTACATCAGTATCACAAATCTCAGAAGTTTGAAGCCTTGCTCTTTAAAAAATAAGTTTTATTGAGATATAATGCACATGCCATAAAATTCAGCCTTTTAAAGTTTATAAGTCAGTGGTTCTCTTTTTTTAATTTTTAAAAAAATCTCCTTTGGGGCTTCCCTGGTGGCGCAGTGGTTGAGAGTCCGCCTGCCGATGCAGGGGACACGGGTTCGTGCCCCGGTCCGGGAAGATCCCACATGCCGCGGAGCGGCTGGGCCCGTGAGCCATGGCCGCTGAGCCTGCGCGTCCGGAGCCTGCGCTCCGCAACGGGAGAGGCCACAACAGTGAGAGGCCCGCGTACTGAAAAGAAAAAAAAAATAAAAAAATAAAAAAATCTCCTTTGAATATATAGTTACATTCTTTTTTTTTTTTTTTTTTTTTTTTTTGGCGGTAGGCGGGCCTCTCACTGCTGTGGCCTCTCCCGTTGCGGAGCGCAGGCTCCGGACGCGCAGGCTCAGCGGCCATGGCTCACGGGCCCAGCCGCTCCGCGGCATGTGGGATCTTCCCGGACCGGGGCACGAACCCGTGTCCCCTGCATCGGCAGGCGGACTCTCAACCACTGCGCCACCAGGCAAGCCCCCATTCCTTTTTTTAATGCTTAGTATTTTTATTGTGTTCACGCATGTGGGATCTTAGCTCCCCGACCAGGGATCGAACCCGTGCTCCCTGCAGTGGAAGCACGCGGTCTTGACCACTGGACTGCCAGGGAAGTCCCCGGTGGTTCTTAGTATATTCATAAAGTTGTGCAACCATCACCGCTTTTGAATTTTAGAGCATTTTCAGCTCTCCCCCCTACTCCACCCCCAAAACCCTGGTATTCATTAGAAGCCACACCTTATTCTCTTTTTAAATATATATTTTTTCTTTTTAAAGTTTGTTTGTTGTTGTTGTTTGCTATTCTGGATCACTTGAATTTCCATATGAATTTTATGGTCAACATGTCAATTTCTATAAAGAAGCCAGCTGGGATTTTGATGAGGTTGTGTTGAATCAGTAGGTCAATTTGGGGAGTATTGTCATTTTGACAATACTTAAGTCTTCTGATTCATGAACTCTTTCTGTTTATTTAGGCTTTATTTTATTTCTTTCAACAATATTTCATGGTTTTTATTGTACAAGCCTTGCAATTCTTATATCTATTCTCTAGTATTGTATTCTTTTTGATGCTATTGCAAATAGAATTGTCTTCTTAATTTCATTTTCAGATTGTTCATTGCTAGTGTATAGAAATACAGTTGATTTTTGTATATTGTTCTTGTAGCCTGTCACCTTACTATACTTGTTTGTTGGTTCTGATCATTCTTTTAGTGGAATTCCTTAGACATTTCTGTGTAAGAGATCATGTCCTCTGCAAATTATTACTGAGTGAATAAACAAGTAAGAGCTGGGGCTGTAAAGAACATAAGGTGGAGACAGTCTCTAAAAGGTGGCCTTGAGAAGGCCAACAGAATGGGATGCGGATGGAGGTAGGAAAATAAGTCAGGAGGAATGGTAGAGTCAAGTGAGTGGCAGGTCATAAAATCACAGCTAACTGGTTGTCAGCAGCTCAGTCAGTTTCATTGCCCTTATAGAATTCTGGGTGCCTCTCCTGGGACTCATTTAAAGGATTCAATGGACTCCTTTCAGCAGCGTCACCAGGAGCAGGAAAAAGACATAAATCTAAGCCATTCTTGATGTTCAGGATAGTTTCAGGCAAGGCTGTGAAGCAGGCAAAGCATAGAAGAAGAGAAGAACTAAATTTTATTGCCTGCTATGTACCAACATTTTGCATGTATTGTTTAACCCTCGCAGTATTCTTTACAGCTGCAAATTTGAATTGGTGTTTATTTTTTATATACAAATAAACTATATTTGTGTAGTGGTAGCTCAACCATAAGGCACTTGCCCATTTCCCCGATCATAAGAGAGGATCGAAAGAGCTCATTTGTCAATCAGTTGTTTGAAAAAATGAACAGCATATAGATATATAAACAATATCCTACATCAGTGATTCTTAACCAGGAGCGTTTTAGGAGGAAATTCTCCATGGATCTCTTGTGTTTTGACATGTTTTGTGAGCTGGGGGCACTGCACTTTTGTTCAGACTATCTTTCCAACTATCTTTTCATGGAAGATTATAAAGCAAGTTGCCTTGAGAGACAGAAGTAATGTCTTCTTCCAGGGCAGAGGGCAGATTTACTTGGTGTCTAGGGTAGTGAAGATAATGTCTCACTCTGGTGTCAGTGTTGGGTAGGTTTGCTTGCAGTCCCTCAAAAAGATTTGGGTTTCTTTCTTTTTTTTTTTTTAAAGGTTACTTCTTTTTTTTATATATAAATTTATTTTATTTATTTTTTTGGCTGCCTCGGGTCTTTGTTGCTGCACGCAGGCTTTCTCTAGCTGCAGCGAGCAGGGGCCACTCTCCGTTGCGGTGTGTGGGCTTCTCATTGCGGTGGCTTCTCCTGTTGCTGAGCACGGGCTCTAGGCACGCGGGCTTCAGTGGTTGTGGCACGCAGGCTCAGTAGTTGTGGCTCGCGGGCTCTAGAGCGCAGGCTCAGTAGTTGTGGTGCATGGGCTTAGTTGCTCCACAGCATGTGGTACCTTACCGGACCAGGGCTCGAACCAGTGTCCCCTGCATTGGCAGGCAGATTCTTAACCACTGGACCACCAGGGAAGCCCCAGATGTGGGTTTCTTGAACTTGGGGTTCCTCTGCTTTGACACAAACCCACTATGTGCCCAGTTATCTGCCTGGCCACTCTGTATTACCCTGTAGTACTTGAGAAACAAGGGGACCACCCCGAACATGAAGCTTATGTTGCTTGCCGTGCCATGAGTAATAAAGTCCTTTGTCTCTGACCCAGGAGTCTCATTCTTCTCTGGCACCCGTGGAACTGTGGTGGCTAACTTGTGGCAGACTCCCGAGATTCAGATTCAGTATATATGTGTGTAAGTTATATATATATATGTGTATATATACTTATATATGTGTATGTAAGTTCCATAGGTGGTTCTGATACATGTGTCTAGGGGAGAACCGCTGTTATCTTGGTGGTCAGGCAGGCAGGCCTGGGAGGCTGGCTGAGCTAACAGGGAACAGTTTACAGTCAGAGGTACCCAGCAGGGTTCTGGAGACACTGCACGGTAAGAAGGCAGGTGCAGTGGTGTCCCCTAGGGCCAGCTGGGCCTGTCCGACAGTCTCAGCTGGCTCTGCCTGCTGACACGTTGTTTGGGTGAGGTGGTAGGGAATGTGCCTCCACGGCTCCTCAGAGAACAGCCTTCCCCAGACAGTAGGGATGGTGCTGCCCGTGGACTTGCCCCTGAGCATTTTAGCCAAGCTGTGGGAGGACTCTCTCTCCTGGAAATTCTGTTGCTGCTATGTGTCTCTCAAATTTAAAACAGTCTCTGAAATGATAGTAATTTCAGTATTTACAACAAGAACCTTATATTTGTGTCATATACATCTCTCTCTCTCTCTCTCACACACACACACACCTCTCGAGCTGTATGGCTTGTTATATGCTTTGAACACCTTTTGTATTTACCAAACTGTCCTCGATGGCTCTGCTGCAGAGAGCTGGAGAATAAAGAAAGTCCATCTGAAGCTTTCTTGTGTGCTGAGTTAGATTTCCCACAGGCTGGCTTTTCCTGGGCTGTGGAATGTTGGACTTTTCCTGTGCCGGTTGTGGTGAGGTCCCAGTGTTCGCTGATTGCGCCTAGAACTTTAACATACTTTGTTCTCCCTGATGAAAAGAGCTTCTGTAAAGCGGGCAGCATCCACAGAAAAGGGATGATGTATAACTACAGAAAGGAGGATCAGACAACCCTTGAGAGAGACTCGTGGCAAGAGCATCCTGAGCCTCAGGGATCCTGTATTCTAATCTGAAAAGTGGAGAGAATATTTAACATCACAGGGTACTTTCAGATAATGTGTGTTAAGCATTCAGCACATAGGAAATACTCCATAGTGGTAGTCATAAAACCGATTTTTAGCTGCCCTCTCAGCGGTTTTCCCTTTCCCCCCCGATCCCAGGGCAGAGGATCAGAAAAGTGGGCAGTGGTGTGGGTGTCTAGCTGGGAGGGGTGGGGTGGGGAAGAGATTGCAGATGGAGAAATGCCGCCCCTGCTCCTCCGCGGGAGTTCTAGCTTCAACCCTGTTCTGCAGATCTCTGGGCCACTGTCCCCAGGTGGATCCCCTGGTGAACACTCCACTCCATCCCCTCCACCCATTTCCCCCCTGAGAATCTGATTTGAATCTTTTGCCTGGAGGCTCCATTTCCCAGCAGTTATCACAGCATGGGATCTCCACCTGCAGGGCGACCACTCCCACATGCGGAAGGATCCAGAAAACCACCTCCAAACACAGCTTCCCACCCCGAGACTGCCGCTGAAGGGGGCAGTGCTATCAGAGACCACGCTGGTTAGGGGTTGTCGGCCTCTCCCCTCAAACTGCCCCCAAGACCACAGGCATCTCAGCCAGGCCAACCCTGGTTTCTTTTCCTCAGAGTGGCTGTAACTACCATCCACACATTTGGGTTTGCTCTTTTGCCAATTTCTCAGTCCTTTCACGCCTTTTGAGAGGACATTACCAGTCATCCGATTCCCACCCTCCAGCTTCCTGGAGTTGGGACTGGGCGATAAATTACAGAGCCAAATGCGTGGACACGTGGCTCAGACTTGGCCAATCACCGTCACCTCATCCTCAGCCACAATAATTGGCTCTAGGGCTGAATACGTCACCCACACCCAGCAAATCAGAGCCCTTCTACGGAATTTCCGCCCTTTTTGTCTTCTCTTTCATTTTGGCTCGTCCTTAACTGGGATGGCGTCGAGCTGGGGTTACCTGTGCTCATGTCCTTGTCCCCTGACACGTGGGAAAAGGAGACCGACACCAAAAGAGAATATGCTGAGTTGTTGCTTTAGTTCTTGAATCCAGTGGTGCCTGAGGCCACTTCTGTAGCTGCCCTTTCAGTTATCTGAACCAGTAAGTTCCACGCTCTGCTTAATGATTTGCGTTGTTTCTGTCATTTCTAACCTTTAAAGTTGTGATTAATAGAAACGTGTTCCCCATGCAATTCCCCAGTGCAGGTGTTGATATGCCTCTATCCATTTAATCTCTGATAATAAACAAATGTTGGCTGGCCCCCCAGGTCTTTCAGGCTCTGTCCTGTGTGATGAACCCTTTCTTCTTCACTCTGCTTACAGCACTGCTGTCTTTGCCGTTCATTATTATTATTATTAAAGTCATATAAAGTTCTGATTGATGATTTAACGAGTTGTTTTCTGCAAAAGATAGCAAACTTCTTCAGGATGATGTTTACATTTTTAAAAACATCTCTTTCAAGATGACCTTCATTCTGAGCACATATTCAAAAAATAATCATATTAATTAAATAAGAAACATTTCTCTAAAACATAGAACCGAACCCACTGCCTCCTCTAAATAGTATCACATTCCCTGGTAATCAAGCCCTTGGCTGGTGGCGATCATCTGATGCTCATATTCTTGGGGTGGTGTGGCTGAGCAGGGGTACATGTGGAAAAGAGCCAGACGAAGAGATGTTTGCACAACTTCTCTAAAATGAAAATTGTCTTTGGAAAGCCCCGGTAAAGCACACGTTCGTTGTTGTTTTTCTGACTTGCTGCAGGACCAGAGTGATTGTGAGACAGCAGACCCTGGTTCAGCTGGAAGAAAGGAGCAGGGTCTGAGATGGGGGGAAGGTCGGTGGCACAGAAAGAGCCCATGGCTGAACCTTTGACGTTTTCTTGGTCTGTCTATGGAAAGCCAAAATTTTCTGATTTGGGATCCGTTTTTGCATCTACTTTCTTACTGAGGGAGACAGAGCTTTTGATGCATTTAATACAGGCAAATTCTTTTTAGATGGCCAAAACGATAGGTACAGTTTAAACTTTCTTGATCTCCTGAGCAAACATTTGAGAAATGCAAATAAGGCAGATTAAGCTAATCTCCACTCAGGAAGGTCTTGCTTGGTGACCTTCCCTTCTGTGGACCTCTGGAGAAAGGAAGCCTTGTGCAAAGCTCCTGCCAGGGTGTTCAATCACTGTGGCAAGATGGGTCGGTGTTGACTGAGTGTGTGCATACAATTCTTTTTTTATTTTTTATTAAAAAATTTTTTTTGCCTACAATTCAAAGAGAAGGAAGGATGGGGAATTCCCTGGTGGTTAGGACTCTGTGCTTTCATTGCCAAGGGCGTGGGTTCGGGTTCGATCTCTGTTCTGGGAACTAGGATCCCACAAGTTGCATGGTGCGGCCAAAAACAAACAAACAAACAAAAAAACCCAAACAAACAAAGAGAAAGAAGGGTGGACTTACACTGTTTGTCAGAGAATAGAAAGAGATATGAACAAATTAGCTGAGAACACTTATTGGGTTAATCCTATGTTTCAGTCTGGGTGCTGGTCAAGAAAGGAGATCCCAGGGGAGGGAATTTAGGAGAAGGAATTAATACAGCATGCTAGCTATAAGGGGTTGCAAGAGCTGAAATGGGGTGGGGGGATGTGAGGGGGTAGGGGTGGTGGAGGTAACCCAGAGATGAACAACTTCAGGAAGCTGCTGCCACTCCTAGGACTAGAGGAACTGTAAGCTGGAACTATGGGGTAGGGGCTGCCTGAGGCCCCAGGGTTTTGGCTGCCCGGCTGGAGCTGCAGCTGGAGGGGGAAGGCCATGGTGGTGGTGGAGAGTGGGGAGAAAGAGGGCAGGGGCTGTGTGGCAGACCTGGGTCCAAGGAGGAAAAGTGGTCACTGCCAGAGATGTAGCCACTGCACCAGGCAAGGCTGGAAAGGGGGGTGACCGGGATGGGCTGGTGTATACCAACTTCTCCCCTTCATTCACCCATGCCTCCCACTGGCCCAACCTAATGGAAAGCAGGTGGGAACAGGAACCTGGAAACTTGGCCAGTCCCCAGCAATCTGAGAGGAACAGGGAAAGGGGATGGGCCTGAAAGCAAGTAAGCAGGTGAGCTGCTCACCTGTGCCAGCTGTTTCCCTACCACATGAGTCTGGTGTACTTCGGGGGCTCAGCCGAGGTGAGATGACAGTGGGATGAAAAATGCAGTGTTCTGGTGAGTGGATGCTCGCCCTTCCAGGCTTCAGTGGACACAAACCAATAGATCTACAGATGGCTTATGGGAATAAAAATCCCAGTTTCCCAATCATGTCAGACTAATCCTACTCTTCCTCTGTTTTCCCGCAGCCAGCAGCTGCTGCAGGGACTCGATGAGGCAGGAGAAGGACAGTCTTTCAGCTCCCCTCCCTGACCCAAATCTCCTGCACCCTTCTACCTCTAGGCATGAAAATAAGACAGTATTTATCTTTAAAAAAAAAAAGACTGTATTGCCACTGGGAGAAAGCTAAATCCCTAAAAATGATTTTTGCATCACACGACTAATCCACCTGATTTTCAGAGTTTGGTTAGCCCTAGTGTACAAATATTTTTCAAAAGTCATTGACCTTACAAAGCTTTTATTTGACTTTCAGGTCCATTTCATTGTCCCCTGCCCGACTCCTCAACAACGATGATCAAGTTCACCCTCTCCCCCTCCCAATATTCTTTCCAAAAATGTTAATTGAGCACCTTGTAAAGGCTTGAAGCTAGGGATTTGAAAATAAATGAGACACCTGCCTCTTCTTCCTTCTGTTTCCCTGGAATGATAGTTGGCCCTCCTCCCCAAGCCACCGCTGCAGAATCCTCTCTGCAGATGGCATCTCCCGAAGGAAAATAGCACACAAAGCAAGGCACAGAAACCTCAGTGCTACCACCCCCAGCGCCCCTCACCTCTCCCAACCCAGGGACCCTCGGGCATATTCTTGGAATCCCTGGGCCTTTGCCAAGCAGATTTTATAAACTCCTCTCCAGGGCAATCTGGAAAATAACATAAACTCCTTAGCAAAACTGTTGGGAGACAGAAAGAACATAAATTAGACTTGCTGCAAACATTGCTAAATTTTACGATCTCTCTGCCCTTTGGCAAATCTGACAGCTGAGGCAAGAAATCCCTATGCGCTAGACAAAGGCTTTGTGGGAAAGAATCAAAAGAAATAATCCATTTGAAAGTGGTTTGCAAACTGTAAACTCTCAACGGATATCGAGGCTTTTCCTTTGGTAATTTTTCTTCCTTGACTGAAATTTTCAAGAAGATTGAAGAGAAAGAGCATGAAAGAACATCACAGTGGGGGCTCTTGCTTTGATTTAAGCGGCTGAATGACCACTGGGTGACACATGCCAGTGAGTTCCACGTAGGCCCTAAACACGGGCTCATCACTTAGGTTCATGTCTGAACAGTGACCTGGCCACTTCCCTCGGTAGAGCCCTCCTGAAAGAGACGTGGCCTCAGTGACACCTCCCCTGGGCCCTCACCTCCAAGCCAAGAGACATGACGTGCACAGAATCTGTCAGACACAGATTCCTCTCTCTCTGAGATGCAGGCTTCTCCTGGAGGCTTCACAGACTCAAGTTCATACTGTTCTAAGATTCCGTCTTCCCCAGGTGGAGGACAGGACCTGGGAAGAGCCGTGGGAAAGAACGCCTCCAAATCTAGTCTCCCTCCCGCAGTTCCTCTCTCTCCCAGCTCTTCCCTCTGGCCCAGGAAGTGTGTTGTGGTTTGTTTGTTTCTAAATCTACCCTCATGCCCCCATACTGAAGGAGGACTGTATTTGTGTTTGTTTTTTCACTATATTGGGATTGCTATGTGGAGGTCGGAGTGGAGACTTTTTCCTTGGTTTCTTCTTTGTTGTTTAACTTTGTACAACAAAAAGTATTACTTAAAAAAAAAATATTCCCCTGTGTGTATCATTATTACTTAATGTCTTGGACATCCCAGTCAGGTTCTAAAAAACAACCAATTCTTATTTCCACGTATTTTACTACTATAGCCCATGCCTCAGGGTAATAACATCCAGAGGAGGATAATAATTACAGCACTCTCTTCAAGTATTTCAGTTGATTCTCAGTTCTTCTTTGTTCACAGCTCAGCGTAGAATTCTTACTTCTTTTGGGTAGAAGGAATTGAATTTAAAAGTCAACAATCTAGGAGCTTCAAAATTACTGCAGCCACCTACTACCTTCCAGAAATAAGCACCCACGAAGACTACAGACTCTTTTTTTTTTTCCTGCCTCTCTTTTTTAAATTGGGATATAGTTGTTTTACAAAGTTGTGTTAGTTTCTACTGTACAGCCAAGTGGAGTTCCCTGTGCTATACAGCAGGTTCTTATTCGTTATCTACTTTATACATATTAGTGTATATATGTCAATCCCAATCTCCCAATTCATCCCACCACCGCCCCTCAGACTCTGTTATTTATTACCCATATCTGTTCTATTACTAATGTTCTCAAATCAAATTTGAGCTTGAAAACAGCTTTGTTGACCTCCCATCCCCCCTCACTGCACGTTCAACATGGCCAAGAAGGTATTTGGAGCACCAGACTCTGTGCTGTCAGTGAGGCTGTCGGCTGAGGCATCCATAATGACCTGATGCCCTGTTTATCCTTCCTTTTATTCTTTAGGAAGCCCTTCCTGACCCCCTTGTTGGGCTAAATGACCCTTCTCCACACTCCAAAGCACCCTCTAAAAAGCTCTCTGAGCATGTATAACAATCTGTTGAAATTAAGTCTCACTCTCCTTAGTGCCTGGCACAGAACAGGTGATCCGAGACTCCTGATGGAGAGAGGATCGTGTGTGTGGTGAGAGGCATGGGCGATGAGAAGATGAAGGGCACATTTTTCATTTGCCTTTATATACACTGCTCATCGTAACTTCACCCGTGTTCCAAGTCTTCTCTGAATTTTAGAAATTTCTCATCATTACGTTCTCTGTTTGCAGGTTTGGGTGACGCAGGAACACCTCGGAGTCATCCCAGCAATGTTCCCAGTCACTAATTTGATGGACGGCTTCTGTGAACAGCGGCAGTAGACAGCTTGTCCGGTTCCTGGTGGAGACAGCAAGACCTGTGGTCGCTCACGAAGGTGAGGTCTTGTTCCTTAGGACTTTTTCAGGTTCAGGAAATAGAAATCACTTGAACTAATGTAAGTAAAAACGAGAAAGTCTTATAAGGACACCAGAGTATCTCATAGAGCAGCCCAGTCATGAAAAGGCAGAGACCAGAAAGCAGTGGGCTCCAAGGAACCCGGGGGTCCCTGTTCCTGGCTCCCACTCTGCCCTCCGTGCTGCAGGCTGGTCGGCTCTGCTTCGCAGCCCACATGAACAGGAGAGCTCTGAGTTTACAACATCTCTCTTCTGTCAGACCAAGGCTGGGCTGCTCACCATCACCTGCTCTGGGAGACCCAGTTCTGCTCATAGCTCCCCTTCTGTTACTGCCATTTACCAAAGCAGTCACAAAACTCAAAAATAATTCTAACGAGATTGAAAAATAGTAATTATAACAGTTTTGTTGGCTGGTATTTGTGATCTGTGGGGCTCGGGGCCTCGCTTGCCCAGCTAAGGGAGGTTTGCTTAAATTCCCAGAATCTCTGAGTAAACTCAAATCAACCCACTGTTAGTACCAAAAACAAAACCAGGAGACCCAGCGTTAACCATTTTTATATAATGTCCTTTGAGAAATTCTCACTAACGCATTAAAACATTAAATAGAAGGGACACAAACATCATATTATATATAAGTTTAATATATAACTAAGGAGGCTTCACATAGAGAGGGAAGAGTAATTTGATACATTGTGAAGGAATTCCTAATTAACAATTCAGAAGCATATCTTTGGCCCTGATCTCTCTCCATACACCAGATACTAATTTAATTCCATTTACATTCAAGAGTTACACACTTAACAGTGAGCTATTGGAGGAAGAAAAACCAGAAGAAAATAAAAGTGAATATTTATCAAATCTGTGTATGGAGGAGAACTTTTTTTTTCTTTTTATTTTTTTTTGGCTGCGTCAGGTCTTCGTTGTGGCACGTGGGCTTCTCTCTAGTTGAGGCTTGCGAACTCAGTAGTTGCAGCACATGGGCTTAGATGCCTCACAGCATGTGGGATCTTAGTTCCCCGACCAGGGATTGAACTCACGTCCCCTGCATCAGAAGGCAGATTCTTTACCACTGAACCACCAGGGAAGTTCCGGAGGAGAAGTTTTCAAGTGTAAATTTTCCAGAAAAAAAACAAAAAAGCAAAAAACACAACTACAAGTTTTTTAAAAATTAAGTGACCACAGTATAGCTGAAATAAAATCATACAGCAGAACTTAAATAACACAGCCAACAGCAGAGTGGAAAAAGAATTTTTCAGCAAACCAGATAGGAGTTAATATCTTTAGTCTGTAAATTCTTCATACAGGGGCTTCCCTGGTGGCATGGATTAAGAATCTGCCTGCCAATGTAGGGGACGTGGGTTCGAGCCCTGGTCCAGAAGATCCCACATGTTGCGGAGCAATTAAGCCCGTGTGCCACAAGTACTGAGCCCGCGTGCCACAGCTACTGAAGCCTGCGTGCCTAGAGCCCGTGCTCCGCAACAAGAGAAGCCACCGCAATGAGAAGCCCGCGCACTGCAACGAAGAGTAGCCCCCGCTCGCTGCAACTAGAGAGAGCCCGCGTGCAGCAGCGAAGACCCAACGCAGCCAAAAATAAATAAATTAAAAAAAAAACTTCATACAAACTGATAGGAAAAATGCTTAAAATCCTGTAGTTTAATAAACAAAGGGGGCTTCCCTGGTGGCGCAGTGGTTGAGAATCCGCCTGCTGATGCAGGGGACATGGGTTCGTGCCCCAGTCTGGGAAGATCCCACATGCCGCGGAGCGGCTGGGCCCGTGAGCCATGGCCGCTGAGCCTGTGCGTCCGGATCCTGTGCTCCGCAACGGGAGAGGCCACAACAGTGAGAGGCCCGCGTACCACAAAAAAAAAACAAAACAAACAAAAAAAACAAACAAAAGATGTGAACTGACAATCCACACAAAAGAGAAAGTAAAACTAGTTAACAGGCATTAGAAAATGTGTAGTCTCACAAGTCAAATTAATACAAATTTAAAATCCAGAATAAGGTCCCATTTTTCACACATTTGCATCTTTTTTTTTTAATGGAAATACCCAAAGTTTTGGAGAAGGTAGAAAAACCAATGCCATCTATACAAGGCTGGTAAAATGATCAATTAATACAAACACTTCAGAAAATAATTTGGGGAAGTTTACTCCTTGACTCACTATTTCTACTTCCTTGAGTCCAACTCCAACATAGGAACAAATATATTCATTGTAGTGATATGGATAAAGAAGAAAAATTTTAAACAAACATAAGGTTCAATGCTGGTAGAAGCACTTAGCAAATTATGTCCCATTCTCTCATGCACACAAACATTTACTGAGCACCTACTATCAGCCAGGGTCTGTAGAAGGAGCTGAAGAAACAAAGATGGACCAGGCAGATTCTCTGCCCTGCCTTACAGTGTAATGGGGCATATTACATGAGGTGGAGGGGAGAAAAAGTAGGTAGTAGACATTTATTGAGGAACTACGTGTTTGGCATTTTACATACATCACCACATTTCATCCTCTGAAGTCCTGAGCTGCACAGTCCTTACGTGAGAGTAGAGAGGAGTCATACAGCGCCACTCATACAGAGCCGGCCTGCGTTTCGTTCTTTCTCTCTTGCATCTCTGGTCCTCACTCCCTGCCTCTCAGATCAACCCTGGGAACAATGGTGGGTGACAAGTTTTTGCTGGAAGAAGGGGCTTTAGCTTCATAGCTCCCTGCCAAGTAAATCTCTAATCTCCTGCAGGGTAGAAATTCTAGAGCCACCACCAGCTAAGAATTCCAAAGATTTTTCCTGTTAGCATTCCAAGGAATTGCTCTCTCCCTGCCCCTGCCCTCCAGCTTGCATCTCAAACTCATCAGAGTATTCTGCCAACAAATGTTGCTCTTTTGACAGAATCCCATCTCCTGTAAACTAGTTGGGATTATAAATAGCAAAAGAAATTTTCACATACAAAAACATGCCAGCAAACAGACAAAAACCTTTAATGGCTTTCCAATACCTAATAACAAACTTAGACACTTAACGTTGATTTTTTCCAGACCCTTCGTTACCCACTTTCTCACCACCCGTTATTCCCTAAAACATCACCTCCATTCCATCACATTCCCTTTAGTAAGCCACTTTGGAGCCAGTGACTCAATTTTAGAAATGAAGATATAAGACAACACAGTAATAAAATCAAACATGCAAATTTAACAGTAAATAATGAAAGTATGCAAATGATATGAAATGAAGTTAACTGAGTATTACCCAAGACACAAACAGGGTAATCTTTGTAGCCTGTGTAAGTTGCTACGTATGTAATGATTATTAAGAACCCGACAGGATTTCTGGTCCTCACAGTTAAACTTAGTTTCAAACTGGTGACATGTATGCTAATGAAATGATTTCACGACTCCCTGGTCCCCTAATCTGAGGGGCCAACAGCGGTCTGATGACCACACTTTAAGGGAACACCCAACAGGGACTTTCAAAAAGGAAGAGGTCATGGTAGAGTCTAGGGAGGATGTGGGAGATGTTCCAGAAGCCAATAGAACAATGCTCTGACAAGTGGTTTGGTCGCCCTCCTGCTCCCTTCTTTTCTGGAGCGCGTCCCCACCCCCTCCAGGAGAGCTGCAAAGAACAAACTGGAGGAGGGTACGGGGAGAAGCCCCAACTTAGAAGAAGAGATCTGGGCTAGGAAGCAGCAGCCCAGGTGATCAAAGGCAGACGGTGAAAAGCAGCTAGAACAGAATTGCCTTGGGCTAAACACCCAAGGTGGAGGAAGGACAGGGATGAAGGTAAAAGGCTTTGGTTTTGGAGTTGGGGTCTAAATAGATCTTTGTGGCTGAGGAGGAAGAGACGGGGCTCATTCCCTGGGACCTTCAGTAAGGGGTGTCCTGGGTATCAGCCGAGTCTTACCAGGAGACTGTTCGTGGGCATTGGAGAGGTGTGTGATTACCCCAGGTCAGCAACTCCTGCAAGGAGGCTCTTTCCTCCCAATTCTCTCTCTCCAGCCAGACTCCCCCGCCCCACCCCGTGGAGCCACAGTCTCCCATCACCCTGAACCAGGTCAAACCCCCGAGGGACAGTGGGGCCAAGAAATGTCCCCTGGGCCATGTCAGAATTTGGTTGACACTCTACTGCGTTTGGAGAGGGGCAGGTGGGTGGAGAGTCAAGGGAACTGTCATTAGAATATCTTCGTGGTGATGCTTCGTGTGTGTGCGCGCACGCGTGTGTGTGTGCGGCAGGGGGTAGAGGGGGCTTGCCATCAAAACCTGGTCATTCATTGATGAGAGTTCTTAAGATATAAGGAATATGTTAAGATCAGTTTAACTTTTTTAAAAAAATTTATTTATTTTATGTATTTATTTTTGGCTGTGTTGGGTCTTTGTTGCTGCGCGCGGGGGCTACTCTTCGTTGCGGTGCACGGGCTTCTCATTGCGGTGGCTTCTCTTGTTGCAGAGCATGGGCTCTAGGCGCACTGGCTTCAGTAGTTGTGGTGCGTGGGCTCAGTAGTTGTGGCTCACGGACTCTAGAGAGCAGGCTCAGTAGTTGTGGCGCATGGGCTTAGTTGCTCTGTGGCATGTGGGATCTTCCCGGACCAGGGCTCGAACCCGTGTCCCCTGCATTGGCAGGTGGATTCTTAACCACTGTGCCACCAGGGAAGCCCCCAGGATCCGCTTAACTTTTTATGTGGCTGAAGAATGCCCGTCTGGTCCATTGGAAGAGCTTTTTCTGCCTTAGCCGTTTTAAGGGCAAAGCATCTGGGAGTGCCTACCGAATGGGGCCATTTGAACTTAGTTGACAAAAGCTTGGGTTCTGGAGCAGAGACAACCTGGGTTCAAATCCTCATTCTTCCTCTTATTGATTGTGTCACCCTGGACTCCCTGTGCGCAGTTTCCTCATTCGTAATGGAAGCTAATACTGGTGCTACCTTACCAGGTTGTGGTGAGGATTAACTGAGATGTAACGCATGCAGTGGGCAGCGCTTAGATCCGTGCTTAAAGCCGAGCGAGCTCTCAACCAACATCAGCAAGCGTTCTCTCTTCTCAAGGCTCAGCTGTGTCTTCTGCCTGCATTGATCAGGAAAATGTAGATCTAGAACTAGTTAAACCAGCATCGCATTTTGTTGCTAAGCAGCCAGCTCTGAGCTCTGCAAAAAGTGCAGCTCGGTGTGCAGTGACCCCCTAGCAGTTGAGCCCCAGTCAGGCTGTTGCTGAGCATTGTTTTATGTTACCCAAAGCTCATTTCAAGTGTGGAGGAGGAGGGAGGCATGCACAGGCAGCACAGTCCTAAAGCATGAGCAAAACCAGTCTTTCCAGCTGGAGGGGCTCACAATGGGCAAGAAAAGAAAGTAAGTGATGATGTGTGCTTGCACCCACCTGCTGGAGTGAGAGAAATCACCCCTATGATTTCCCCTTCTCTGGGGTGAAAGAGATTGTCATACGTCTTCAGCGTCATATCCTCTGTAGAACAACGGGGTATCTCTTCTTCACCTCTTGGGGTCTGGGGTTGCATGACCTGAGTGGGAACCTGGATATGTGGTTCCAAGCTGAGAAGGGGCAGGGCTGGAAGCACCTACAGCCCTCCCCATTCCTGCCCTCAGGGAAGTCAGGGGTCAGGGTCACTGACTTCAGGGGAGGTGTTCTCCCCTCATTCATTCATTCATTCATTCATCTATATCATTAAACATGTATTGAGTACTAAGTGCCCAAGATTTGCTAAGCACTGAGAATAAAGCCTAAAGTGGGACAGTTACTCTCCATCTTGTCCTGGTACTTAGTTAAAAAACAAAACGACACATTCTGGCTGAGTGTGCAGTATTCTACTGCTATTTTCCCTTTTCTGCACACGTCTTTATTTCACATTACTGTACAACTATTGCTTCCTTCCAGTTGCTCAGTTTTCTCCCTACTCTCCAGTTAGTTATTTACCCTCTGACTCTCCCCCAGCAGTGTTAATATCCTCTCAATCCGTTCAGTCACTTTAAGTATTCCACCAATTTCATCTTTTTTTCACATCTTTATTGGATGTGAAAGTATTCCACCAATTCACATCTTTATTGGAGTATAATTGCTTTACAATGTTGTGTTAGTTTCTGCTGTACAGCAAAGTGAATCAGCCATACGTATACATATATCGCCATATCCCCTCCCTCTTGCGTCTCCCTCTCACCCTCCCTATCCCACCCCTCTAGGTGGTCACAAAGCACCGAGCTGGTCTCCCTGTGCTATGCGGCTGCTTCCCACTAGCTATCTGTTTTACGTTTGGTAGTGTCTATATGTCCATGCCACTCTCTCACTTCGTCACAGCTTACCCTTCCCCCACCCCGTGTCCTCAAGTCCATTCTCTACGTCTGCATCTTTATTCCTGCCCTGTCACTAGGTTCATCAGTACTGTTTTTTAGATTCCATACATATGTGTTAGCATACGGTATTTGTTTTTCTCTTTCTGACTTACTTCACTTTGTATGACACACTCTAGGTCCATCCACCTCACTACGAATAACTCAATTTCGTTTTTTTTTATGGCTGAGTGATATTCCATTGTATATATGTGCCACATCTTCTTTATCCATTCATCTGTCGATGGACACTTAGGTTGCTTCCATGTCCTGGCTATTGTAAATAGTGCTGCAATGAACATTGTGGTACATGACTCTTTTTGCATTATGGTTTCAGTTTCATCAACTGAAACTTCTTCAGTTTCATCTCTTGAAGAAGTCTTCTTTTTTTTTTTTTTTTTTTTAAAAATACATTTATTTATTTAGTTTTGGCTGTGTTGGGTCTTCATTTCTGTGCGAGGGCTTTCTCCAGTTGCAGCGAGCGGGGGCCACTCTTCATCGCGGTGCGCGGGCCTCTCACTGTCACGGCCTCTCCCGTTGTGGAGCGCAGGCTCCAGACACGCAGGCTCAGCAGTTGTGGCTCACGGGCTTAGCTGCTCCGCGGCATGTGGGATCTTCCCGGACCGGGACACGAACCCGTGTCCCCTGCATTGGCAGGCAGACTCTCAACCACTGTGCCACCAGGGAAGCCAAGAAGTCTTCTTTAACACTTTCAGACCTGCTCCAGTCTGTCCTGGGATCCTGTCTGGATTTGGGCCACAGCTGTCACCTTGGGGTCTCCCTCCTACTAACTCTTGTGTTGGATCTCGTTCCCTGGATCCCATATCTACCCTTGTTTTGCTAAACTCCCTGTTTTGGTGGCACTTCTCAGAAAAGGATGTGCTCGTGGTAAATTGAGATCTTGTGTGCCTGGAGATGCCTTTATTCTACCCTTGCTCTTGATTGACAGTCTGGCTTAGTGTAGAGCCTGTAGTTGGAATCATCTCTCTCGGTCTGTTAAAGCCATTGTCCATTGTCCTCCATGTGCCATTGTGGTGGTGCTGGGAAATCTGAAGATATTCTCTTATCTAGTCTTTCTCTCCTCCTCAGCTTTGACGATCTTCTCTTTGCCCCCAGTGTTCTGAAATTCCACAGTGATATGTCCTTGTCGGATCAGTTTTCACCCACTATTTTGGGCGCTTTGGGCCTTTTCCATCTGTAAAATTGTGTTGAGACATAGTCTTGAATGATTTCTTTGATAATTTTTTCCCCTTACATTGTTTTTCTTTTCTTTCTGGATCTCATTATCTGGAGGATGGATGTCCTGGAACCTTGTCCCACCTCTATTTTTTTTAACGTCCCTTGACCAATTTTCTTGTCCTTTTCTCATCTTTCTCAGAGAGTTCTTCAATTTTACCATCCAATCCATTTCTTTTTTTTTTTTTTTGGCTGTGCCGTGTGCCATGTGTGCTCCTAGCTCCTCGACCAGGGATCAAACCCACGCCTCCTGCAGTGGAAGCGTGGAGTCTTAACCACTGGACCGCCAGGGAAGTCCTCAACCCATTTCTTGAACTTTTCATTCCTGCTATGCGATACTGACAATAACTCTTTTCGGATTTTCTGAATATTCCTAGCATTTTGTTCTTGTTTCAGGGATGCAATATTGTCTCTTATTTCTTTTAAAGCCTCCCTCTCCCTGTATGTTCTCTGTTTCCTCCAAGTTACAGTCACCTGTTCATTTTAGCCTGTGTCATATTAGAGGCTTCCCTAAAGTGCCTGGTGATCCTTGGACATCGGCTCACATTTAAGGGGGCCGTAGAGAGGTGACTGGAAGCTCTGTGTGCACAGGTGGGTCCTCAGTGTTACACTTTTAGGCCTGTTCTCCTCGGATGGTCACATTCCCCGGAGAAGATCCTTCAGTTTCCTGCCTAAAAGCTTGGCTGCCAGCATTCTGGGAACTGAGTGGAGAAAAAATGGTGGTGTGCGTGCGTGTGTGTGTGTGTGTGTGTGTGTGTGTGTGTGTGTGTGTTTAATCTATTACTGCATAACAGACTACTCCAAAACCTTGGGTTACAAAAATTTTACCATCTCAAAGTTTCTGTTTGTTAGAAATTCAAGGAGAGCTTAACTGAATGGTTCTGGCCCAGGTCTCTCATGAGGTCACAGTGAGATATGGGCTGGGTCTACCGTCACCTACCTGGGTCCGGAGGTTCTGCTTCCAAAGTGGCTCACTTACATTCCTGGCAAGTTGCTGATTGTCTGCAGGGGGCCTCATTTCCTCCCCATGTGTCCTCATGACATGGCAGCAGCCTTGCCTAGAGTGAGTGATTTAAGAGAGAGCAAGGCAGAAGCTATAATGTCTTTTATGACCTAGTCTCAGCAGTCATGCTCCGTCATTGTCCACAATACCCCATTGGTTATACAGATCAGCCCTTTTCAGTGTGGGAGGCGACTGCCCCAGGGCATGCATACCGGAGGGCAGATCCACTAGGAGCCATCTTAGACGTTGGCTACCAACTAGGGTTGGGTGGGGTGTCTCAGCACTTCTCAGGTACATCTTTACTTTTCAGCCATTTTTAGCAAGGTATCACCATCTTCAGCTAGACCTGATATCTCTAGTTCTAAGACCCTGAGTTTTGTCCTCTTCAAAGAGTAAGTCTCCAATCTCCTACATAACGGAGGCGCAACAGCCTCCGGCTCTACTGAGCTGGGGAGAGGACCTAGGAGTTTGCTTCTTAAAAAGCCTTTCATCTGGTCTTCCCGTTATCAGCTCCACCTTTACCCATGCCTCAAGAAGTATCTGACCTGCTAATTGCTATGTCTTTCTGGAGGAAGGGGGCTCTGCAGTGTAAATTGGGTTGGCCCTTGTCTTTCCCCACTGCCAGTTGAAAACTCAGCTGTGTTTCTGCTAAGTCAGCTCCATTCATCCATCTGCTTGTCTGCTTTCAAAATTTTGGTTGCTACCGGCTTCTCTCCTATTCTTTGTTCTTGTGGATTTCCGTCTTTTTAACAGTCTCTTTACCGTGTTTTACTGGGATTTGGGGAGGGAGTGGAAGCCGGTGAATGCATTTGTATGTGATCTTTAACTGGAAATCCCTTCCTCTTCTCTCTTCATCCCTGCTTCTTCTGGGCTACATCTTACCCCAAGTCAAGACAGAGGAGGGCTTTAAGGAGATCACTGAGAGGCTTAAAATATGGCATCTAAAGTTTGGGTAACATGGTGGTCTAAGTCATGCCTGAGAAATTCAAAGAGTGAGGAGGTGGCCAAACAGCCAGTGGCATCAGAGTAGAGAGCCCTGGGTTTGGTAATGAGGAAATAGGGCTTCCCGGTAGACCACCTGTTGTTAAAGGATTGGTCAGTCCTTCCCTCCTTGGCCCTCTACTTCTGGATAAAAGTGAGACCTGAAGTTGTTCTAGAGGTTTGATAGTGGTGGGTGTCACATGGTGACCGGCAGCAGGGATCTAGAGGTCGGCTGTCCTGGGGCCCCCCGGGTAGTGCTCCATCAGTCAGGGTTCTCCAGAGAAACAGAGTCAAGGAGCCACCGTGCCCCCACCACCCTAGTGGTAGCCGACCTCCAAGTCGCCGGCAACTGCAGGTAGCCAGCGGAAGCTGGGACAGTGGCATGGGATGGGTTCTCCCTCAGAGACCCCGGAGAGACCCAGCACTGCCAACAGCGTGATCCGCAGCTACGAGCGAATACATTTTGGTTGTTTGTGGTAATTTGTGAGGGCAGCCCTAGGAAGCTCATACAGTCATATTCCGGTAAATGATGGAGGTAACACTGGCTCCTGGCCATCCCTGTCGGACCATAAGCTAAGTCCGTTTCACCAGTTCACGCTACTTGCATGACTATAAGCAGTAATCAGTTATACGTGACCCTTTGTTCTTCTGGTTCTGAATTAGATGATAAAACTATGTCACAAGTCCCAAAGATGAGCTAGGCACGTCACGCTGGGATGCACTGGTCTGTTCACCACTGAGACCTAAGAGGACAGAGCTGGAACAGTGGACATTTATATCAGTTGGCTGGAAGAAGGGTGGACTCACAGAGGACCCACCTGTCCTCCTCCAGTCCTTCAAATGACAGCTGTCTCTCCCAGTGGTTTCTATGGGATGCCGTTGCGGGGGGGAGGGGGGGGGGGGAAT
>NC_041226.1:16557156-16562174 GCF_002837175.3 Physeter macrocephalus | reverse complement strand
GGGGGGGGGCGGGGGGGGGGGGGGGGGGGGGGGGGGGGGGGGGGGGGGGGGGGGGGGGGGGGGGATGCACATTCCCAGTTCCTGCCTCCACCTGGTTTACATTTCTTTGGGCTTAAGATCAACAATCTGTTTGCTTTTGTTTGGGGCAGAATCACTGGAATTGCTGAATCTGCAGCTCTTGCTGCACTGGGGTTCCCACCATCCTGCACACCATCCACTGGGCAGGTCTTCTCGAGTGAGGGCCCCTAGCTGTCTCCCCATGAAATCTGATTCTCCACACCAGCATCTTATTCCCTCCGCTTCTGACGTCTTTGCCCAGGGGCTTGTTGGGAGCTGAGATGCAAAACTCGGTTTGTGGCAAAGGAGAAAGCGGCTCCCAGCGTCCTGGCCCTGACTCCTGAGGATCAAAGGCCTTGCAAGGAACACCAACTTTCTCAGAGTGACACGGAGCCATGGAGACTGCTCTTGGAGTTGGCCCACTCTCCCGTACCCGGACATCTGCTCAGCACACCTAGGGGGACCCCGTCCCCTCCTCTCCCTGTTTCTCGACCACCACCCCAAACCGCAGTGAAATCCCCAAGCGCTTTAGGCTCATCCAGCCCTGCTGCCGTCATTGGCTGCGCTACTCTGAAGCCACATCCCATGACCCGGCTGTGTTCGGAAAGGAATGGGACCAATGGGCAGACGATGTGAGCTCTAGTCCTGGACCTTCCATTTGCTGCTTGCCTGGCCATGTGCAGTCCCTCTGCTTTCCCACGTCTCTGTTTCCTCACCTGTACAGTGGGCTTATGTACCTTCCCTGTCAACCCACGGAGTTGTGGTGAAGCTTACATGAGTTGGCAGACGTGAACGTGCTTATGAAATAGCAAGGGATGCACAAAGGCAAGGTAAGTTGCTACGCGGATGACAGTGAGGGCCAGGCCCGAGAAAAGGGGAAGCAGGCGATGTCGGCCTTGACATTTCTTTCTACCCACCTTCTGGTCCCTTCCATACCAATGCCCACATAGATGGTCTAATCCCAGAGGAGAAGTCAGGCATGTAAATTGCTGACCACATTAGTGTGCATTCATTTAATGTACTACCTCCCTGGGGCATTTTAATTTTAAGTGAATGGAATGAGGGAAACACAAAGGAAGGAATTGATAATGCAGAAATACAGGTATGTGAGACCTGTGTGAATGGGAGTCTCGGGGCAGGGAGGTCTCCCTGACACCTCCCAGATGGCCCTACCTGGTCCACAGGACTCCACCAGGGAAGGGCAGTGCTCTTGTGGGCGGAGCTCTAGAGCCTCAGCCTAATGCCACGCCCCTTTCTCACGCTACAGAGAATGGGCAGTTGAGAAGTTTGGTGGAAACCTGGATCCGTGAGTGAGTGAAGCGTTGGGGGGATGCTGCCTCTGTGTTCTAAATGGCCTGCCAGGTGAGGACAAACCACAGATGAATTGTTAACAGCGCTGCCTCCTTTTTCTGGGACGCTGTCAGCCCGCTCCCAGCCTCCAAGACTGCCCAGAGTGGAGGAGAAATGACTGACCCACAGCTCCACAGAGGCAGCGATACCTCCGCCCCTCTCTGTCCCTATATGTCTCTTGCTGGCATTGCCCTCACCCCCGTCCCCGTTCTGACTCTTTTCAGGAGAGTCCAGGGTCTCCACTTACACACGTGCCGTGCTCACGGGGAGCTGCTCATAGAACCAAGCACTGTGGACAGCAGTGCAGCCTGGAGGACGGGAGTAGGACCTCTGAGAATCACAAAACCTGAAAAAATGCAGCTGGCCTCCTTACAGAAGTTGGTTTTCCACATCTCTCCTCAGAACTTTGTTAGATCTTTTGAAGCCAGGAGACAAATAAGAGCATATTTTCTTCAGCATATGGGGTCACCCCGGACTCGAGTCCCAACCAGCTGTGTGGACCCCCCAGCCCTTCGTCTCCTGTGCTCACACCCTGCCGCGGCAGGAGGCTGCCGACCGGGGCCCCCCATTGACGTTGCGGTGCCCCCCTGCCAGCCTGTGCTCCTCCACAACCTGAGCACCCCCTTCCACCCAGAGGGCCTTCTCCTCCCAGAGGGACTTTTTATCCTCCCACAGGGCCTTCTCCTCCTCCAGAAGGGCTCTTTCCTCCTCCCACAGGGCCTTTTCTTCCCCCCACAGGGTCTTGTCCTCCTGAAGGAAGTTCTGGTCTCTTTCCCACAAGGCATTGTCCTCCTTCCAGAAGGCCTTATCTTCCTTCTAGAAGATTCGGTACTTTTTCCAAAAGGCTTTCTCTTCTTCCCAGAAAGATTTTTCCATTTCCCAGAAGGCTTTTTCCTCTTTCCAGAAGGTTTTCTCGTCTTCCCAGAAAGGTCTCTCTCTTCCCAAATGCCCAAGATCTGGTCCCTGAAATTGCAGATCTTGCCACGGAAATTCCACATCTCTTCCCTGAAGCCTTCTATTTTCTCACGGAAGTGTCTCATCTCTTCCCGAAACACCTTTTCTTCCTGCAGCTTGTGGATTGGTTTCTTCTGGCGAATGTTGGATGAGGAGACCACCAGTGAGTGGAGGCAGGCAAGCACCATCCATTTGCTCACCTTGAAGGGAAACATTGTCTTGGTCAGCCAGGATGGTGGGGTGACTGCGATGGAGGACAGGGCTGCTGGCCAAGTCCAGCTCAGCTGGTCCAACCCTATGGGGGCATCAGAGAGAACATGGCCCTTGAGTGTCACATCCCAGAGGGCAAGCCCTGGCGTCTGTGCCATTACTGGGAATTATTTTTTAATCTTACAATTTATTTTTAACATATACATGTATCTATTTTTTTTCAAATTCTTTTCCCATTTAGGTTACTGCAGAGTATTGAGTTGAGTTCCTTGTGCTATACAGTAGGTCCTTGTTGGTTACGTATTTTACATATAGCAGTATGTACATGTCAATCCCAAACTCCCAATCTATAACCCTTCCCCTCACCCTTCCCCCCTGGTAACTATAAGTTCGTTCTCTAAGTCTGTGAGTCGGTTTCTGTTTTGTAAATAAGTTCATTTGTATCATTTTTTAAAGATTCCACATATGAGCAATATCATATGATATTTGTCTTTCTCTATCTGACTTCACTTAGAATGATAATCTCTAGGTCCATCCATGTTGCTGCAAATGGCATTATTTCATTCTTTTTTATGGCTGAGTAATATTCCATTATATATATGTACCACATCTTCTTTATCCATTCCTCTGTTGAGGGACATTTAGGTTGCTTCCATGTCTTGGCTATTGTAAACAGCGCTGCAGTGAGCACTGGGGTGCATGTATCCTTTGGCACCATGTTTTTCTCCGGATACATGCCCAGGAGTGGGATTGCTGGGTCATATGGTAGCTCTTTTTTTAGTTTTTTAAGAAACCTCCATACTGGTCTCCATAGTGGCTGTATCAATTTACATTTCCACCAACAGTGTAAGAGGGTTCATTATTGGGACATTTTAACCATTGTTCTCTTTGTCCCCTTGGTGGTATTTGTGAGGGACAAGCTGTGGTAGAGGAAGACGCTGGCTGGTCGTGGTTTTGCACTGAGGAGGTGGTCAGTACATTCAAGCTCAAGGCTACTGAAATAATAGCCAACAAGGACAATGGTTCTCAACCAGAGTGTCAGGACACACAAGTGTGACATGATCACTTAAGAGGTGTGTCACAGTTTTGTTTTGCTTTTAAATAATCAAGTGCCACAGCCCCAAGTGATTTATTTGTGTTACATCAACCAGAATACATCTGAGGTTTTGGCTTTCTCACTTGGGAGTTGTTCATAACCTTCTGATTGGGCGTGCTCACAGCAGGGGGCCACACGTGTGCATATCCTCTGTTATAAGCCATGTGGGAAAGTGAGAAGGTGAGACCCGCAGACCTGGAGGAGTCGATTTTAGTAGAAGAATCTATTTTGGGAACAGAAGTTTAAAACCAAAAGATGAAAGACGACCCTGAATGTTGGCTAGGGTGTGGGAAAGAGGAGTTCTCACATGGTAGCCAGTAATATTGAACAATAATGAGGACACATGATGACTCCGCTGCTCCACGCCCAGATACATGCCCTGAGGGAACTTCTGAATTGTGTCCAGGTTACGTGTACAGGAATGTTCAAGCAGCTGTGTTCACAAGAGCTCAACACTGCAAGCAGTCCAATGACCCTCACAATAGAATGGAGTTCAGATGTGGTGGTCCGTTCATGCAATGGAGAGCGTAGCTACGTGCAGCAACGTGGGTGAACCTTATAATATTGAAAGAAAGAATCAGGATCAAAGACTTTGAAAGAAAAAGTTTCAAAACAAGCAAAATTAAACTCTATTGTTTAAGGAAATATACTTAAGTGACAACACAAAAAGACAAGCAAGGAAGTGAGTCCCATTAAGTCAAGATAATAATTACTTAGGAAGTTGAGATGAACATATATACACTACTGTATATAAAACAGATAACTAACAAGGACCTATTGATACTATATAGCACAGGGAACTCTACTCAATACTCTGTAATAACCTATATGGGAAAAGAATCTGAAAAAGAATAGATACATGTGTGTGTATAACTGAATCACTTTGCTGTACACCTGAAACTACTACAACATTGTAAATCAAATATACTCCAATATAAAATAAAAATTTTTTTTTAAAGTAATTACTTGTGTATGAGGGAGGGAGTGGGGAGGTAGGATACTAAGGGTTGTGATTGGGTGAGGACATGACAGGGGCTTCTGAGGGGCCAGTAGTATCCCTTTTCTTTTCTTGGTGGCAGTTGCCTGTATGTTATAATAAAAAAGTGCTAAGCTGTATACTAATGTTTTAATTACTCCAGTAAATGCATTGTATATCACAGTAAAATAAAAGCTAGGGAGAAAGAAAGAGAGAAGGAAGGAAGGAAGGAAACAAAGAAAGGAAGAAAGGAAGGAAGAAGGAAAGAAAGGAGGGAAGAAGGGGGGAGGGAGGGAGGAAGAAAGAAGGAAAGAAAGAAAGGAAGGGGGGCTTCCCTGGTGGCGCAGTGGTTGCGCGTCCGCCTGCCGATGCAGG
>NC_041226.1:16539214-16557115 GCF_002837175.3 Physeter macrocephalus | reverse complement strand
TAACCACAAAAAAAAAAAAAAAAAAAAGAAAGGAAGGAAGGAAAGAAAGAAAGGAAAGAGAAGGAAAGAAAGAGAGGGGGCGGGGAGGGAGTATCTCCACACATTGCCGTTATCTGAGGTATCAGATCTCAGAACTATCCCCCAAATTCTGGTAACAAACATGGGTTGAGAGATGAGAAGAAGGTCTGGACATGGGACAGCAGTTGGAGCGCAGGGGAGACAAAGGGTGTATACACGTGGCCAGGGCATTGCTTTCCATGTTGAGCTTTCTGGAAGCCGCTGCCAGGGTCTGGCCTCACTCAGTGGGCCTCGCTGAGCACCGCGCTCCGGAGCACTGTGAGTCCCTTCAGGAGATTTCCAGGTTTCCTCCTCCTTTTTCTACTTTCCGACTTGGGAGCAGGCAGTAGGGGAGAAGGAAGGACACATAGCTGGCATGCGCGTGGCTGTGTGTGTGTGTGTGTGTGTGTGTGTGTTTGTGTGTGTCTAAGAGAGAGATGTTTGTATCAAGCACTGGACTGATTGAGAGCAAAAACGTTTAGCAACTTGGTCACTAATTTCAGATGAAACCTCCCCTCCTCATACAACCCTCCAGCTGAAGGAAAATATACAGACACCCACGCTAAGAAGCAAATTTAAAAACACTGAACCCTGTCACTAAAGAAAATAACTGTATTTTTCAACAAACAACAAAATAAGGTGTACAGAAGTCCCCTTTCATGTGTGAGACCTGTCTGTGCCCAGTGTGTCCCCTGCACAATAAGGAAACATTTGTTCAGGCTTCTGACTTTCTTCTACATGTTTCCTGGACATATCCCAATGCCAAAAGTGATCACCTTCCAAATTACACTAGAGCTTTATTTCTTACTCCATAAGCAATGTTTGCACTACCTAGACAACTAGCTGAAACAGTTTTACCATAGATACCAACTATCACCCAGTTCTACATTTCACCCCATCCACGTTATCCCCAGCCATTATTTTCTGGCCCTCTATGGCCTCACACTTTCTGCACGTCTAACACCAGTCGTTGCTTTTAGTGGGCTTTCCTTTTAGGGCTGCTCTCCACAAAGAAACAGAGTGTGTCTGCCTTTATGAGGAGGAGAGAGCTGCAAAGATGAGTGAAGAAGTCAATTCAAGGCAGCTGGCCCAGGCCACGGCGTCCCTTGAGAATAGAACTACAGACTGCAAGTCAGTGAGCACTCAGGGTTTACAGTACACAGTTTTCCCCCTGAATCTAACTCCCCCCTTGAGCAGCAGCAAGAGAAATCTGCTTATGGCACTCGTTGAATAAACGTATTATAGAAATACACGTATCGTAAGTCAGGTACTCGGGGACACCCCTTGTTCTCAGAGAATCTGGGTTCCTACTCGTGGAGAAAACAGGTCCATGAGCTGAAGCGCCCAGCTCACCCTCTTGGCATCCACATCCATCTTTAATGTCCTCCTCTGGGCTCCCAGGCAAGGCCAGGCCTTCCCCCCATCTCCTGCCAACTGCACAGTGACCTTGTCTCATCAGTGGTCCCTCACTCATGGGCCATCCACATCTCACCCTGTGCTCATTCTGACATCTCAGCACAAAAACGTGCTCAAGTCTGTCTCATTTTATTTTATTTTATATTATTTTTATTTTTATTTTTTTTGTGGTATGCGGGCCTCCCTCTGCTGCGGCCTCTCCCGTTGCGGAGCACAGGCTCCGGACGCGCAGGCCCAGCGGCCATGGCTCACGGGCCCAGCCGCTCCGCGGCACGTGGGATCCTCCCGGACCGGGGCGCGAACCCGGTTCCCCTGCATCGGCAGGCGGACGCGCAACCACTGCGCCACCAGGGAAGCCCCAAGTCTGTCTCATTTTAAAACCAACCAACCAACCAACCCCAAACAGAATCCTCTGACTCCTTCTACCTATTGCTAGCCCTCCTCTCCTCCTTAAATAGCCTTCTTAGGGACTTCCCTGGTGGTCCAGTGGTTAGGGCTCCATGCTGCCCCTGCAGGGGGCACGGGTTTAATCCCTGCTCGGGGAACTAAGATATCCCACATGCTGTGCCTTGTGGTCAAAAAAAAAAAGAAAAAAGAAAAAAGTAAATAGTCTTTTAAAAAGAGCAGTTGACAATCACTATCCCCATTCATGTATTGCATCTGCACCCTTGTCCTACAGCAATCTTCTGTCCCCTAAGTCCACTGAAACTGTACCTCTTAAGGTCACCACTCACCCGCTAGTTGTTTAGTCCTTATCCTCCTGACCTCTCGGCAGCACTGCACATGAATCCTTTTTTGAAACGCCTTCCCTCTTGACCTCTATAAGGCCGGCCCATCCTGTTCTCCTACTTCCCTTTTGGTTCTAGTCTCTTTGTGGACTCTTTTTCCCAGCGGAGTATACTTTATCCATTTGAAGCAGAACCTACCTCATGGGGCTCTTTTGGGGAATAAATTGGTATGTTGAGTGACTAGCACAGTGCCTGGCACACAGCAAGTGCTCAATAAATAGGAAAAAGAATAACTATAATTACTATCTTGTGTCATTTTCAGTCTTCTTAGAGTGGCATGCTGGGATAATCATGATTTGCCCCTACAAATTTTAGCCTTACCTTTCAGCCATCTCCCCTGACACCTAGGCTCTGGCCACCTGGAATTCCTCAAATGTGCCGAGTTTTCCCCGCTTCCGTGCCATGCTGTTCTCTCTCCCTGGATGTCTGGCCTAAGCCCACTTCACTTTGTCCAGCTAACACTTCAAGACTCAGATAAGGAGTCCGCTCTCCTAGGCAGCTTCTCCTGAAACTCTCCCACAAAGTTCAGACTGAGCATACACCCCTCCTGTCCCGCTAGGAACACTTGGTCTCCCATCTCTATGTCCAGCATCTAGCACAATGTCTGGTACATAATAGATGTTCAGTAAATGTCCATTGACTGAATGGCAGTCTTCTGGGTTAGAATGCTGGAAAAAAATTTATCTCCAAAGTTTTTATCATTCCACTTAAATTATCTTTGAGAAAGAGATAAAATAAGTACAATATCAAATACATTTATGCCTATTTAGATATAAAGTACTATATAAAACTGTAAATATGTGTCTATATAGATATAAAAACATGAGTCAAAGATGCATGCCTAATCTTCAATCTTATAATTCAAGGCTAGGAACTTTTTTTTTTTTTTTTTTTTTTGTGGTATGCGGGCCTCCGCCTGATGTGGCCTCTCCCGTTGCGGAGCACAGGCTCCGGACGCGCAGGCTCAGCGGCCACGGCTCACGGGCCCAGCCGCTCCGCGGCATGCGGGATCCTCCCAGACCGGGGCGCGAACCCGGTTCCCCTGCATCGGCAGGCGGACGCGCAACCACTGCGCCACCAGGGAAGCCCCTAGGAACTTATTTTTAAAGGAAATATTATATATCAAGCTATGTTTACAGCCAATCCTCTCCGATCTAAAGCCAGCAGTTACTTACTGCTTAGCTGTTTCCCAACTGGGCAAGTCCTGTAGCCCTCAGAGGACGGGCAGTCATTGTCACATCAGATCCCTAGTGATGTCGCTTTCATAGGCTCCCTTAACACTGTTGGCAAAGACCCCTCTCAGTCCTGAGTCACAGGGTGGAGAGGGCCAAGATGGGGAACCAAATGAGAGACTCTAAAAAGTTGAGGGAGAACATGAAAGGTTGGAAAGACTTCATCTTCCATCTTTGACTTCACCGATAGGCTGGTGCTGTTGATGACTCGCCGGTGATTGTTACTTCACATTCTACCTGGATTGTGTCCAGGCTTCCGGCGAATCGTGTTTCAGTGGGGCGGGGAGGGGTGTATGTGATGAATCATTTCTCTTGCTGCTTTCAAGATTCCCTCTTTGTCTCTGTCTTTTGACAGTTTTGACTATGGTGTGTCTAAATGTGGACCTCTTTGAGTTAATACTACTTAGAGTTTGTTGAGCGTCTTAGATATACAGATTTGATGCAGATTTTCCTCACATTTGAGAAGTTTATTTATTCATATATTCTTTCTTCCTCTTTCTTTCTTTCCTCTCCTCCTAGGATTCTTGTTATATTTATGTTATCAGCTTGATGGTGTCCCACAGGTCTCTGAGGCTCTGTTCATTTTTCTTCATTCTTTTGCCTTTCTATTGCTTAGACTGGATAATCTTAATTGACCTGTCTTCAAGTTCACTGATTTTTTCTTCTGCCAGCTCAAATCTCTTGTGAGCCCCTCTATTTTTTATTTTCAAGGCCAGAATTTCTATTTGGTTCTTTTTAAAAAATAATTTCTGTCTCTTTATTGATATTCTCTATTTGGTCACATATCATTCTCATTCTTTCCTTTAATTCTTTAAGCAAGGTTTCTTTTAGTCCTTTGATCATATTTATAACAGCTGTCTAATATCTTGGTCTAGTAAGTCAACATTTGCAGTTCCTCAGAGACAGTTTTTAACCAAAAAGAAAATAACTCAGAATCATAGTTTCTATTGCCTACCTTCTCCCCCGATTATGAGCCATTCTTTTTTGTTTCTTTGCATGTCATATAACTTTATGTTAAAAGTGAACATTTAAAATAATATAATCTTAAATAATATATTACAAACAATATAATGTGATAATTCTCAAAATGAGATTTCCCCCCCTCCGGTTTGTTGTTGTTTTGTTATTATTACTATTTGTTTGTTTAGTGACTTTCCCGGACTAATTCTGTACAGTCTGTATTTTTTGTTGTGTGTGGCCACTGAAGTCTGCTTGATTAGCTTAGTGGTCAGCTAATGATTGAACTAAGAGCTCTCCTTGAACTGATTAGTATCCCTTCCTTTGCTGAGGGCCTGTGTGGTGTGTTTGTGTGGACATGCCTTCAATGCTCATGCAGACAGTTTACAATTCTGCCTTAGCCTTCACTTCCTACTTGTGCAGGGGCTCAAGGTCAGCCTGAAGTGAGGAATTACAGCCTCCTCAGGTCTTTTGGGGGCATGTGCACACTCACACACGTGACCTTCCAGATTCCCAGAAATATGTTAGAACTTTCAAAAGCTGCCATCTTATTCTCCAGTTATTCTTAAATTTTTGGTCAGCCTCTTATTAGCCCCAACTGGTAACACAGCCTCAGGCAGCTATGATATTAAACAATTACACTCATTTTTTTTTTTTTTTTTTTTGCGGTATGCGGGCATCTCACCGATGTGGCCTCTCCCGTTGCGGAGCACAGGCTCCGGACGCGCAGGCTCAGCGGCCATGGCTCACGGGCCCAGCCGCTCCGCGGCACGTGGGATCCTCCCGGACCGGGGCACGAACCCACGTCCCCTGCATCGGCAGGCAGACTCTCAACCACTGCGCCACCAGGGAAGCCCGTACACTTATTTTTTTGACAAATGCCCTGAGGCTAGGGCTGTTTGCATAGACTAAGCATTAAGTTAGGTCAAATAAAGACAAGTTTTGCGGGTGGAGCTTTTCAGTGAACTGCTAAACCAATCAACTGTTAACAATTCTTTGTAGATGAAGATTTTGGGGGGCTCTAAACCCATCCTGTCCCCTTACTTAGTCATTCTAAGATTCCTAATTCATTGTTTTTTAAGCATTCTTCTTTTCTTTTCTAAAAAAAATTATTTATTTATTTTTGGCTGCGTTGGGTCTTTGTTGCTGCGCGTGGGCTTTCTCTAGTGGTGTCGACGGGTTTCTCATTGCAGTGGCTTCTCGTTGCGGAGCACGGGCTCTAGGCGCGTGGGCTTCAGTAGTTGTGGCACATGGGCTCAGTAGTTGTGGCACATGGGCTCAGTAGTTGTGGCTTGCAGGCTCTAGAGCGCAGGCTCAGTCGTTGTGGTACGCGGGCTTCGTTGCTCCGCGGCATGTGGGATCTTCCCGGACCAGGGCTCGAACCCGTGTCCCCTGCATTGGCAGGTGGATTCCTAACCACTGCGCCACCAGGGAAGCCCCGTTCTTCTTTTCTAATGCAGAAGGTTGCTCTAATAATGGAGGCGGCAGACAGTCTGAGTCATGAGTAGTATTGTAGCCGGGGAATCAGAGAGGAATAGATGCTACAAGGAGTATTTCAAAGAGAGACTCAACAGGTGATCAGATGGTTGGTTGCATGGGAAGAAGGTAGAGGAAGTAAGGACAGGGCTAAGGTACCTGGTCTCAGTGCCTAGAACCGCGCACCAATTAGAAATTTGAAGTTGAAATAGAGTTGATTTAGATGAGTTGGTAGAGTATTCTTACATAAAACCTTGGGATCCTCAGTGATGCAAAATTCGTGTTTGCTACTCCAGTAAAT
This sequence comes from Physeter macrocephalus, assembly GCF_002837175.3. Lineage (NCBI taxonomy): Eukaryota > Metazoa > Chordata > Mammalia > Artiodactyla > Physeteridae > Physeter > Physeter macrocephalus. The sequence goes on along the minus strand of NC_041226.1, from coordinate 16,550,888 downwards.
CTTAAAGTCTCTGGAGGAAATAGTAAGATAGTTAATAGGTAATAGTAAGGAAGTCTTAAGGAGATAGTAAGAGTATTAGATAGTAATAGATAGGTAATAGTAAGGAAAGAGTAAGAGATTACTATTGCTAAATGTGAACGGGCACTAAAAATAGATTGAACTTCGGCATCAATGAGCTCACATAATTGAAAAGGACAAGCTTCCCTCTCCCACTTTGCACCAAATCAACAGCTCCTTTTTACTGAAGATAAGAGTTTAGCTTAAATTTTGTTCAGTACTCTTATTTAAAAAAATAGTGTTATCATTCTTGTTAGTCTTCAAAGCAATACATGTTCATGATAAAAAAAAATTAGAAAATAGAACAAAGGTGAAGAAGAAAATAAAAATCATCCATAATCCCAATACTCAGCGGTAACTACCGTAAACACTTTGGGGTATAGTCTTCCAGTCTTTTTCCTGCACTTGCAGCTAGGTATATTCTAAACAATTGGTTTTATACGGTGCATACTGTTTTGTGTCTTGCCTTTTCATGTAATAATATGTCATAAAATTTCCCCATTTCTTTAAATATTTCTGAGAACATGATTTTCTATAACTGCAAGAGTACACTTTCCCCTACTTTTGGAAATTGGTTTATTCTATTAGGAATATAGATTATTTTCCTGGAAGAGTAGGTCAAATTGGAAAATTGCTCACAAATGAAGGCAATGGCAACATAATTAATCATCACTGCTATGGCCTCAGTCTCTGTGTTGAAAACAGAGAATTCTTTCTGGCAGCACTAGTCACAGAAAGGGATCATTCATGGGAGGTTGGCTCTGTGAAGGCAGACTTTGTTTTGTTCCTGCTATATCCACCGTGCTCATTTTACAAAGAGCTTCTGAAATCAAGCAGAAAAAGACTAATAACCAAATAGATAAATGGCCAAAGGATGTGAATAAATTGATTGCAGACAAATGCAAATGACTCTTTAACATATGAAAAAATTTCCAGCATCAATTATAGGGAAGTGCAGTTGAAAATAAATATTGCATTTCTCTTCTATCAGATTGGCAAAAATCCAGAAGTTTGACAATACCCTCTGTTAGCAAAACTGTGAGAAAATAGGCTCCCTTATACAGTGCTGGTAGGAATGCAAAATGTTACAAACCCTATAGCGGTGCATTTGTCAGTACTAATGAAATTGTAGATGCGTTTACCTGTTGACTTAGCAATTCCATTTCTAGACGTCTGTCCCACGGGTACACTTATACAAGTACAAAGTGATACTTGCAGAAGGTTATTCAACTAACTGGAGTATTGTTTGAAACTGCAAAAGATTGGAAAGAATCCAATTTTCCAGCAATAGGGAACAACTTAAGTAAACTATGGCATGTCTGCACGGCAGAGTAGTATGCAGCTGTAAAAAATTGAGCAAAGGCTTCAATGTGCTGATATGAAGAAATCTCCAATATATACGAAGTGAAACAAACAACAAGGTATAGAATACTGCTACATATTGTGTAAGAAAGAAAATAAGAATATATACCTTTGTATTTGTTTACATTTTCACAAAGAAATACTTGAAGAAAAACACCAAATTAATAAAAACAGTTATTGATGAGGGAAACAATAGAGGAAGCAGGGGTAGAAGCAAGACCCCTTTGTGAATACCTTTCTAGAAGGTTTTGGTCTTTGAATAACTCTGAAAACAATTCTTAAAATTGGAAACAAACACATGAGCATAATCGTACGTCTAATAGTACCATACCCACACAGAGGAGGAAGGATTTATTTCAACTGACTTTAGGGCACAGTGTTTTGACTCTACCTCCTTAGTGGGATGTACTTGAAGGATAAAAAAACTACAAAGAAATTTGGAATCTCAACCTTGGTCGTTTTATTTTTTTAGTAGTGTTCGTATTGTTATTTGTTATTTGTTATATGTTATTTTTATAACTTTCTATTGTATCACAAAGCATACAAGTAATTGTATTAATAACATTAGGAATCAAGATTTTCAGTGTAAAAAAAAGGGATACAATTATAACATCAAGTAAGTTACATAAAATACTATATAGTATTAAATTTAAATTAAAAAATTTTAATGAACTCATGACTTAAAAAATATGCATGTATACCTCTGCTTATTGTGATGGACTAATAGCAACAATATCCCAGAAGCCATGAATATCGCCCTTGTGCACAGATCTTAGCCTCTAATACCATCCCCTACCCGGGCTCCACTGATAAATGACTGTTTCTGGGCATAGGAAAAGGAAGGTACAAAGTGAACCTGAGACATGTTTTTCCAGAAATCAAGGAAGTTTTCTTGTCATGTCAAAAGGAGCCAACTTGAGTAGGCTCCCACTAACCAAAACTGTGAGAATTTGACCATCAAAAAGAATAATGTTTGTGGTTAATTGAAATCTATTCAATCTCTAAAATCCATGAATCTACAATGATACTAATGATTTTAAAACACAGAGAAAACTCACTTGTCACCATTTAAAGTACAATTAAGGCTATTAACTCAACTTCTCTGAAAATTTGAAAATTAAAGGAATATTTGAAAATTAAAGGACAGTTGAAAGAATGAACAACGTATGCCGCCTTTCATTTAGAAACTGTAGACCATGCTATCAAACAGCCCCTGTTGATGTGGGAAAGCTTTGCAGAAGAACCTTGGCTGATATATGCAGAAGAAGTGATAGAATCAGAAAGAAACCACTATTTCACATACCTAATGATATTTTGGGCATTTTCATTCATCGTTTTTAAAACCACTAGATGAATGATTGATGGGGAAACTAGACATTTGTATTGCCCCAAATGACACCACAGATTCTATGTCTAAGTGAAATATACCATTGTATGGTGGAGGGATCAGTCTATCATCTTTATCTAGAGGTTAATTTAACACCACAAAGTGTGGGTCGACCATATATCACGTGCCTCTTGGTGTACTGCAGTGTGACTGTCTTATATATGTAAGATTCTCCAGAAGCAGAGCCTGAGGTCTGTTGGGGGAGGGTTCTTGGGAGAAGGAGAACGAGGGAAGCAGGAAAGGACAGAAGAAAAACTATGTAGGACTGTGTCTCCGTTGGAGAACAGCAACAGCCTGATCCACTGGGTAGCTGGGGAGCATGAACTGTTCCACCGAGTTGATCCCACCTTGAAGTCCATGCCAATACCTGCAGGCTTCCCCTGGGCATCCCATGCCACCGTTTGTACAGCCACAACCACATGATGTTGCTAAGAGGGCACCATATGACGTCCTAGAATATAACCTTCATGAAGGTGGGTGTCACAGGATGTGTTGTGTGCCCCCAAATTTCGTATGGTGAAGTCCTAACCCCTCAGAATGTAACTGTATTTGGAGATTGTGTCTTTAAAGATGTAATTTTAAAAGTTAAAAGGAGGTCACTAGGGTGGTCCCTAAACCAATACAACTGGTGTCCTTATAAGAAGAGGAAATTAGGACACAGAGAGGAAAGATCACATGAAGACACAGGTAGGAGAAGCTGGACATCTACAAGCCAAGGAGAGAGGTCTCAGAAGAAACCAACCCTGACAACACCTTGATCTTGGACTCCAAGCCTCCAGGACTGTGAGAAAAATAAATTTCTGTTGTTTAAGCCACCCGATGTGGTACTTTGTTATGGCTGCTCCAGCAAACTAATACAGTAGGGATTTCTGTTTTGTTTACTGCTTCATTCCAGCACTTAGAACAGTGTCTGGCATGTAGTAAACACAGTTATCGAATGAATGAATGTTCTACTCCTAGAGTTTTAAATCAGAGCAGGAGAAAAGATCTCTACTTGCAGATTTTCTCTCTGTATATCTGTGGTTTCTATTCTTTTGCTCCTCTCCATCATATTTTTTATCCCAGGAGAGGTTTTGCTCTTACCTGCCCCTCCCATCTTCTTCCAGTGGAAGAAAGACTTCCTCACCAGCCTATCCTCTGGAGGCTCTGTGTACATCACACTTTCTTCTGTGCAGTTCTTGGGATTTGTTTTTGGTGCTTGGGGTAGATTGGGTTTTCCAAAGGTGGCCTTAACAAGACCACTGTGTCTAACACTGTGACCTCGCCAATGCCCCATCAAGAAGCAGAGTTTATCTCCTCCCCTTGAACCTGGGTGGATCTTTGGATTGCTTCAACCAACAAGCCACAGAGAAAGCAGTGCCATGTGACTGCTGAGCTGTCGTGTGCTGGAGCCCTTGCTGCCAGGGAGCCAATGATCTTGCACATTTTTCCCCAGCTCCACGCCCAGTGGAGTCATGTCAGTAGCCTGAAGACAGCCATGGTGAGATTATTTATATTACAGAAGCCAGCAAATGCTACAGTCACAATCATATACACACACCGAGCTGGTTGTTAAACATTTACCAGCAAACCACCATTTCTGAGGCTAAATCATAAGTGGTACAGCTTCCTTGGGTTCTCCTTCTCTTAGTACATGTGCCCTTAAATCCTTGCCTCCATGCTGTGCAAAAGCCCAGGGCCCTGAAGAGGCCACATGTGGTGTTCTGGCTGACAGCTGAGGTTCCAGCTCCAGCGAGCGTCAGTACCATGATCCATGTGAACGAGGAAGCTTACCGATGGCCACAATGCCAGCCGCCACCTGTCTGTCTGCTGAGCCCAGTCAGCCCCCAGATATAAGAATAATGTGATCATTGTTGTTTTACACCACCTGGAGCAGTTGTGCAATTATAGATTATCTGAACAGTGATACTTGCACTGCTCTTCACAAGGCATCATAAGTTAAGAGGAATGAAAATGCATCAGTTTCACATTGAAAAAAATATATCTGTTTTACGTGGTAAATCTTCATGCTCAGAGTAAGAGTCACTCATTCACTCATTTATTCAGCAAATATTTATTGAGTGCTAATTAAGCGTCAAACCCTGCATTCCGTGTTAAGGCTGGAGGAGCCCCCAGTATGCAAATGGAGACAAAGTGGAAACAACCAAATACAAGTGCAGTGTGAAAGGCACTGCATTAGAAGTGTGTGTAGGGTCCACTGGGGAGACACAAAGGAGAAAGGGGCCAACTCTTTTTTAAAAAAATTGTGTTGAAGTATAGAGTTGACTTACAATGTTGTGTTAATTAATTTCTGCTGTACAGAAAAGTGACTCAGTTATACATATATACATTCTTTTTCATATTCTTTTCCATTATGGTTTCTCACAGGATATTGAATATAGTTCCCTGTGCTATACAGTAGGACCTTGTTGTTTATCCATCCTGTATACAGTTTGCATCTGCTAATCCCAAATTCCCAATCCATCCCTCCCTCATCCCCTCTCCCCCTTGGCAACCACAAGTCTGTTCTCTATGTCTGTGAGTCTGTTTCTATTTTGTAGATGTATTCATTTGTGTCGTATTTTAGATTCCACACATAAGTGATATCACATGGTATTTGTCTTTCTCTGTCTGGTTTACTTCATTTAGTATGATAATCTCTAGGTCCATCCATGTTGCTGCAAATGGCATTATTTCATTCTTTTTTTATGGCTGAGTAGTATTCCACTGTATATATGTACCACATCTTCTTTATCCATTCATCTCTTGATGGACATTTCGGTTGTTTCCATGTCTTGGCTATTGTAAATAGTGCTGCAGTGAACATTGGGGTGCATGTATCTTTTCGAATTAGAGTTTTGTCCAGATATATGCCCAGGAGTGGGACTGCTGCATCATATGGTAACTCTATTTTTTGTTCTTTGAGGAACCTCCATCCTGTTTTCCATAATGGCTGTACCAATGTACATTCCCACCAGCAGTGTAAGAGGGTTCAGAAAGGGACCAGCTCTTGATTGGTGATTGGGGGTGCGCAGAAAGCGGGAGGCAGTCGAGGAAGACTTCAGAAACGATGTCTGGGCTGAGTCCTGAAAGTGAGGCAGTTTCCCAGGTTATAGGTGGGCAGGGCCGCCCAAACAGAGAGCAGCCCCACGAGAAGGAATGAAACCCTGGGATCCTGAAGCCCTTGTTTTGTGTGACTAGACAGCTCCCCAGGAATGCTAGACAGTTGCTGAAGAATTCTGCGTAAGCAAGTGCACACTGAGGCGTGTTGAGAAACAGAAGGCTGAAAAGATAGGTGGAGACCAGGTTATGAAGAGGCTGACTCTCTCCTGAAAAAGCTCTTTGTAAAATAAAGTTAAAATATTATTTAAAACCTATTGCAAATCAACAGATGACATCACGCTCAGTGAGAAAACACTCAGGGCTTACCATGTGCCTGTCGTGTCTGTCACCGCACACATGACACGTGTTCTGATTGGTTGTCCCTGTATTCTGACTGGTCAGGGCCCTTGTCTAGTTTTTAAGTATTTTAAAAATATCATCCCTGAAAACATGATTAGAATCAAGAACAGGACAAAGGAGGTAGCATTCACCATTTTGTGAAGGAAATAAAACAAGAGGTATAAATAATTAGGAAAAACGGGGTAAAACCATCATTATCTGCAGATGATTTGACTTTATACCTTAAAAAAAAGAGAGGCAGAGAATCAACTTGAAATTTTCGAACTGATACTATTCAGAAAAAATAAGCATAGAATGCCGGTTCTCTCCCCATGGATTTGTACAGTTAATGCAATCTGGAACAAAATTACCCCAGGATTTTCCCCCTGGGGAAACTTGATTAAATTATCTTTGAAAAAGTAATCTGGAAAAATAAACATGTGAGGAAAATGAGGAGCCTGGCCCCAGTCTTTGGTCTCAGGATCCCAGGCGAGGACAGCAAACGGGTTGCCAGGGCTGGAGCCCAAGTGGTAGGGAAGGCAGCTATTTCTTGCCAGAGGCCAGGGCCTCAGAGAAAGGCGAACAGACGGTGGCTGGAGGTGGGGTTTTGCGGGGGAGAGCCTCTGCAGCTGGTGCTATGCCTTTCCCAGCGTTGACCCAGGCCCCGGGGATGCTGATACAATCCTGACTCAGCAGCTAGAACAGCGACCTGAGGACGTGTACTATTCCTTTTCCCCAAGCCCGCTCTAAGGCGCCAGCTAGAACTGAGTGGCAGGGCTGAGGCTGGAAAACTTTCAGGGAGGAGGGAACCAGTCTCTCGGGGCGTGTCCTCACATCCTCCCCAGAACCCCTGGGACTGCTGAAACCGGGGCTCAAGGACACCCCAGTGTTTTCCTGGAGCACCTGGGGTGGCTGCCCAGTTCCACAGGGCCCTTAGAATCTGAAAGTTTAACTGTCTTTTTTTTTTTTTCTCCTAGACCCAGGAGTTTCTTTATTTATAAAATTGCAGTAAAATATACATAACATAAAATTGACCATCTTGACCATTTTTAAGCACACAGTTTAGTGATGTTAAATACATTCACACTGGTGTGCAACCAACACCACCATCCATCTCCACAACTCTTTTCCATCTTGCAAAACTGAAATGGTACCCATTAAACAGCACCCCCATCCCCCCTCCCCCCAGCCCCTGGCAACCACCATTCTGCTTCTGTCTCTGTGAATGTGACTGCTCTAAATACCTCAGATAGATGGAATCATACAGAATTTGTGCTGTTGTGACTGGCTTACTGCACTTAGTACAATATCCTCAAGTTCATCCAGGCTATAGCTTGAGTTGATTGTGTTTTCATTCTTCGCCTTCTATGAATTAGTTCGGGACTGAGATAGTTTGCTTCTCTTTTTTCTCAAATTATCTTCAGGAAAATTATAACGCTGAGAAAAGTCAAAAAGAAAATGAAAGTGTCTGTTGAAGATGCTTTGTGATTCAGGTGGAAGTTGAAAGGAGGGTCCCTGACGGTTTCTCCCCAGTTAGGAAGCCGTCAGGATTAGCGGTTGGTAAATACAGAAAAAAATGACTCAAATAGAAGGGTAACATCAGAATGGAAAGTTTTCCAATGAAAGCATGAAAAGAATGAGAATGGATACACAGAACTAATTTGTTTGAGAATAACACACAATAAAAGACAGCCTTCTGCACAGTCTGGGGGAGGCCGGTGGGAACGAACACTTGGGAACGGGGGAGTCAGTGATCACTCATCCTGTGGTGCACAAATTGGTCTTTGGCCGACTTTAATACCTCCCTTCATTTCCATGGCGTCTGTCAAGAAGTCAGGCATACCCTCATTAGCTCACAGACTCCTTTGTAATTAAACTCAAGCATATGCTCATTAACTCATTACTCTTTTGAATTAAATTTCCTTATGGGATACATTCGATTTTATAAAAGAATCCTTTTACTCATAATGTCTGGCTTGGAGTGAGCATTACTTATTCAGTGAATGATTGAACTCACTTTTACCAGCAGAGCCCCATTAAGTAGGCCACCTCAAGGCTTATACGGAACAACATGCGTAATAAAATTTATACTCTGAATTCAACTTGTAACTCAGTTGTACTCACACGTGACCTTTATTCACATGGTGATGACTGTAGTGGCCAAGAGCTTGGACTCTGGATTGCATTGCCTAAGTTCAAGTTCATTATACACTTGGTAGCTCGGTGACTTTAGGTAGTTACTTAATCTCTCTGTACCTTACTCTGCTCATCTGTGAAATGGGGATAATAAGAGCACCTACTTTGCTTTGGGCAGTATTTTCGACAGTGGTTATCCACTCACTTCCAACAGTAGCTGCTTCCACTCTGTTGCTAATCTCTGGACTGCCCCCCACCCCTGGCCACCGCGTCTTCTTTTCAACTTTTCCCTCCTTCCATCACGTTTGTAACTAATTCCCCATATTAAATTCCCTCTGTTTTCTTAAGTGATAAAACTATTCTTATTATTACTGACATCTAGCCTCTGAATCTCATAATCACTTTCCAAAGACTCCTGCTTTTTCAAAAAATTCCTCTATTTCTGTACTTAAAATATGTATCATCTGGTTTGGGAGAAAACATTCCCTCTTTGCTGCATCTACAGGGCCACCTGGAAAAGCTACTGAGAGACCAGCCCTGATTCCTTCCCTTACTGACCTCCTGGGAAGACGGCCCTGTAATCCGAAGTTTAGTCTGTTTGGAGCCCTGGGCTAAAAGATGCTCAAAAAGGGCTACGGTCCTTCTTCAGGCAGCCCCAGGCTACGCCAGTGGGTCTGGGAGTCTGGAGGCCCTGTCCTCCCTGCTCACAGCCGGTCACACTTGAACCTGCTCGGGGGAGGTGCGGCCAAACGTTGCGGAGAAGATTCGAGTCACCTCACATGCCACTCTTCCCCCCAACAGGTTCCACCAGCCCACCACGTGGCGTGAAGTCTTCAGCTTGGGTTCAGGGCTGGAGACTGGCACGGCCGGGACGATGGTGAGACAAGAGAGTCAAGACTGAAGGAGATGTCGTCACCCTCAGGGCCACGCAAGTGCAGGGTCAGCGTGAAAAAGGAGCCCTTCCTTACGTTTTGTACAACAGGTGCCTCTCTGCCCCACCTGGTCCCACCCCTTTATACCGTCCTTTTCCACGAGAACAACACAAAACGGAGAATGTCAGGGTTGGAGGAGGCTGGACTTCCCTGGCAGCCCAGTGGTTAAGACCCCAGGCTTCCGCTGCAGGGGGCGCGGGTTCGATCCCTGGTGGGGGAACTAAGGTGCCGCATGCCGTGCTTCATGGCCACAAAAAAAGAAGAAAAAATGTTGGAGGAGGCCTTTAATGTCGTAGGACTCCCCTGCTTCTCCACATGTGGTCCATGGAGATGTAGCAGGGTCTTAAATGTAGATTCCTAGGCCCAAGCCCAGACCAACAGATTCAGAATCTTCGGGAGGTGGGGCAGGAATCTGCATTTTAATAAAGAGCCTCAGGCACTTCTGATAAACTAACAGTGGAGAACTTCTACCTGATGCTCACCTGTCACAGCATACCTTACCCAGCCTCCCAAGGTAGCCTGTTTCAGATCTAAAAAAAACGGCGGGTAGTCCATCACACTGGGCACAGTTCGGTCTCCCTGTAACTTCACTCTGTCTCAGATCCAGATCTGGAATGACACTGTATAGGTTTCATCTCTTTTCTACATCTCAGTCCTCGAGCACTAAGGCGTCTCTCGGGTCCTCGGCCCGCTTCAAGGACCTTAAGCCTCTTGAACACCTTAAGTCGGTGTTCAGTCGACTCTTCCTCACAATCCACCAGCACGTAGAGAGAGCAGGAAAGGAGAAGAGGGCTGCCAGACACGCCTGCACTACCAACTAAAGTTAAGGCCCTGAAATGGAATGTTTCCAGCACTAATTTACAACTCCACTAAATTATAACTTCGGCCCTGAATTTAACAGCCCACCTTTCAAACGCTTCCCGGGGTTGCGCTGCTGCCCCCTTCCGGCCCTGGGAAGTGCTGCAGGCTGTCGAAGCTGGCGATGGGGACGCGCTTTCCCCACACGTGGGAGTGGGAACGCGAGATAAGCCGCCCCTCCCAGGGAAAGCCAGGAGTTGCTGTCCTGCAGCGGGCGAGAAATCCGAGGCGAGAAACAAAGAAAGGAAGCGTGCGGCGGGGAGCGGGGGACCCGCAAGCGAAGAGAAGACCTGGAAGATGTAGACCTGGACCACCCCGAACCCGCAGTGGCCCAGTTCTGCCCGGTTCTGGATCTGGCTCTTTCGTCAGCTCAAAAGGTGAGTTGGGACAGCCCTGTGCAGCCTTTCAAGTTGGAGAAAGAATCCTAGCAGGTGGTTTCTCGGAGTCATTCAGCGGAAGATGACAATGTGCTGATTTGTGCTTCCTGGAAAGAAAATAACTACATTATGAAAGTGGTTTTCTTAATTGTGCGGAGGGAAAGAAAATATTCATCTTCACTGAGTCTAAGGAAAATGGTTTTTCTCGTGGAAAGAATAGTTGTAAAGGAACAGCGAACTTCAGAGTGAAAGCAAGTTGTGCTGGGCTCTTAGAAACATCTTGGTAACTACAGGGTAGTGAAGAGGGATCCCCTATTGGGTCTCTGAGCAGGTGGCTTTGACGTGGTCATTATAAAAGTGTGGTAGAGCTCAGAGGAAGTACATTTTCCATTTCATAGGGACCGAATAGTGAAGGACACATAGGGAAGTGGTGGGGTCACTCTGGCACACAGATACGCAGTTACCTCCGCAGAATTCATGCAGGATGGAATAGTTAGGAGGGGAAATGGAGCAGAGGCTACATAAAGAGCTGCAGATAATAAAGGATTTGTGTCCTGAGCACCCAAAACATTTGTTGGAAATATTCAACAATTCTGGTTAACATCTGCCTTTGGAGGAACAGGTATGGAGGTGATTAATGTTTAGCATTTAATGTTAATCAAAACCAAGTGATGAGCTGGGGTTCCCGTCACATCTAATTTAGGAATAAACAGTGTAGTTTACCAAGTCAATCACTAAAAACCACACTCACCAAGTCAAAAATGTGCTCAGATTGGAGCTTTGAGCTGAAAATAAGTAATGCTAAGTACTGTCGAAGTGCTAAATGTTAAGAAAAACTTAGGTGTCTACAGATACAGTCTCGCTGTGGAATTAGGACACAAACCAGAGGTTTAAGATAAAGTAGTATTTTATAAAATTGAACACTGAAACTGGGAATGTTAGTTATAAAAGGGTCAAACTCAGAATTACTGGCATTTGGGGCTAGCTAATGCTTTGTCGTGGGGGGCTGCCCTGTTCCTTGCAGGGTATTTAGCAGCGTCCCTTGTCTCTGTCTGCTAGTTACTAACCAAGTCGTGACAATCAAAACTGTCTCCACGGGCTTCCCTGGTGGCGCAGTGTTGAGAGTCCACCTGCCGATGCAGGGG
>NC_041226.1:16527285-16539204 GCF_002837175.3 Physeter macrocephalus | reverse complement strand
GATGCAGGGGACACGGGTTCGTGCCCCGGTCCGGGAAGATCCCACATGCCGCGGAGCGGCTGGGCCCGTGAGCCGTGGCCGCTGGGCCTGCGTGTCCGGAGCCTGTGCTCCGCGACGGGAGAGGCCACAACAGTGAGGGGCCCGCGTACCGCAAACAAACAAACAAACAAAAAACTGTCTTCAGACATTGCCAGCTGTCCCCTGAGAGGCAAAATTACCCCTGGTTGCTTACCACTGAGATACACCAATTGGATTGAAAAGTGAAAGTGTGTGAAGAATTGTCATTCAGTAACTGTTATCAGTTAATGCCCTTTATTATCACTAAACTTATAGGGGAGGACACACCAGGGGCTATTATCACTACTCTTATTGATGCAGAAGCAAATGGGGGACAAACAATCCCATCACTGTCATATACAAGTCACTGTTTATTCCCACTGGAGAGAAGGGGCTGCCCAGCCCACTCCCCCAGTCTCTTCCTGTTTCAGATTTCTACCAAATAGGGAAACTTTCTACCCAGCAAGAAACATATTCATTTTCTTAGTACTTGGAAAGTTTAGAAATTGCCTAAAATGGTCCTTACCACCATAATTATCATGGATCTACTCTACTGAGCATCTGTTGTGAATGAGGGGTCCACCCTCTCTTAGAAGAGCTTCCATGTGAAAGGGCCAGGGGGAGCGTGTGATTCAGTTTTGTGAATTTTGCCTGTTTTCAGCATAATAGTGAATAGATCTTTCATAGCGTATTTTTGTTTGGTTGGTTTATTTTACCTTTTGACCCCCTTCACCCATTTCTCATTTCTACACACTCCTCTGCCCCTACACCTGCCACCTCTGGCAACCACCAATCTGTTCTGTGAATCTATGAGCTTGGGGGGGTTTTCTTTTTGTTGTTGTTGGAGATTCCACATATAGATCATATCGTATTTGTCTTTCTCTGTCTGACTTATTTCACTTAATGGTCTTGAAAAATCCATCCATGTTGTCACAAATGGCAAGATTTCTTTCTTTTTTATGGCTGAATAATATTCTGTTTTATATACCACAATTTCTTTATCCATTCATCCATCGATGGACTCTTCGGTTGTTTCTGTATCTTGGCTTTTATAAATAATGCTACAATGAACATGGGGGTGCATATATCTTTTTGAGTTAGTGTTTTTGTTTTCTTCAGATAAATACCCGGAAGTGGAATTGTTGGATTGTATGGGAATTCTATTTTTAATTTTTTGAGGAAACTCCATGCTGTTTTCCACGCTGGCTCCACCAATTTACATTCCAGCCAACAGCGAACGAGAGTTTCCTTTTCTCCACATCCTCGCTAACTCTTGTTATTTCTTGTCTTTTTGATAATACCCATTCTGACGGGTGTGAGGTGATATCTCATTGTGGTTTTGATTTTCATTTCCCTGATGATTAATGACGTTGCACATCTTTTCATGTACCTGTTGGCCGTCTGCATGTCTTCTTTGAAAAATGCCCATTCAAATCTACCCACTTTTTAATCATATTGTTTGGTTTTTGCTATTGAGTTGTATGAGTTCCTTATATATTTTGGATATTAACTCCTTCTCAGATATATGATTTGCAAATATCTTCTCCCATTCTGTAGGTTACCTTTTCCTTTTGTTGATGGTTTCCTTTGCTGTGCAGAAGCTTTTAGTTTGATGCAGTCCCACTTATTTATTTTTGCTTTTGTTGCTTTTACTATTGGTGTCAGATCCAAAAAATCATTGACAACACCTATGTCAAGGAGCTTACCACCTAAGTTTTCTTCTAGGAGTTATATATAGTCTCAGGTCTTACATTCAAGTCTTTTATCCATTTTGAATTAATTTTTGTGTATGATGTAAGATAGTGGTCTAGTTTCATTCTTTTGCAAGTGGCTGTCCAGTTTTCCCAACACCATTTATTGAAGAGACTGTCCTTTCCCCATTGTATATTGTATATTCTTGGTTCTTTTGTCATAAACCAGTTGACAATATACGAAGCAATAAATCCCACTGGAAGGGTAGTATACAGTAAAAGTAGGGGATTAATCCCTTATAGAGCTAGTATGAAGGTTAAAAGACAAAAGTGGTAAAAATAACTGCGGTTAGAATAATTACTTAAGGGATGCACAAAATAGAAAGACCTAAAATGTGACATCTAATACAAAACTTGCAGGGGAGAGTAAAAATGTTGAGCTTTAGAATGCAATCAAACTTAGGTGATCGACTTAAAATAGACTGTTATAGATACAAATTGTTATATGTAAGCCTCACGGTGACCACAAAGCAAAAACCTGTAGTGAAGACATTAAAGATAAAGAGAAAGGAACACAATCACACCAGTGAAGAAAGTCTTCAAACCACAAAGGAAGAGAGCGAGAGAAGAGGAGGAAGGAGAGGGGCTACTAAACAGTCAGCGAGCGATTAACACCGGACAGCACGTGTGTACCTTCCCTAGCGTGTGGGCACCCGTAGGCTCCCACAGTGAGTTCTGTGAATGAAAAAGCGGATTTACTGTTATTTTCTCAAATTGCAGCTTTTTTGTGGGTTTGGCACTCAACACATATTTATTTTTGCTTTGAATTGAAATAAATCCATTATCAAAGGTCAGAAAAAGTAATTCGGAAAGGGGGACATTAGCCAGAAAGCAATCAGTGAAAGAATGTGCAGTATCACCGGTAATCCAGAATGGAAACTAAAAGAATTAACTTTCATTTTTGCTTAGGAAAGTAATGAAAATGATCTAGTCTTCCTAACGCCCAGGGCTGGCTGTGGTGTGGTGAAACTGGCACTTTCATATATTGGCTAGTGACACTGGAAATGGATACAAGTCCTTTGGAAATTAATTTTACCTCAAAAACCAAAAACAAATGCTCATGCTTTTTAATTCAGTAATCTCATATCAAGTTATTTATTCTAATGGAAAGATATATCTCTTGGGATTAGTCAAAATAGTGAAAAATTGTAAGTAAATAACCAACAATAAGGTATAGGTTGGGTATAGTATGATGTATCCTGCCTGCTCTGTAGAATGTGGTATTGATAGAAGTGTTAGAATGATGGTTACAAAGACCACACAGTTATAGAAAGAATTCTTGTGTCAAAATGCGAAAAAAAAAAAAAAAAGAAGGGAATTCCCTGGCAGTCCAGTGGTTAGAACTCGGCGCTTTCACTGCCGTGGCCCGTGTTCAGTTCTTGGTCGGGGAGCTAAGATCCCACAAGCTGCGCAGCACAGCCCCCCCCACAAAAAAATGTGAAGTGTTAATTTAATGTGCCCTATGAATACAGCCATCTAAAATGTGTGTGTATGTGTACACGTACACATATACACACATACATACATATATGCTTGAAAGAAAAGCTCCAAAATACCAACAGTTGTTGGGCTAGGAGTCCTGCAGTTGTTTATAATGACAAATGGTTTTCTTTTCTCTATGACCTAATTTCTCTGTTACTTTACTTTCATAATTTTAAAGAAAATATTACAAAAGAGGAAAAAATATTTCCCCTCTGCCATCACATCATAGCCCCTCTTTTTGTTTTTCCTCTTGGGGGACTTATTTCTGCTTATCTGCACCCCTACAAGCTACTCATTGTCTCTGGAATTTGGGGAAATAATTTACGTTTCCTTTTCAATGATACTTTTTTTTTTCTTTTGGAGTAGATCCATTTATTTCAAATTAATTTACATGAATGATCCATGTTTCATAACTCCTGGGAGGAGAGATCTACATGCTTAACTCTGCCAAAATACTGGCATTGAGACTTCATCACATTTTCTTGGTGGAAATGGAGAAAACAACTTTCTGGGGATTCATGAGTTTTCTCTAATTGTGCATTTGTGTACACATGTATTTGCTGGAGATATGGTTCATTCCTCCTTTTTTAATTAAAAATTCAATCCAGTGATGCTTCTTGAATGTTTTAAATTATAAAAGTAAACCTGCTCATGGGTGAAAAAGCAAAACAGTATTAGGGTAAAAAGTAGAAATGAACATACTTCTCACACCTTCCTCCAGCACTTTCCTCTGGCCCGACCCCTGTGGCCCTGTACGTGGCTACTTCTCTCCACAGGTGACGGGTATTAACCATGGTTTGCTGTGTGTGCTCCATCTTTTCCTAGGCATGTCCATACACATGTGGACCTCGTTTACATTAATGAGATTGTACTGGACACACCCCTCTGCCCCCTCTGCTTGTGATAAGTTGTGTCAAATTGCCCTCCAAAGAAGTGGCACCACCGACGACATAGCCTAGCTGTTTCCCTCCCGCCTCACTAGAATCCTAAACTGTTCTTCATCTTTGCTGATACCTCATGGTTGTTTTAATTAACACTTCATTCCTTATCATTGTGTGACGTTGAACATAATTTATGAAGTCGATTGTCCAGCATTTGGGACCTTATGTGGGAATTCTGTCTTCTCCTTCTGGCTGGGGCCAAAGCTCGTTTCCCACATCAGAGCCACCTGTCTCCTAGGGAACATTCTTTAAGGTGTGACAGAATTAGCAGCACATTATTCTTTTTTTACCTCTCATCCATCTTGCCAGTTTATAAAGTAAAAGCCTGAAGGAATAAGAATGGCCTCATTTATAAGATGGATCTAATACCTGTACCTTGTGTTGGTTTGTCTCATTGGGTCTGATGTTATAACCGATAAGGGTATCATTGTTTTTTTTCAATGGATGTTTCTACCACCGTTTGCGGTTCGTGACTAAAGAAAGCAGTCAATTTGGGATATTCAAATTTTTAAACATCTCTCTGTATCCTTACACTGTTTTTTTGTGTGTTTGCTTGTTTTCTTCAAAGTTCACAGGAAACTAAAGCATGTGCCTCTTAGCCCAGTTGCTGGCCCGAGGTACAAATGCTTGTGTTATGATGTAACACAGACAAATACAGGTGGTTTCCACAAAAGCTGCTGTGGATTTGAAGACTGTAATATCTTGGGTTGTAGGTATGATAGGAACAATTCACATGTTGTTAAAGAAAATTTATACATTTGTGGCAACTCCGCCACACAAATATGAACAGTTTTCCCTTCTTTCTCTTCCCCCTGTTCTTTCCCTTCCATGACACAGAAGGAAAGTGTTGGCCCCTGGCTAGATGTGAAGTCCACACCAACCCCTGAGAAGAAAATTCCACTGCCTTCTCAATGTTATTTATGTGCTGCTCCCTGTGCTATTGAAGTCCACAAGTCCCGAAACTCCAGAGGGCTGTCTGAGGGCAGGATGCAGAGCATCTGGAGCTGAGTCAGGAAGAGAGGTGTGTAGGGACTGGTGACGTGTTCGGTAATGCTGCCAGTGACACAGGGAGGGGCTTTCTCTCCCCCGGATGCCCCACAGATGGTGAGACTCGCCCAGAGCAAGTGCTTTGCGTCATAACAAGGGACACACCTGTTCTTCATCTAGAAAAGTGAGGCTAGGAAAGACCCTTAGGAGCCCTGCTGGGCCATAACCCCCTCCTGCCCTTTGAGACCGGGTTTGTCCTTGGGTACGGGACAGTTGTTTTCCTAGATGGGGTTTTAGCGGCTCAGCTTACGTGGCACCCCTGTGGTCATCGACCTCAACAAGTGTCGACACCAACAAAAAAAATCTGTAATTCATTCAGGAGCTAGTTGTCCACGACTGGGGGCCTCCTTTCTGTTTGACAAAAGGGTGCACACCGGGTAAACCCCATCAGGCCAGGGAACTGGCCTAGTTTCATGTCTCCTGGTGAAAAGCCAAGTCAGTGATCGGGAGGAAGCTGTTGTTTAATCTGGGCTTCAGTTCCCCTGATTTTCTGTGTGTAGGGCCACCAAGGCGACAGTTTTTGCAGGCACATTGTAGAAAGAGCGAATCCTCGTGAAGAGACATTCTAACAGTAGTTCTCGGAATCATTCATTAAATGTATATCGAAGGCCTCCTGTGGGCTGTGCACGCACGTCTTGCACAGTTGTTTCTGGAAAGGCAGCGGAGGGAGGCAGGGTCATCAGGGGATAGCTGGGGTTGCCCCGCGCTGCATGCTGTGGGAGACAGGGCGTGTGACACCCTCGCGCTCAGCTCGGAAGCTTCGCGTCCTGTTTTCTCACTGCAGTCAAAACTGTGAAAGCCGGTTCTGGTCAAGTGAGAGCAGGCCTCTCAAGCTTGACAGATCTTACGACCCCTGAGTTCTAATCTAGCTGTGTGACCTCGGGCAAGTTCCTAATTCTTCTGATCCTCCGTCTCCTCCTCTGTGAAGTGGGCACGATACTCCTTACCTGGTGAAACACGACTGCAAACCCACAGGACTGATGGAGAAGGTGTGCCCACCTCCTCGCATTCCCTGACCCTCCCTGGGAAGCCCTTCCTTTCTGGGTTTCTTCCCCTTTCCTCCTGCTGGGTGGTAAGAAGGACAGGCTGGCCTTGGAAGTCTCAGAGGCCAGGTTTCAAATGAGTCACAGAAGCTGCATTTCAAATCCCAGTTCCCCCACTGAGTAGTTAAGCAGCTTTGAGCGTGTGAGCGGTCTGAGTCTCAGTCCTCTCTGTGCCTCCTGGGGAACCAGGGGGACGAAATGAGGGGCCCGTGGGAGGCCCTGGCAGGGCGCTGGGGATTTGCCTCTGATTTCAGACTGACCCGCCTCCCTCACGTCGACTCCGACGCGCTGCAGATACCAAGCCAGCCTCTGAGCGTGGCACCTCCTAGAAGCACAGCGACAGGGAATAACAGCTCCGTGTCGCGTTGTAATCCCCGGAGCTGAAAGCACTGGCTGAGCCACCCTGCCTGTGAGTTAACAGGGGATCGGCAGGACAGAGAAGCTGCCAGAGCCAGCTCGGCCTGCCAGGGTGGCCCCCACCAGCAGGCCCACGCTGAGCAAGGGCGGTGGAGTAAATCACAGCGAGCAGCAGCCTCTGGCTGTGCGCCCTTCTCCTTCGTTATCACTTCCACACGTATCCCGTCACTGCCCGCATCCGCTGCGCTCAGGTCCTTCCACCTGGGAGAGCCGGCGGGCGGCACTGCCGAACGCCGCGGTCCCCTGGTCTGCAAATCTCTGCGGTACCAGCGCCGAGGCCTTTTTAGAAGTGTGCTTGGAAATGGAGCTGTGCCCTTTCAGGACAGGTTCCTGGAGGGACTTTGCGTATGAAGTGAGGATGTTTGCCCCAGGTCCTGTCTGGATCAGCCAGCACCCCACCCTTCACCCCCGGAGCTGACCTCTCCCCAGCAACAAAATGGTAGAAAATTGCAAAACTGTCCCATACTCAGGCACTAGGGGCAAAGGGACAGAGCATCCACCCCCGCTCCCAACCTAATGCCTTTACAGGGCTACCTCATTCCCCGGGCAGGAGAATTTGCTGTTCTACCTGATTGGTTGGATTTTGGTTGTGTATTTTATTTTATTAATTTATTTATTTGGCCTCGCTGCGAGGCATGTGGGATCTTAGTTCCCTGACGACCAGGGATCGAACCCGCGCCCCCGGCAGTGGAAGGGTGGAGTCCCAACCACTGGACCACTAGGGAAGTCCCTATTTTAAAAGTTATGGATATTTCTTCCAAAGAAGGGAAGCTCTTTCTCATAGTGTCAGCTTGCTCAGACCATAGCAAGTCCACAGTGAAGCCGCGGTGGGTCTCCAGGCCTCCTGGGTCTCAGTCCAGGCTGCTATGGTCAAGTCCATGCTTACCCGTTTTCCGTGGGCCTTGGAGAATGGTGTTATAATCGAGAAAGCTACATGTGTGTGCGGGAGTGAGAAGGGCTTCAGCTCTGTCGATATATCTGAGTCAAATCTGGGCTCTGCCAGTTGTCAGGTCTGGCTTTAGAGCGAATCTTAACCTCTCTGAGTCTCCAAGACTCCATCTGTGAAACTGAGTTAATAGTACTTCCCAGGATTGTTGTGGGGATTAAATACAAGAAGATGTCTGTGAAGTGCTAACCTAACACCTGGCACGTAGCGGTTGCTCAATAAATGGTACCTGTTATTACCTTGCCCTCCAGACCCTGTGTCTTCCCAGCTGTGCATCCGTGGGCAAGCTTCTTAACCTCTCTGAGCGTGGTTCCCTCATCTGTGAAATGAGGGCTGTTTCAGTCTGATCATGGCTAACAAGGCCACACCTGCAGGCCGACCGGTGTCAAAGCCGGCACCCGGAATCCAGGCTGACTGAGGCCACCTGCAGGCACGGGTGACACGCACACAGGTGGTTAATTGGTGCCATGTCAGTCCTGCCACAGCTTTTCTAATAAATTATGTTTGATTCCCAGAACTTTGTCAACAAGCAAGAACAATGCCAGGAGGTGTGGAGAAGGCGTGTCATCGATGCATTTCTAAAATTGCCAGCAGTGGTGAGTCACAGCTCTGAGAAATGTCCTAGTTTTGAAGGATTTGGGCTTCACTTTGGGCTTTAACAAGTCTGAAGTCACATGACTTGTTGGAGCCCAAAGGGAACCCTGTGGGTGGTCTGTGCTTGGCTCAGGGTGGCCCCAGGGTAGAGCTGGGAGGATAGTGTCCTGACCTCGGTTGATGCCCCTACTTCTACTCCTTATTCAGGAACCTTTAGCTTTTCATAGTGCACAGGATGTATTTTCAACAGAATCTGTGTTTGGAAAATGTTTGAGTGAATGGAGTCACTGGTAACAATCAACACGTAATGGCAGCGGAGCTGGGGGACGTGCAGGGAGATGTGAGTGGATTTGGACTGGGGTGGCTTCCCGCACCCCCATCCTACCCTGTCTCCTTGCCAAATTGGACTTTCCCCACCATCTCCTGGTGGGTCCCTTGTGTCCAGAGGGGTTGGGCCACATTACAGAAGGCCCAGGCTATATCATAACATTTGGAATATCCTTAAAACAAATCCCAGACCTTGGGGCTCCTTGGGGTGAAATCATTTACCTCCTACTGAGACGTGTGGTCTGTCTTTTATACAGATGATGTGTGAATAAAGGGAATCTCGTGGGAAGTCTTAAGCAACTTATCTTAGAGCGGTAATATTGGGAAACGGCAGGCAGAGGGTAGAGTGGACTAAGGTATAGGGCCAGGAGACAAGGGGGTGGTGGGTGGGTGCCTGGTGACTATGGTATTGACATGCTGATACCCACGTAAGATCACCACCTCCCCACCTCCCTCTCCTCTCAGGGCAGCTCGTTCAGTGCTGCGTCGCCAGCACCTCCAGTGGTGCCCAGCACATAGTAGGAGTGTGGTAACTGTCCACCGAATGACTAGATGGGTGAATGAATCCACCACCGGCCTCTAATACAAGCTCCTCCTCTAGCTGGTGTACCCAACCCCCTTCTCATCCTCGTCAGACACAGCCTGACATTTTACTCCCTGCAATGGCTCGAGGTCGTACAGCCCCCTGCACCTCTGGAGCATACCTACTATATGGGGGCCCGAGTGGGGGCAATGGTCTTGGACCCATTCCTGCAGAAGAGAAAGTGAGCTTCAAATCACTTGAAAGACCCTTTGTGAGTGGACCCCTGTCCACTTCTGTGTCATCTCCTCTTCTTTCCCTTCTCACCCTGGAAAATGCAGCCAGACAAAAACACCAGGTTCACTTTTTCCCCTGGGCCTTCCAAACTGCATTATTGGTCGGAAGGGAGAAAAAAATAGTAATTATGCAGTGGAAAAATTGGGGAAAACTCTGACGGGTTCAAAATTAACATCACCAGCGAGGGACAGATGGCCATCGTCTGTGCAGGAGTCTGGCTGAGAAGGCACCACCGTAATCCAAACACAAGGGAACAGGGGCAAACCCAGAGTGAAGACTGTTGTCTTAGTCCTTTTGGGCTGCGATAACAATTTGCCATAGCCTGGGTGGCTTATAAACAGCAAAGGTTTATTCCTCACAGTTCTAGAAGCTGGAAGTCCAAGTTCAGGGTGCCAGCATAGCTGGGTTCTGATGAGAGCATCTTCCAGGTTGCAGACTGCTGACTCTCCCTGTATCTTCACATGACGGAGAGCAGAGAGGAAGCAGGGTCTCTCTTGTCTCTGACAGGGGCACTGGTCCCATTCGTGGGGCCTCCACCCTCACGACCTCATCTAATCCTAATTACCTCGCAAATGTCCTGCCTCCTAAAATACCATCACATTTGGCTAAGGTTTCATCATGAATTTAGAGAGGACACAAACATTCGGTCCATAACAACCATATTCTTCAAAAATGTCAACATGATATAAAACAAGCGGAGTCTATGGAAATGTTCTAGATTCAAGAGGACCAAGGACATTCAACAACAAAAGCCAATACCCGACCTTAGATTGGATCCAACCCAATTGGAATATGGATAGTAGATTAAAGTATTCTCTCAATGTGAATTTAAGGAAGTTTGCCAACTGTACTAATGTTGTAAGAGAATGTCCCTATCCTTAGGAAATACACACTGGGATTATTTCCAACTAAAAAGTTTAAAAACTTAATACAGGAAGCATATAGACAAGAGAAACCGAGTGGTAGGTATCTGAATGTTTGCTCTGTTGCTCTCTACTTTACTGAATGTTTGAGAATTTTCACAATTAACAATTCTTTTAGAGTTTAGACTGGAAAAAAGCTTCCCTGGTCTTATCCTGAATTTCTTACAATGCTGCCCTAGATGCATCTACACCACAGTGTTTTCCTTTCAGATGACTTTTAAATTTCTTCTATATGGTTTTCTACATTTCCTGTGAAGTACTACATACTTATGTAATGCGAAAGCAAAGTTCTATTTTAAGAACAATCTTCAGATATTCCCTTTAGGTGGATTGGCAGCTGGTCCCTATCCACATGTGAAGTTAGCTAAGTGGGGGAGGGGAGGGGAGGAGGGGCTTGAGGCCTGAAGGGTTGACCCTTCCGTCTGTCTGTCCATCGAGGGAGCAAGGCAGTCTCTGTCACGGCCTCAGACCCCACCCAGCCACCTGGAAAGCTCTCCTGGGACACTGCCCAGCCCTGACCGTCAGCTTCCCCGTCTCACACGTTCTTTCCATCAAGTTCATTCTGCTGTAGTACGGCTGCTTCCCTGCACCCTGAGGCTGGCCTGGAGGATCGGTTTAATAACTGGGAAGCAATGAAACCTTGATGAATGGCATTCGGCCTCTGGCCGGTGTGTGCAGCCGGCCTCTGGCCATCACGGGATAACGCAATTAAATGTGACTGGTACGCTGAACCCAGGTCAGGGCACCTATCAGGGTGTCCTGGGAAGCCCTCTTAGCACCACTTGGAGATGGCAGCTCAGTGAAGGCAGGTACAGGGGAACACTGGGGGAGAGGCCGTCCACCCTGAGACTGGACCAGAGGCCCGTGACCCTGGGTGTTTCAGCCCCCAGGGAGGTGGACAGAGGCTCACGAAAGCCCACATACTGAATGTCGAGAGGCAGTTTTATGCTACGATTCTGGCTGTGAGAAATAGCACATTATTTTATTTGATTTTTTAAAATTAATTCATTAATTTTATTTCTTTAATGTGCTTTTAAAACTTGAAAACTTCTCCTTTTGTAGGTAAAATTAAACTGACTTCGCGTTTCTACTTGCCAGCAAAAAAATCAGTCTTGGGCGTTGCGGTCACAGAATTCATTTATTTATGGCTGTGCGGGTCTTCTCTGCTGCGCGTGGGCTTTCTCTAGTTGCGGCGAGCGGGGGCTACTCTTCGTTGCCGTGCACGGGCTTCTCATTGTGGTGGCTTCTCTTGTTGGGGAGCACGGGCGGGCTCAGTAGTTGTGGCTCGCAGACTCTAGAGCGCAGGCTCAGCAGTTGTGGCGCATGGGCTTCGTTGCTCCGCGACATCTGGCATCTTCCCGGACCAGGGCTTGAACCCGTGTCGCCTGCACTGGCAGGCGGGTTCTTAAGCACTGCGCCACCAGGAAAGACCCCCCTGCCCCGATTTTTTAATGTGCTTTTAAAACTTGAAAACTTCTCCTTTTGTAGGTAAAATTAAACTGACTTCGCGTTTCTACTTGCCAGCAAAAAAATCAGTCTTGGGCGTTGCGGTCACAGAATTCAGGATGTGGGAC
>NC_041226.1:16493573-16526785 GCF_002837175.3 Physeter macrocephalus | reverse complement strand
TTTCTGCCTGACGTCTCCAGCCCCTCACTTGAGAGCAGAGGACAGGGGGGCAGAGCGGTACCGTCGATGGCCACCAGGATGGCCGTCTGGCCTTTCGTCTCGTGATCGGTCATCGCATCGCTGACGTCGCTGGTGACGGTCAAGCCGTTGCGCCTCATCCACTCTCGGTTGCCGATCAGCACGGAGAAGGTCTGCGGGACCGCATCTGCTCAAAGGAGTGTGGGGTTATTCCCAAAGAGCCCAAGTTCACTGTGAGAAAGCACTAAAAACCATGGGATGGTCTCAACAGCAAAACGTCCACTTGACGGTTCTGGAAAAACCACAACCTAGTAAACACCTCTTGGAAAACCATCCTTAAAGAACCAGGGGAAAAGGAAAAACTAACATGCAGAACTGCGGTATGAATTAAAACATGTAAAGATGTTACAGACATATTAAATACCGCGTAGTGTACCTACTGGCCTTTAGCGGTGTCTGCGGCTGCAGTTAGATTGGATTAGAATTAGGATTAGAAGCGGTTAGTTATTTGGTCAGCGCCGAAAGCAAGTGTTGACTAGACCCATCACTGCTTGGTACAGATGATGCAAGGTGAACCAGCCAACAGCCAGCCTCTGTGTACGAAAGGTTTTGAAGCTGTACCTCCTAAAAGGCCAGCTGAGTGTTGCACCTGTCACCTCTACCTTAGGTGTCACTGATAGACCAGTCCCTGGAAGGCAAAGGAAAGGTCATCCCAGGGCTTTAACTTGCTATAAGGTGGTAATAGCTTCTAACAAAATCTAAATCAAGATTTTTAAAAATTTTATCTTAGAAGATGTTGGGGGTAGGATTTTATTAATTAATTTATTTATTTTTGCTGTGTTGGGTCTTCGTTTCTGTGCCAGGGCTTTCTCTAGTTGTGGCAAGCGGGGGCCACTCTTCATCGCGGTACGCGGGCCTGTCACTATCGCGGCCTCTCTTGTTGCAGAGCACAAGCTCCAGACACGCAGGCTCAGTTGTTGTGGCTCACAGGCCTAGTTGCTCCGCGGCATGTGGGATCCTCCCAGACCAGGGCTCGAACCCGTGTCCCCTGCATTAGCAGGCAGATTCTCAACCACTGCACCACCAGGGAAGCCCTAAATCAAGATTTAACTACTAACATACTTAAGAGCAAACACTAGACATGGGTTTTTTGGTTTGGGGTTTTTTCCACTCTCTTATGCTGATGGATAGCACCCTTTGAATAAGAAAGGCCGTTATTCAAAAAGCAGCTGTCCCTCCAGTGTCCCTTCTTGGCTTGGGCAGACCATTTCCATTCACTTTCCCTGACGGCTGCCAGCTCTGTAAATACGTCACATCCCATCAGAGTTGACCACATGGAGGTTTCCTGTTTAGGAAGAACAAAAGAAGACTCCCATCTGCCTACCCTGTAGCTTACGAGTCTTATCCCAAGACTAACCCGGGATAAGAAAGAGGAGACTCGAGACTAGGGAGCAGGTAAGCAATACTCCGTGAATTTAAGTCACACACTGCTTTTGTCTGCCATTAGCGTCAAGATTCAGCCACATCGAAGAACACGAGAGAAGCTGCAGGCTTCCCTGGGAGACAGGCGTGCGGCGCACCAGCCCTGAGCCACCTTCTCCGCAGTCGGGAACCCCGGGGCGCGCCTGGCGTGGCGCTCTCCATGGCTGGGCCCAGCCCCCGGCGGGCCGGGCAGCGGAAACCGAGGCCAGGGATACCTGTTTCCACGGGGACGCTGTCGACCCCGTTCAGGTGGGCGGTCGGTTGGCCACGCGGGCGCTCGCCCTGAGCCAGGATGCCCTCCACGTTGCTGACTTTACAGCCGATCCCACAGCCGGGCACCGCCTGGAAGTCCGTGCAGTATCCCAAGGTCTCTGTGCCAAGTTCCTGGGAAGGGAAGTGGGGGAGAGGAAGCAGAAAACAGAGGTGAGTCGAGAGGGAGTCTGTGTGTGTGTGTGTGTGTGTGTGTGTGTGTGTGTGTGTGTAGGGGATGAAGGTGCCAAAGGGAGGAAAGATTTTCTTTTTATGTTGCAAATAATTTCATAAAAACGATGGAATAGGTAAGTGGTAACAAACTATTTTAAGGCCATCAAGAGATAACTGCCCATGGCCAGACCCTGGCGGGGAGGGCCGACGGGGCAGGGGAAAGGGAAGGGCTGGGTTTATTTGGGTAACAGAACCCAAAGGAAGGATGCCTGGGGGTGAGCAGAATTCTTTCTGAAACATCAGAAGGATGAGAGGGGAAACAGCCGCACCCTACACAAAGGACACGACGCGAAATGAGATTTCTGGAAGATTCCCTGTCCGGGAAGAGGTGTCAACTTTTCCCCAAGGCATCCATGTCACCTTCTACATTTACTGATAACTGTACTGTTCAGACAGTTTACGTGTTTTCAGGGCAGTATTGTGGCACATCCTGCTGCCTCCACGCGCAGACTGAAAACAGAGAAAGCCAACTAGGCCCTCTCATCTGCAGAGGTCAGAGGATGAAGGCTCCCCACTAACTGTGCCAACAACCCACAGTCCTCTGGTCACTTCTGCTGCTTCCTCTCCGTCTCAGGAGTCCCCAGTGGCATGGATTTCTCCCGACCTGGCCCCAAGACCCCCTTCGTTTTTGTATCCCTTTGCACGAAGCGCTCGTGAGGGACTGAATACACCTGTCTTCCCCACCCGACCATCAACTCCCAGCAGGCAGAGCTCGCATCTTATGAATTCTCACTCCCCTGAGCTCGGGATGCTCAGGAAATGCCTAATGAATGGCCATTAGCTCATTAACACTGAACTGCTTTGTGACGATCTGGAAACGTGTGGAAACGTGACAATGGACCTGCCGCTGTGCGCTGCGCGCTGCATCCCCACCTGCTCCAGGGGGCCTGCTCAGCAGTTTCCAGACCACAGGAGCCAAGGCCTCTGTGGAGGCAGCTGACGTGGGGGCCAGGGGCAGCGAGGAGGAAAGGCCTGTGAGGAGGAAGGAGCCCGGAGTCTTCCGGCCCAGCTGGGGAGAGCGGGGCAGCGAGGGCCCAGCAACGCCCAGTCCACCTACCTGTTTACAGTATCTGGTGACTGCCACGCCCAGGGGGTGCTCACTGCTGGCCTCCGCGGTCCCCACCACAGCAAGCACCTTCCGGAGCGGCAGCGTGGCCGCGTCCACGAGCAGGAGGGCCCGCATGACTTTGGGGACCCCGTAGGTGATGGTGCCAGTTTTGTCAAACATCACAGTCTTTATCTGCCCAAAAAACCACATCTCAGGGACCAAAACACAGATGGAAGGGACTCTCAGAGTCCTCACAATCTCGAGGCAGAACTTCCCTCAACCCACCCCAAGCAGGTCACAATACACTCCTTCATGACACGCTACAGAATCCTCTGCGTCCATCCCAAGGTTCGACCACTCCCATTGCCAAAGCATTGTTTCCCTCTCTGCCCAGTTAAAAAAAAAATCCACACTCCGGCTTAACCTTGACCAGGTTGAGGCAGAAGCTCTCACTCTGATGTAACAAGGAGGCATCACCGTGCAGTAACACCGTGCGGCCTCCTCCTCGTGTCGGGTCAGGAGCGTGACCCTGGGGGGGGTCTGCCCATCTCCCGGTCCACCGCCATCTGCCGGGTCAACCACCGTTTGCTCCGGCCTGCATCAGTGCAAAAGCCTACGGAGAAGAGTGTTCTCGAATTCCAAGTTCACAAAAGGAAGGGAGTGTTCCTTGGCCACAATAACAAGTAACCACAGAGCTAGTCTGGGGACCTGTCCCCCTTGGTCAGTGGCAGCTTGGCACTGGTCCCCACGGGTCTGGGCGCAGCCAGTCGGGGGCAGCCACACTCGGCGCCTGAGCTTGCGTGGCCAGAGCCCACCAGTTCCCTCGCTCCACGCTTCCCCGGACCCGGTACAAGGTCAGCCCTCGTTGTGTTTAGACTGCGTGCCGCAGGCTCGGTTCTCCCTCATTTAGCAAACAACAGCTCCGCTTCTTGTTTCGGACCGAGTGGGGCCTCTTCACCACCATGCACTGGCCTTCCTCTGACAATCCTGGCCAGCTTCTGGTCCAGGCCCCGCTCCGCCGCCGCGTGCCGTCCAGCCCTGCAGGCGCTTCACCCCCGCCCCTGCCCCCGGGTGTCCCTGCTGTCCTTGGTTAAGCGCTGGACCTGGACCGAATAACCCTCCAAAAAAGCCCTTCAGGGCCCCTCTCTCCCCTCCTTCCTCCCTCAGTACCCTCATCTCCTGTCAGTTTCTCTCTCTTTCTGGTCCTCCTTTAGTTATGGAGAAAATAACTGTGGAGTGACTCCAACGTGCCAGGCACGGGGCAAGATGCCGGGGACACAATGGCGGGGACATGTTCACGGTCTCTAGTCCTACGGAGTCTGGGATCAGGCAGCACGGCCCCCCCCAGGTCCTTTCCACGCGCTGGTCCCACGGCCGGGACACCCTTCCCAACCTCTTTTGTCAGCTGACGGGTCTCAGACCATCCCCGAGCACCTGCGCCAGTGTCCACCGCGTCCAGCACACGCGGGTCTACGGTTAGGCCCCTGAGGAACTGCCCTCACGGCACCTCACACTCTCCGTGGCGCCCGCGGCTTCGCTGCTCCATGTCTGTCTTTCCTGCTGGACTGTAAGGTCCTTGAGAGCCAGGGCCCGGCACAGGACCCACACAGAGTAAACGCTCAACAGATACCGAAGAAATAAAGGCAGGATGCAAGGTTGGGGGCTGCTGGGCTGAAGGGAGATTCTCCATAGACACTGCTGCCTGCTACTCCACCCGAGGTCCCAGGACCCTCCCCGATCACGCGGAGACGGCGCAGCTACTTTCCCCGGAGCCCGACCCCCTGGCTGTGAGCCCGGCGCTGCACATCTTAGCTGCAGGCCTTTGGCAAGCCGCCCAGCCCCCTCCTGCCGCACTCCCCTCACCCGTAAAATGGAAACAACCAGCACCCACCTCAGGGTTGTCGATGAGATTAAGTTAATATTTATACAGCATTTAGGTCTTTGACCGTGAGCTGCTGCCGGTCCTGTTGTCATTCCCAGTTAGTCCTGGCTTCCTGTTTTACTTAATTAGCAGTGCTACCCTCAGTCCTCTTTCAGGTTTTTCTTTGAATATGAAATTTAAACAGGTACTATTTTCACTAGGACTCTCTAAGTCAAAAAAAAAAAAAAAAAAAAAAAATCACGCAGCATACAGCTACAAAATCACCCCAGCCAAGACCTCGAAGGAAGCGGGGGCCAACCTTGTGGGCCATCTCCAGAGGCTTGCCTCCCTTGATGAGGATGCCATTCTGGGCTGCCACCCCCGTGCCCACCATGACGGCCGTGGGCGTGGCCAGGCCCAGAGAGCAGGGGCAGGCAATGCACAGCACCGTGATGGACGTCTGGAATGCAAACCGGAGGACCACCTCTGCCTGGGAGATATGCTTGCTGGACGTCTGACGAGAGGAAAAGACAGAGGCAGGGTGAGAGTTAGATGGGGCATCACACGGAATTCTGATCATATGAGAACATTCCACTCTGCAGTGGCCTATATGGGAGTAGTATCTAAAAAAGAGTGGATATATGCAACTGATTCACTTTGCTGTACAGCAGAAAATGACACAACCATGTAAATCAACTCTACTCCAATAAAAATTAATTAAAAAAAAAAAAAAAAAAAAAAAGAACATTCCAGCACAGGTGGGGGATCTGAACTGGCGTGATGAGCTGGGCTCCGGGACACACGGTGTATCCCGCTCTGCTTTGCTGGTATCTCGTGGTTCACTTTACTGCTCCATATCCTACTGTTCCAACCTGATCCTACAGGCTTTCCTCAGGGAAAGGCATTACGAGAGGAGAGAGGCACATAAAAATCCCTGATAGGGGAAGAGCACAGGCTCTAGAATTGGACCACGTAGGTCTACATCCTGGCTCTGACACTCTGTGTCTTAGCTTCCTCACATACAACATGGAGGTAATAATACCCAGCTCACAGGTTTTTGTAAGGATTAAATGAGGTAACATACATACAAATACATACAAACATAAATATACGTAGTACAACACCTGACGTAGGAGAGAGGATTCTGAGAAATTATATTATAGCTATTACATTATCATTATTATTTTTATTATTATGAAAGCTTTAAAAAACCATAGCTCTCCAAGGAATCAACTCTAAGGTAATAATCATGTGGGAAAAGATACAAGGATATTTCTCACAGTGCTTTTTCATAAAGGGAAAAAACTGGAAACGACCAATGGGGGATTGGTTAATTAAACTGCAGGTATGGCGTGCATAATGGAATATTATGCAGACGTTAAAACGATGATGTATACATATTGACATGGAAAGATATCAGTAGCATTGCTGAATTTAAAAAAACAAGCATAAAATGGCATGTGTTGTGATTTAATTAGTGCAAAACTATCTGCCTATATCTCTAGATAGCCTTTCAACCATACTGGAAAGATGTTCACCGAAGTGCAGAAAAGTGCATATAGGGGTGGGATTTGGAGCCATCTTTATTTTCTTCTATCTTTCACCACTGTTTCCTTTATAAAAATCCAAAACCAAAAAAATACAGGTCTCCTTCCCAGTTACCTGGTGACACATATTGGTATGATTATTTGAATTCTAACATCTTGAGTTATCTTGGTTTATCTTTCAAAATGGCTAGTATCTCTGGAGAACAATTGAGAGATGCTGTATTCACTTAATTACAGTAAAATGCATGTTTTCTAAATCGAGGATAGAGACCACAATCTCTTTAGATCCATCTACCCTCTATTCTTTGACTTTGAAAGGCAGATTCTAAAATAAGCTACATTGTTAAGGGTCATTCAATTTTCACAGAAACAGTTTGATTTCGGTAGAAGGACATGCTGTTTAACACATAATGTGATTTTTTTAGAGGTAAGGATGAAGTGTTCTGTTTTGTTTTGTTTTTTAACCTCCAGAAATTCTTGTCAAAATCACACCTGGCATTCTGAGAGGAGTGGGGTAGACTTCTAGAGGTTGACACGAACCCTGGCCCTACAGGCGATCTGTACAGAGTAGAGTGACAACAATGTCTTAAAGGAACATGCAGTACCTCATTTGTCAGCATCCTCCCTGATATTGCAGATAAAAACAAAAGAAGCGAAAGTAAGATGCAAAGGTAGGGAACAGCAGGAAGCCACACATTCCAACTTGTTTAGGGCTGAGTTTCCCACAGCCACATGCCAATGAGCTGCTCTCCCACAAAAGGCAAAATTTTTGGCGGTCAGGTGCCATAATAGCCACTGGCAAATTCTAGGAATACAGTCATAGGCTACTCTTAAAACACTGAAATCTCCCTAGATGTCAGAAAGTGTTTCACTTGGACATTTTAAGATAGGAAATTTGAGGGAGGAAAATCATATCTAAGTGAATGACAAGTACACCAAGAATATATGATATGCCTTTAACTACAGATAAAAAATTTTTTAAAAAGGAAAAAATTATCCATTCTGTATTTCCAGTTTCTTATTTTATGGCTCTAAGGTAAAATACATATTAGACTGGGCTAAGTATGAGATATTTTTTTAAAATAAGGTAAAACATTATTCTACTCACTGGGCAGTTATCAAATACTACTCCAAGTGGGCCATTCGCTTTTTATGTCTATCCAGGTTTCTCCAACTCAGCACTATTGACGTTTGGGGCCAGATAATTCTTTGTTGTGGGGACCTGTCCTGTGTGTTGCAGGATGTCTAGCAGCATCTCTGGCTCCTATCATACATACTAGAGGCCAAGCAGCACCCCTCCTCAGCCACGACAACCAAAAGCATCTCCAGACATCACCAAATCAAAACCACTCCCAGTTGCGAATCACTGATGTATGTAAGCTCTTATTGCTGAAGCAGAAAAGTTTCATATTTTTTTTTGAATTTTGATAAAAACTGTATTTCCTAAGATAGTATTCTTCGTCCACTTTTTAAACTCAAAAATATATATTCCATTGCTTCATATATGATGTTTAATAAATAATTATTAAAAAGCTACTAGTATTACTTGGGAAGCTGCAAGGTTAGATGGTCTATATGGAGGTAGCCAGCAAAAAATCTATTTTTCTTAAAACTGGTTAAATAATATTATCATGCTATTGTGACTGACGTGACCTATCTTCTGTGATGTGTGCCTCATAACCTCAAAAATGGCCAACAGTGCAAAATGTAAATGCTTTAAGCATTACACCTGAGAGAGAGTGGTGTTTGAAATGATCTAACAAGAAAGCAAAAGGCATCTTTAGTAAAAACCTGCAGGAGTTGCGTAGGTGCATAGCCAGGATTGTCCTACCCTGGCTGAGGTTTTGCTGCCAATAAGTGACGCAAGCAAATAAGATGTAATGGGTAAATAAAGCCCAATGAATCTCAGACATGAAAAAACAGGATTAATGGCAATCGATTATTTAAAACCCAACAAGCGCACTGCCCACAGCATTCAACTTACAGGGAAGTATTTCTGAACAACCCCAAAATCGATAAAGCCGATTACAATCCATACCACCAACGTCAACGTTGAAATGAGGATGATAAATGGGACAAAATATCCACTAAACCGGTCAGCCAGTTGCTGAATGGGTGCCTATGGAAATAAAACACGAAAACCGCAGGAAATTACAATCTCCAAAGAAATAAACTGCCACAAGCATGGACAAGGACCGGGATTCCTAGCTCCCTCATTAACTACATTTATTAGTCAATCTCCCCTCTCAGTACAATCTGCCTGATTCTACGGGACTCTTGGAATAATTTCTAAAGAGAGGAAGCTGAAGTTATATTGCTTTCAAAATTCCTTAATGGGACTTCCCTGGTGGCGCAGTGGTTAAGAATCCACCTGCCAATGCAGGGGACACGAGTCCGAGCCCTGGTCCGGGAGGATCCCACACGCCGCGGAGCAACTAAGCCCGTGCGCCACAACTACTGAGCCTGCGCTCTGGAGCCCGCGAGCCACAACCACTGAAGCCCGCGCGCCTAGAGCCCGTGCTCCGCAACAAGAGGAGCCACCGCAGTGAGAAGCCCACGCACCGCAACAAAGAGTAGCCCCCGCTCGCCGCAACTAGAGAAGGCCCGCGCGCAGCAACGGAGACCCCACACAGCCAAAAATAAAAAATAAATTAATTAATTTTTTAAATAAATAAATAAAATAAAAAATAAAATCCCTTCATTACCTTGGACATCTGAGCCTCTTCTACCAGCTTCACAATCTGAGCCAAGGTGGTGTCGTTGCCCACGTGGGTGGCAGTGATGAGCACGGAGCCGTGGGCGTTCATGGACCCGGCGATCACCGTGCCGCCGGGCTTCTTCGTGACGGGCATGGCCTCTCCTAGAGGTGGAGAGGAAACCAACGCCACACGCTGAGCCCCGTCGGCATCCCCGGGGCCTGGCCAGGGTGCCGACGCCCACCCAGGGGGACGGAGTCCTCACCTGTGATGAGGGACTCGTCGGCCATGGTGCTGCCTTCCAGGACTTTCCCGTCCACTGGGAACTTGCCCCCGGGGACGACCCTGATGACGTCGCCACGCTGCACCAGCTCCATGGGCACCTGCTCCTCTCTGCAACAGACGCCACTCAGGTTACACTCGGGGGCCACGCACGGGAGCTCACCCCCCTGGCCTGTCGCCCAGGTCGGCTTCTAGACAAACCGCCTGCTTTACACTGAGCGGCAGTAACCACTTCATCCGCCGTTTACAGACTGAGTCAAAACTGTGCAGCTGCTAAGTACCAGGCACTGTCCTAGTTCCTGGGAAGCCAGCTGTGAGCAGGACAGCCAAGTCCCAACGCTCGTGAGGATAATTCTGTGGAGCAAACAGACAACAAGCAAGAGAGTCCCGGGTCTCAAATAAGTGCCGTGCTGACAATGATGTGACTGGAGGGCTTCCTTCGGTGGTGGAGGAGGAGGAGAGAAGTGGGAAGGCCTCACGCGAAGATGACATTTGAGCCGGACGACAAGAGGGCCCCGAAAGAAAACTCAAGGGAGAGAAGAGAGCTAACGCAAAGGCCCTGAGGCGGGACGGAGGGGGCCTCTGATAAACAGGAAGCCAGCGAGCAGGGCTGGAGGGACACGAGTGAAGCAGGCAGAACCGGACCATGTCGGGTCTTGCACGGCAAACCGCGGGCTTCGGGTGTTAAGGTTTTCAGTGGGAAAGTGACATAATAAGCCGGTTCGCATTTTCAAGTCAGCTCTCTGGCTGCTGCATGAGAATGGGCTGTAGGGGCAACAGTAGAAGCTGACAGCAGGGTTAGGCTGTGGCAGCAGTGGCCTGGGCTGGAGACGGAGGGAAGAGATGCCCGGGAACTTTGCGGGGCATGATGTGTCAGCAAGATGTGTGTTTGCGCTGAGCTCATAAGAGAAGCAAGCATGAGCTCTCCGTTTCAGTTTGAGCAGCTGGGTGGATGAGAAGCTGTTTAATGAGATGGAGACGCCTATGTAGAAGTGGCCATGGGAGGGAGAGGGAAGAGAAGGAGAGGAGATGAGATGAAGATCTCTGTTCTCACATGTCGGGTCCGAGATGCCTACTTGACTTCCACGTAGACATGTCAAGTCGGGAGAGCAGGGAGCTGAAAACTGGATTCGGGCTGAGACTAGAGGTCAAATGGGGAAGCTGTCACAATACAGACGGGATCTAAAACCTGAAATGGTACGAGCTTCCTCAGGAGTGTGCCTGGAAGAGAGACCTGGGCCCTGGGACACGCGTATGTCGGGAGGATGGGCAGGCGGAAGGGCCAGCGAGGGATGGGGGCGGAAAAAGAGAGAGTGGGGCCTTCAGGAGGGAGCACCCATCCCACTGCATCGCATACGGGGAGGTCATTACCTAGACACAGATACGTGTAAAACTCATCACGCCGTACACTTGGGATTCGTGTACTTCAGTGAAGGTAAGTTATCTCTTAAAAAAAAAAAAAAGGCGTATTTTAAAGGGACAGAAAAGGGGGTAGATGCTGGTGAGAGGCTGCAATGAGGATTAAATAAGAGCAATGGTTGATTTGGTTCATGGAAATGACATGATGTCTTTGGCAAAAGGGATCTCAGAAACTGGTGGAGGGACAAGGTTGGCTGGAACGGGCTGAGGAGAGGCTGGGAGGTGAGGAAACAAGAAAGCAGCTGAAGACAACGTTCAAAAGAAGTTCTGCTGTGTGAAAGAGAAGAGAAAAACAGCAGTAGAAGAGCGTGTGGATTAAGACAGGAAATTGTGAATTGTGAGTATGTGTGAACTGTCTGCTGGGGAGAACGGTCCCACAGAGAGCGAGAGAGACAGATGGGGGGACAGGAGGGGACGACAGGAATAGAGTCATCCAGGGAGCGAGGACGGCTTTGGCAGCATCTCTCTGAAAGCGTCACAGGGACCAAATTTACTTAACTGTATATGTAACGTTGGCTCATGAACCAATGGTGAGAAAGTCAGAAAAGCAGGGGCGTAGAACAAGCAGGGCTCTGAGGTTATTTTATGCCTTCCTTTCATTCTACAAAGACTACATTTAAACTATGACAGAGAGAGGGTACAAAAAGCCACCTTATTTGAGAAGGAAAACCAGACATGTATTGAGTGCAGGTGCTGTGCTCGATATTGACATGAATCCTCCCCAAACCACGTGAGGTAGGTGACAGTCACCCCTATTTGTTCCCAGGTTGACCCGAGATGCTGCCTGTGGGCACCGAGGGCAGGGCCCGCTGCACAGTCAGTGCCGGTGACTTTGACCATCACCTGACGGACGTGTTCACTGTTGACCGGCCTCTATGTACCAGGCACTGTGCTGGGCTGGGGTTACACACAGGACAAAACTCTCAGGTCTATGACCTAGTAACTAAAGTCAAGCTGGTTTATTTAAGTTCAGTAATGGCCACAATAAAAGAAAGGGAGCACGGAAAAGGAGAGACCTTTAAAGGGGAAGCGGGCAGCAGCCTGAGTCTTGAGTGGTGGGAACAGATGTGTAAATCTGTTTGGTGGCTGGGGGGACAGTAAATAAAAAGAAGGGGAGAATCTCTACAACCGAGAATATCCTCTGCTTCTTTTTAAAGTCTCCCAGAGATGGAGACGCCCAGGCTCCAAATCTGCCCTCCGAGGCCCGTCTGCACAGCCTGGCGTTTACCGTCCACAGAGGTCTCCGCGGCAAGAGGAGCCTGTGTCAGAGAAGGGGCAGCTGCTCCCGTAGAAAGGAGGTGACGGCGGGGCTGTGGGCAGAGCCTCCTCTCCCGTAACCTGGCTCCTACGCTTTAAAACCTTTGCTTAAAACTCGTGATTCTTGGGCTTCCCTGGTGGCGCAGTGGTTGAGAGTCCGCCTGCCGAGGCGGGGGACGCGGGTTCGTGCCCCGGTCCGGGAGGATCCCGCGTGCCGCGGAGCGGCCGGGCCCGTGAGCCGTGGCCGCTGCGCCTGCGCGTCCGGAGCCTGTGCTCCGCAACGGGAGAGGCCATGACGGTGAGAGGCCCGCGTACGGAAAAAAAAAAAAAAAAAAAAAAGTATCTAGCTTCAAGTGGATGACCAGTGAGTTTATCCCAATAGAGTTACAAAAGTAGAAAAAGAAGAAAGAATGCTCCTTAGCAAAGTAACTTGTTTAAAAAAAAAAAAAAAAAAAAAAAAAAAAAAAAAAAAAAAAAAAAAATCGTGATTCTTGCCTCAAATGTCCACTGGGTGTCTTTCTAAGAAATCGTTAGTGAGGCTCACCTCTGCTTCATCTAACTTCGAATTTCCCCTTCGATCTGCATTAACCATATCTTTCTTACTCTGAACAGCTGAGTTCATGGGGAACAGCCCTCTAGGGGGGCAGGTGGCTCCTTCTGGTGAATTCCCAGTCGCATTTCTGCTTCAGAAGCTCACGTCCCCCAAACGCCAAGCTGTGGGAATACAGTTTTGTCCGAGCATTTCTTCCGCTCTGAGGGTTTCTGCCGGCAGCCCGCTCACCTCACCTGTCCCCTCTTCTCTACTCTCCTGCCTCATCTAACACAAAGCAAAAAGACGAAGAAAAAACTTACAAGAGAAGGGCCACTGGGCTATATAAAATGTATAATTCCGTTTTCCTAATTCTAAGAAACAGAACACTTCAACGTGGGCGATTGGGGACCCGCTGTGCAGGCCTCACAGTGTCAAGCACACGCACGTGTGTGATGCGTTTCTTTAACATCTGACGGTCACTGCATGCATTCAACTAGTGAGGATCTGAGCACCTGCTATGTAGTCCCAGGACAACGGGAGGCACCAAGTGCTCCAGGCCCCCGAGGACAAGGCAGTCTGACCAGGGGACGAGGGGTCAGGCGAAGGGGAAGGAAGAAAGGCGTTGGTTGGAGGGCGGGGGGTGGGCGAGTGCAGGGGCGCCTCCTCCTGGGACCCGCCAGGCGGGTGGCCGGGAGGAGACGGAGGGACGTCAGGACCAGAGGCTGAGCCCAGGAGGCACAGGCGCAGATGCCAAGTCTCACGTGTGCGTCGAGGGATGCAGACTTTATCCTAAACCTCTGGAGGACTCGTAGCTACCGAGTGTCAGGTCTGTGCCTCCAAGAGCTGGATGGTTTGCATGTGGAAAACATCAGGAAGGAGACAAGGCTGGAGCAGGAGGCCAGGGAGGGGCTGTTGCGGGGCTTTAGGGGAGAGAGCCCGGTGGCCTGCACAAGCACGGCAGCGGTGGGAGGGGCAGCGGCCGGGGCCACCAGAGCTTGTGGAGCCGGAATCAAGAGCACGGAGACCAGCTGTGTGGACGAGGGAAGGGAAGGGGTCGCAGAGGACGCCCACTGAGATCTGACGTGGGTTTGAGAATGAAGACACAGGGTCGGGGGACACAAAGACAACAGGGCCAACGCTGAAACCCCGACTATCACCCACATTTAAGGAATGAGGGGGCGCGAAGAGAGTGCACAGAGGGAAACGCAAGTAGCAGCTAGGGAAGAAATTACCACTGATCATCTACGCAGATGCTCCTGTCACCCAAGACTCCGGGCGGAGACGAAGGACACGTGCCCCTGGCAGAGGGACAGAGGAAGGGACGGGCTGAGTCCCTCTGAAAGGAGCCAGCTGAGGCGCGAAGCCCCGGTGGCCTGCAGGAGGCGCCGCAGACCTGTCCACGCCGGCAGAGGCCCAGGCCCTGCAGGAGGCTGCCTGGGGCCCCTGGCACAGCACACGCCACGTTACAGGAGGCGAGAGAGCGGCCCTGGCCCTGGCAGGGCAGGTGTGACCACGGCCCGAGCACCTCGTCAGGAAGGTGGGGTAGGAGTGACCACCCCCGTCTGTCTGACGGACACGAACTGCAAAACACAGGAAGGAACCCAGCTCCAAGCACGTGGCCTGTCTCAGGCAAAGCCAGAAAGAACACTGGTCTTCTGGCTCCTAGCTTAAAAAGTGGTACCACCACACGTGATGGCAGAAGCCAGGCACACAGTGTGGAAAAGAACCGGGAGATGCCAGGTGTGGCCCCGCCCTCCTTCGGCATCGCGGCCGGCCTGAGCCTTCTGGCAGAGACGCACATCTCCTTGTACTCAAATCAGTGGAGCTGCCCGGGCGCTGGCATCCTGCCGTCACAGGCCCTTCGAAATGAAAGGCAGAAAGTAAACGCAGCTGTTCATGGCTCAATTCCCAATCTGAACGTCTGCACAGCTCAGACACTCTCATGTCATTAATTTACGAGAAAAAAAGCAGCCAAGGTACACAACCGTGCAGAGCCACCGAAGCAGTCACAAGCCAGCCGCACTGTCCACGGGCTCCTCCCGGCCAGGAGACAGGTCAGCGGGAGGCTGAGCAGGAGACTGTGTCTCCGGGGGCCCAGCCCCCTCTCTGCTGCTCACCTGCCACGGACTCTGGACAAGGTACTTCCCTCCTGAGCTGTAGGCTTCTCCCGAGGACGGGCGCCCCCTCACGAGGAAGCCATCAGGGTTACATTCGATTATCTATGCGCAGTGCTGGGTAGCATACGTGGCACGCGGCAAACTCTCCGATCTCAGCCGTCACGACCATAATTCTGATTATTACTTAAAAACCAGTGTGCAGGCAAAAGCCGGTGCTGCTGTGCTTGGTCAGCCTGAGCCTCGCAAACTTTCAATCCTCACGTCTCACTCACCGGCCCACGGGCTCAACAGAGGTTCGCCCGGTGGCCCTCGGGAAGGAAGGGACCCGCCTTGGCCTCAGGGGCCTGTCTCTCGGAGACACAGCTAGGACACCAGCAAGAGTGTGATGGACCGGCAGGTGCACAGTGGGAGGGGCACCGATGGTTGCTCCAGTAGTGGGAGAGTTTGCAGTAAGTCATACTGGATGGTAAGAATCAGCAGAGACAGGGACCCTGGAGATGGTAAGAATTCGACAGAGCATGGCTCTAAGCAGAGACCCCGGCGGGGGGATGCCTCTTCTTCCACCGGTGCGGTGGGGAAAGGCAGCTTTGCAGGCTGAGTGACAGGAAACTGATGGGTTTCCCATCACAGTTTCTATTTTCAAGTCAGAAGTGAGATCACAGGCTAAAGGGGAAAGTGGTGGGGCCAGAGAGATTTCAGGAATGCGAGGGAGGCCTAGAAATAACCATTGCCTAGAAGAGGAAAATGAGGCTGACCGGGGAGATACAGAAGCCTAATTTGTAAAAATGCCCACGTTATTAAATATGCTTTAAGAGTCAGTATATGTAAGTGTAAAGAACACGGGCTCTGCAACCAGCAGCGTAGGTTCTGTCCTAATTCCACTACTTAATACCTGTGTGACCCTGGGCCAGTTGCATAGCCTCTCTGAACCTCAGTCTCTGCATCTGTACAATAAGGGTAGTAAGAGTCCCTTCCTCATAAAGCTTTTTTTTTGGATAGATTAAATGCAAACAGGTTAGTATAGCATGTGGCAAATAGTAAATGCCATATAAGTCCCAGCAATAACGGCAGTGAGCATTATTGTTTTTAATGTCTGCCAACCTGATAAAGAAGAAAAATCGTTCTCCCATTTTTATTCTTTGGCAAGTTGAACCCCTACCTCTCAGCCTGTCCAAATCCTCCAGATCCTGTGGGCGAGAGTCAGCTCATACTCCGTGTTCTGTGAAGCTCTGCTTGACCACCACTAGCCTTCCTCTCCCAAGTTCCAGAAATACTGCCTGTACCTCTCACTCGTCATCTAGCAGACATACACCCCCTTGAAGCCTTGCTTATCTTTTAGTATATAAATGCCTTGTTTACTTAACTGGACTGAGACGGGGCATCTCACTGTTCCGTCTTTGCCGGCCCTCACCAGGTCTCGTGTCATGTCCTATACATGATGGGTGTGTGATGTGTAGCACACAGGCTGATCTAAATCGATCAAGGACGTGTGACAAAGACAACCCACCTGATGATTAAGTTGTCCTCCCCAAGGGTCACGACGGTGGCTTCCGTGGCTTGTAGAGACATGAGTTTGGCGAGGGCTTCTGAAGTTTTGCTCTAAGAAATAACCAGAATGTAAAATGAGAGCGATACTAAGCTGGCCTGTGCAAACCCAGACCATCAATCACAAGGCTGGTGTTAGAGAAAACCCTGCAAGGCAAGGCTGCCTCCGTAACACGGCCCCTCTGCACGCCTGCGGGCTCTCCCGGGATGAGTGTCACTCACTGCCCATCAACACGCAGCCGTGCCATCACCGCGCTGAGTGTACAGTGCAACTGAGTCCTATGAATTACATTTCAGATTGAAGAAACAATGCCAGTCTGCCCACTGACTGTTTTCTTTTAGGTTCGATTTAATTTCTTTTAGGACCCGAGTCCCACTCTCTTATGTTAGGATACATGGAAATCTGGGAACCATGCAGGGTGCTAAAAATGGCATGACCCTATGGTGGAAACGTGGATTTCTAGACTAGGAAGCTACACACTCAGTTATGTACCAAGAGGTCGTATGAGCTCTGACCCGAAATCCAGGGTTCTTTCCACTGCACGATGCATCTGAACAAAGGTTTTAATAATTAACCAGATTAGCTGGGATTTCAGAAGCAGCCGGTTTGGAGATTAGTGGTCAGAACACCTAATTGTACGTAGGTTTCGCGTTTCTTTAAGCCTTGCCTTAGATTGTGTACGACTGGTAATTCTAAACATGGTGCTCAGATAAACTAAGGTTTGTGTTACTGAGGAAACAGTTCCTCCTTTAACCGGAGGCTGCAGTTACCTTTGCCACGTGTTCCAGCCACCGCCCCAGGGCAATGAACACGAAGAGCATGGGGGGGGTGTCGAAGAAGGTCACCGGGCTCCTCTCCGCCTTCTCGGCGACGGCCACCATCAGGATGACGAGGGAGTAGACGTAGGCGATGCTCGTGGCCAGCACGATGAGCACGTCCATGCTGGCCGCCCTGTGTCTCAGAGATTTGTAGGCCTGAACGTAGAAGTACCAGCCCCCGAGGAACTGAAAGGGGGTGAGGGAGAGTGACCTTTGTGAAAAGGCCCCTCGGGACTGTAAATACCCTGGGCTCCCCCTCGACGCTGACATTACTTTCTCCTCCATAAGTGACGTGTACGAAATGTACTTCCTGATTCAGAGGACTTCTGGCCACAGGAGTGGCTGATCCAGGGAGACCTTTAAGACCCAGAGCACCGGACAACCTAGATGCCCATCAGTAGTAGAATGCTCAAGATGGTGAAAGAAATCATGGTGCGTTCATACTGTGGACAGTGCTATACGGCCCCTGAGGACAACGTGCTAGACCCCGAACCGCCGGTGTGAGAGACGTACACAGCACGTGGTTAAGTGAAAAAGCCCGTTATAATGATATCAGTGTATCTAGTGTCATCCTGTTTCGGCCAAAAAAAAAGCCTGTGTCTATAGCACGTGAACATGTACACACACATACATACGCACGTAAATATGTGGTTTTTTTCTATGCAGGTGAAGATCTGGAAAAACCAAACTGAGCCTGTAAACCCTTGCCCCCAGATAACCCTAATTAATATTAATTAATTCTAATATTCTAATATTAAGTCAGGAGTTTCATTTTCTATTCCAAAATAAATGGAAGGCACACTTCCCACTAGAAATACAGCTAGCTCCTTACTGTGGCCCCATAGCAGAAGTAACACGAAGCCTGCCCCTTTTAAATTATGATTCCTCAGGACCACGTTTCAGTCTTTCAAGACAAGACGTGGAAGAGAGCAGCAGGAGCTCCAGGGTGGTCCACCTGCTGCTTCTAACGTCGAATTCAGCTGCACAATAAGCAAGCAAGACACGGTGGATCCCCAAGCCTTGCCGCAGGGGGCTGCTCTTCCAGGGGGAGTCTGGTCATCTGTGGAACTGCCCGTGAAACCGGGCTCTCTGTCATGCCCCATGTTAGAGGACGCCCCCCAGCTGGTCATAAGACAGAAGAAAGCAGCAGCTGGCTGGGTGGTGGGGAAGCGGCAACGAAGCTGCGCTCGGAGCACTCTGAGGGGCTGTGCTGGCCCAAGAGGACAGAGCGCCTGCTGGCCACACACAGGCACGCTGGGCAGGTGTGCCCACCCCCCGATACGCACCTGGACGAAGGTACACAAGATAAAGAAGATGAGGTTCAGGAGGGACAGTCCTGGGATGATGTTGTGGTCCAGGAGCATAGACTCGTGGGGCTCGTGGCTGGGTATCAACATATAGATCATTAAACCCATGACAGGGATGCCAAACACCAGGCTGCACAGGAAAGACTTCTTCCACCTGGAAGGAAACACAGCAACACCGACAGATCAGGTACCGCCTGTCACCGGGCTTCTCGCCCCGTCCCCTCCCGAGGACTTGGTTTGAGACTTGCCTCTGCCACATGTCTGGGACAGACCAGCAAGGGCTAAAGCCAAAGCAAGGCTCTCTCCCTACATTGGCCATCTGAGGGCACACGAAAGGTCTAAACTTCACTGCAAGGATGCTCCAGAGACCTTTAGACACAGCCCCTGCCGGCCCGTGGCCGACGTGGCACCTCCAATCTACAGGTGAGGCAACCGAGGTCCAGAAGCTGACAATTCAGCCCCAAAGAGGTTGACCATCCTCAGCCTATGGCTGCTACTGCTCTTGTTTCAAACCGCAATCGTTTATAGACTCCCAAGAATAAAACAGATAAAAGGAACATTTCATTAGTATAAACTTATACATTCAACTTTTAAACTATTACTTAAAATAGAGTCAGTGTGAACAGTGCAGCTGCCTTGATGAAGTTTGAAATCGGGGCCACAGGTGACAGCCATGGTCTCACATCAGCCTCACCATCCACAAAATTCCAACCAAGTGCTCTTGGAAGCTCCAGGAGGCATAGCCTCAACGCCGATCTGAAGACCACGGGCCTGCGAGATCGGAGTCTTACACTCCCAGGCCCCCGCCTCCGAGCCCCGAAAAGACCTCGCTTCCTACCCCACTCCTCTCAGCCCGACAAACTTCCACCCATTCTTTGAGCCTCAGATCGCGTGTGCCCTGCTTGTTAGCTTCCCAGACTCCCCAGAACCCACCTGCATCATTGCTCACCCACTCTTCCCAGCCCAACCAAGGGCCCCTCTAAGGTAGGGGTGACACCCTATTCACCCCTAGCACCCGCACAGTGCCCTGCATACAACAGTGGGCTTGTGTTCGTTGAATGAATGAGTGAACATCTGCGACAGTGAACGAGCTCAGGTCTCCTGCTTCCCGAGCCATTTTCTTTCCACTTGGCCGTAATTCCTGTCCTCGGATCCTACATCCCGACCCACTCCAGTAAAGTCTTGAAATACTATAAGAGAAAAAACCCACTCTTCCCTTCCTCCCAACGTAAGTGCTGTCCAATCGGTTAGCGATCAGCCATAGGTAACTATTTAAATTAAAATTAGTTAAAATGAAGTGAAATTAAAAATTCACTTCCTGAGTCACACTGGCTGCATTTCATACTGGGCAGTGCAGATATAGAGCGTTTCTGTCACAGCAGAAGGTACCGTGGAACAGCATTGCTTTAGAGGATTAACATTACGAGGGTAAAGGCAACTAATTCAGCAGAAGGCGCCGTGGAAGGGGGAGGTAGCAGGGACACCAATCAGCACCGAACGAGATAGAGGCGGGCCAGGGGAGAGGCAGCCCTTAGAGCTACAGTTTATCTTCTGTGTTCTACCTACTGCTTTATTTCCACCTTGTGGTCCAAGTGATGAGCGTTGGGGTTCCTCTGGGCCAGGGAGACATGAAAGCCGATTTCCTTGTTATTAAAAAGAGGAAACAAGAAAGAAGGCACTTGGTTAAAACAGGCATCGGTAGAAACCATTTTACATCTTTGGAAATAAGAAAGTTAATCTAAAACTGCCTCAGAGGACTGTATTGGTTTTTCCGCTTCTGACTTCTGTCCCCACGTCACCGTACAGATCCCGTCGGGAGGTTCCACGGCGACTCCTGCTCCTTCCGTTGGCAAAGGCAGCAGATGCCGGGAGGTGACTTAGCCCACCCTGAGCTGATCGATGCTGAGTTATAAACTCGGGATTTGTGAGTTACGGACTCCCCAGTATCAAGTGGTCGGGAGTATCGCTCTCTGTAGGAGGAAACTGAAGGTCAGAGATTAAACTCCCGTCCAAAGCTACAGCATCATCAGAAGCGCTGAATCCAGCTGCAGGTCCCCTGGCTCCAGCCCAGGTCTCTCCCAACGAGCAGACCTTGGCTCCGGCAGTATCTGTGGTTTTCTCAGGGATTATCTCAAGCAATTCTTTCACCGTTTTGCTCCTCCACCCTCTCTATCTTATTTGATCTGGTCGCTAAATCTTTGATTCCCTGTATAAAATTATACAGGAAAGGTTGTCAGGAAATGTCCTCTCAGTCAGCACAATGTAAAGAGGGACCCCGGGACTCTGATGTTGGGATTTTACACAAAAATTAAGTGTTATGTTGGAAGAAAGAGCTTGTAAGGCCATCTAAAGACAAATTCTTTGCAACTAATACCAGCCTACTTATATCAGGAAAAGATGCCCCAGAGATGCAGGAACGGGGGCCAGACATTGGCAATATGCCTCAAGTAAGAACAAGGAGGGGACTGCAGAGGGC
This sequence comes from Physeter macrocephalus, assembly GCF_002837175.3. Classification (NCBI taxonomy): domain Eukaryota; kingdom Metazoa; phylum Chordata; class Mammalia; order Artiodactyla; family Physeteridae; genus Physeter; species Physeter macrocephalus. The sequence goes on along the minus strand of NC_041226.1, from coordinate 16,505,896 downwards.
TGGGCAGCTGGGTGGAGGCCAACAAGGATTAGTGCATCAGTTGACTTCTCTCCCTCATTAATGCCTTATCACTACTGCTCTGTAAGACCCGTGGGGTGGCAGAAACTGGATGCCCACTGAGCTTGGAACTAGGAGATCTGGGTTGGAGTACCAGCTCTGCAACCTTTAGCTGGGTACCAGGGATCAAAGTCTCCTAACCTCTCCTCATGTGAAAAAGAAGCTGCATTGTCTGCCTCTAAGATTGAGGCACTGTATCAACAGCAGTAGCAGTATCTGCACCTCAAAGAGCCCTGCATGGCCAGACAACAGACAGCATCTCTCTTAACACACACACACGAAAATTTAAAACAACTTGAAGCCTGCTATGTTTCATTTCACAAGGAATTTCATAAGCAGTAGTTCCTGCTAAACTTCACCAATAGTTGTTATGAGTTCATCTTGTTCGGTTTTGACCATCTTGACCCATTCAGATCACCACTAATGCTCATCCTCTCCCGGTGTGATATGATACAGACCTGAGAGAGGACACAGAATGTCTGTGGACAAAGTGAGGGAACGATGGGGGTGGGAGTGCAGAAAACTACTGTGATTGATTTTCCAAAGGAGAAATGACTAACCTCTCCAGCTGTAAAGGAGGCCTAGTATAGTGGTCAAACGCAGTGTAATTCTTCCCAAAACCAACATTCCTTTGGTCTGTAGATACGTGGCACAGATGTAAATATTACTTCAAAAAGTTACAATTAGGCGATTTTGGGGGGGCCGCGCCGCATGGCTTGTGGGATCTTAGCTCCCCAATCAGGGATCGAACCCAGGCCCTCGGCAGTGAAAGTGAAGAGTCCTAACCACTGGACAGCCAGGGAATTCCCACAATCAGGCAATTTAATACCATGTGCCGGGAATCTTGGCAATACTGCTGTTTCTCAGGGACTATCTGGAATTAAAACAATAATAATGTCTTTTTCTTCCCATCTTTTTCTTACCCATTCACTGATTTCCTCCCCCTCAGATTATCTGATATTTACTAAACCCTCACAAGTTGAGTCGCCTTATTTCCACGGGAAAACTTGAAGGATTTTAGATTAGGTGATTTTTATTTTATTTTATTTTTTTTTTGCTTAGCTATATTTTGCTCATTTTTTCTACAATGATTATAAATCACTGTTTTTAAAAAGGTGGGTACAATATTTTTTTGATAAATGATTTACCTCGATGATTTTGACAATATCCCGCGGCCCGATAATTTCAGGATCAAACTTCATGCGGGCTTTGCTGGTGGCGAGAGCCACAGAGGCGCAGGTGATGCCGTTTGTCCTTGTGAGTTTGGACTCTATGTTGTGGACACAGGAAGTGCACGTCACCCCCGTGATCTGCGGCAAAGGATGACAAAGATCCCACTCACCCGGGATCCAGAGGGTCCCAGCAAAGGCACACAGGGAGTTGGGTTAGCAGGCAGCCACAAGTCTGTCCCCCTTCCCAAGATGACGCACTCACAACCCCCAGGTGCAAGATTTTCACCCCGGACACTCCCCCAGGAGCCTCGGGGATATAAACAGTGGTTCTTCCTCAACTCAGGTACCGGAGACCAATCACTAAGCAGACGGCAAGGACCGAGGCCCGACTCCCAGCCCTGCTAACAATGGGCTTTCACAGCACTCTAGGCCCTGTGTGGGTTATGCATTTCTGCCACCCCGTGCTCTGTGCAATGAGAAAGCAGTTCCAAGTGAGCCAGCCACCCCTGTACTATGCATTAGGCAAGCCGGACAGCTCACTCTTCCGAATCAGCGGTCAGCACTTCCCAGAATACAAATTAAATACAGACATAAAATGCCTGAGCACGTGACGACACTACAACTATGGGACACTGTAATAAGAAAAAAAGAAAAACATTGTTCAAAACAATGTTTTCACCTTCCCCACTGACAGTCTTGCTCTAGATTTCCACACCGTAGTGTGAGCCGAGATGTGCACCTGGGGCCCTGGAGGTCTGGCCCGGCGAGTACTACACGGTGCCCCTCTGCACACACCGAGGCCCAGCCAGAGCAAAGGATTTGCTCTGCAAAGAACACCACTTCTCAGGAGCTCAAAGTGCCACTTGTGTCCGCAGTACTTTGTCTTCAAACATTTACTTACCCTACCGCTAATGGCAGTGACTAAACACAGCAAGGAAGTAAGACCCTTTCACTTCGGTAAACAGCATTACTCAATTCCTTGTGGATTCCTTCTAAGTCTCCCTTTATTTGCACAAAAAGAGCTTTGTGCAGAAGCGCTTGTGAACACAGCATATTCGAAATACTAGAGCTATCTCCTGTCCTCGATGATTTGTAGACTAGCGCAGCTGGCAACAGTGGGCAGACAGGAAACAATACCAGCGCCTCGTCCCTGCGCTCCCCAGCAGCCCTGGAAACAGCAGCACCCCTGGCATTCACCCCGGACTGAGCGCCTGGGGACACTCTGGTCACCAAGTACCTGTAGACACGCCTATGCCTACAAGGTGGCCCCCGCTGCCTCGCTCACTCCCATCCCGCCCCGGGGCCTCGAGACGCCTCTGGCATTCCAGCTTCCTCTCGGCCTCACGGGGACGTGTTCCTGTTTGACTCCCTCGAGCCACAAGCTCAGGACAGCCGCCATCTCCAATTCCTCTTCCTCCAACGCCATCGCCTCCTCCTCCCGATACCCTGATGCGCCTGGCGGGACCTGGCAGGATGTGCGCCTGTGACTTTCTGACATAGTGGACGTTCCTTCACGAAACGAGCAGGTCCTTGTCACTGGCTTCAAAGGAAAACCCAATAGCAACGAACAGCATACATGCAAGAAGGGGGAACGTCCTGACCACAGCCCCGGCTGCCGTCAGAAGGCCTCTGCGGGCTGTCTCAGGCCTGCACCCCCTGGCCCCCGCTCCAGCCCAGCCGCCGCACTTACAATCAGCTCGAGGTCACCGTCTGAGCCCGCGTAGTCCTCCATCACCTCTGCCTCGAAGCCCAGGTCCTGAATGAGCTGCGCTATCTCCAGGGGCTGGATAACTTCCGGGTTATACTTCACCTCTGCCTTTCCAGCCATCAACGCAACCAGCACAGAGAGAATCCCTGAAACCAGCAGGGCACAGCTGGAACACTCCAGGCAAGGCCTCTGGGATGACATGTTCAACATAAGCTAACAAAGAAAAAACTCTGCCCCAGAAGCTTCTAGAACAGTGGTTCTCACACTTGGCTGTGTGTTAGGATCACCTCGGGGGGGGCAGGGGGGAGGGCTTTTAACAATCACCTGACCGGTGATTAACTCTTAACCCAGACCAATTAAATCAGAATCTCTCAGGGTGGATACCAGGCATCTTTTTTCCCTTTTTAAAGCTCCCCAGGTGATTCTAATGTGCAGCCAGTGTGACAGCCACTGTTCTAGATGCTCCTCACACTTTATTGGGCATATGACTCACCTGAGGACCTGGTTAAAGCAAAGACGCTGGTTCAGTGGGTCTGGGAGTGGGGTGAGGTTCTGCAGGCCTGCCCCGCTCCCAGGCACGGCCCATGCTGCTGGCTTGGCGGGCGCTGCTCTGAGGCAGGCTCTGGGGGACACAGGTGCGGGCACACACCTCAAAGCAAGGGACAGAGTCTGCAGCAGGCAACTGCTGTCACATAACGGATGTACTTTTTTCTTCACTTCCAGACACAGGAGAAAAAAATACTTTGCAAAAGTGGTTTTCCTGGGCTTCCCTGGTGGCGCAGTGGTTGAGAGTCCGCCTGCCGATGCAGGGGACGCAGGTTCGTGCCCCAGTCCGGGAGGATCCCACATGCCGCGGAGCGGCTGGGCCCGTGAGCCATGGCCGCTGAGCCTGCGTGTCCGGAGCCTGTGCTCCGCAACGGGAGAGGCCACCGCAGTGAGAGGCCCGCGTACCGCAAAAAAAAAAAAAAAAAAAAAAAAAAAAAGTGGTTTTCCTTACTCTTTTTCAGTTTTTAATCACTTTCAGGAATGAAAAAGAAATCCCGCGGACTATCTTGCTACCACTGTTGTTTAGTTTAAGGGGGAAAGAAAGGCTCATTCACATAAATGAAAGGAATGATGTGCTTTAGAAAGAATGTCATAAGGGATAAATATGAGGGATTCAAGTCGGGAAGAGAATCATGGGCCCCGTGAGACACAGGTTAGCTTCTGAGCCGCCAGCCCACGGGCGAAAGAGGAGCTCCTAGAACACCTTGGTTTGAGAGCCACCTTCTAGAGCTCCAGGAAGCTGTAGGCTTGATGAGCAGGAGGCGGGAAACATGTCATCCTTGAGCCTGAGCGGAAGGGCCCACGTACGGAGCCACAGGAAGAGAGAAGGTGACCCCGGAGGCCGGCAGAGTCACGGTTAAGATATTTTCCAAACAAAAAATTGGGACAGGATTTGCACTACACTCTCAGGTTTAAGAAACCAGATTGGCAATGTTGTTTAGAGGACAAAACTTTGGCATTTCCACAACACGCTATGATTTACAATGACAACAGGACAGAATGCAGGCTATTTACGTGTTTGACTGCAAGAGGCTTTGGAAGGGAAAACCACAGACTACTACCAGGACAAGCTAGTTGGGGAGGCCACCCATGACATACCTTGACCTTTAAACTGGATTTCCCATGGCTAACTTACTCAGCGATCCATTTTATCTCAAACTAAGTACTTCTTAAAGAGCAGAATGCCAATTGCCCCAGAACATTAGACAAACATCTATCCTATCATACAATGAACTGCCGCCAGATTATCAGGGCTCCTGATAAACGCAGTCCGTGGAGATGCCCAAGGGCATCTTGTGCCAAGGGCACACTGCCCCCTGTTGCTGACTGTGGCCTCCAGCAGTCTACACGCTACCACCCACAGCAGCATCCCAGCTCGGCGCGGTGGAGACCTCTTACCAGCTTCTTTCTGCAGGTTCCTCTCTATGTTGGACACACAGGACGCGCAGGTCATGCCTCTGACCTGTAGAAAGCACTTCTGCGGGGCCACGGTTTCGGAGGCCCGAGGGGACTTGGACACGAGGCCGGGGTTGTGGTTTGTAGGGAGCCCCCCGGGCTGGGGAGTCGTGTCCTGCACGGACACAGGTGCACAAGCCGCCGTGTGCCCCGTGGCGCTCCCAGCACTGTGGTTCCCAGCGTGGTTGCTGGAACAGTTTTCTAGGATAGAATGTCACAAATCATTCAAATTAGAAGAATGGATAATTTTTTTTCCGTAACAGGAGGCTCAAGCTTGACAATGCTCAGATGAAAGTTCCTGGAGAAGATAAAGGGGGGGTTGGTGTTTCCATCACTGTCTCTCCCTCGCCACAACCAGACGGAGGCACTCGATTCCATACACAGGAAAACACGCCGATACTGCAAGGATGGAATGTTCTGGGTAGATGAATGCTCTAACAAGACAATGACGGTTAACAGCTGTGATAAGAACGCACCAGGCACCCTGCTAAGCACATGTCTGGCCTCCTTTAACTGTTAACATAGCCCTGCGGCAAGGACTACTACCATCCCCATTTTACAGGTGAAGAAAAGAGTTACAAGAAATTAAATGCTTTGCCCCAAACCCCTCAGGTATGAAGCAGGGAATAGAGCTTCTACACCTGGCCACATCCTGGTTAACAGAGGTCCTCTCCCTCCCCATGAGAATCAAAATGCCCCAAAGCACCTCTACTGAGTCGCTAGCCCTTTTCTCATCCTTCGTCAGGTCCCACATACATTTTGGGCAGGAACCCTCTGTCAGCTGTACCCACTGCAAACATTGGCTCCCAGTCTGTGGTTTGCTTTCTCACCCTCATCTAACGGTATTTCTTTTGATAAAAGAAGTCCTTGATGTTAATGAAGCCCAACTTAGAGTCAACTAAACCAACTTCAACGGTGAGTGCATTTTGTGCTCTATTAATAGATGTGTCTACCGCAACACTGAAAATATTCATGACACTTTCTTCTAGCACCGCTGTTATTTTAAATGAACCTCCACATTCAGGCCACTGATATACTTCAAATTAACTTCTGTGTAGGTCTGAGGCGATCGCCAAGGGTAATTTCTTTCCATCTGGACTTCCAACAGTCCAGCTCCAATAATGAAAGTTCTCCTTTCCCCACCGAGTTCCAGCGGTCAGGGAGCAGACATCTTTGGGGGGCCATTAATCCACCTACCATGCATATAGAGACCAATGTAATTAATCGTCGAACAGATCAAGATACAGAAAATTTCATCACTCCAAAAAGTCACAGTTTTGTAATGACACAAAATACCTTGAAGAGTATGTAGGAAAAATGACATCATTTGATGATGAACTCTCCTTACTTCAAAGTCCACAGCTGCAAAATATAGAAGCTCATTTTCTGGAAAGTGCTAAAACTACTTCCACTCACTGTTAAAGAGTGCAGTTGATGGATACTTTCAGCACTTTCGCCAAAAAGACCCTCCAGTGCTCCGGCCTTACAGCCCTCCACCTTCTGGATGCAGAGACCATCACCTCACCCAGCACAGCTCTGCTCTCCTGGACTTTGTCCTTCTTCAGAATGACTCCACCCCTTGGATGTCAGCTCTTAACATTCTAGCTCCCAGCCCAACAAACCCTCCTGAGCCTGTCCAGCCCCTCCCTCTTTTTCCAGTCCATCACCACCTCCTGGATTCACTTGCCTTTCTACCCAAATGTTGTTGTCAACAATTTCAGTAGTATTCGTTAGACCTCCAACACCGAGGTCTAACTCAACTAAATTCTGGGCTTCTGGAGATTGCTAAAAAAAAAAAGTTTAAATAAATTAACAAAACCCCAAATAAGCCTATGCTACTGGGTCCTTTATCAACCTATGCCAACACTACGGGTGGGCATATAAATTGATTTGACTTTCTGGAAATCTATTTGACAGTATTATCAAAAACCGTACCTCTAATTGCTTGGCACTTAGTAAGGGCACAATAAATATTCGTGAGAAATAATGCTGATACCCTGTGACCCAGCAATTATGCTTTCAGATATTTATCACAAGGAAATAATTAAGTACGTGCACAAAGGAGAAACAAATCACGTAGTTTGAAGACTGTCTTCACGGACAATTTTATTTACAGTCACAACAATCCTATCAGTATTATTTACAGTGACATCCACCCAAAATAGATGGGAAAAATAAAGAGGAAACGAAGTTATGGTACAGCCATATGCTGGGATACCATGCGGCCGCTGAACATGGTACTGCAGACACATGGATGGACCCATAAGTTACGTTTATGATAAGTCACAGGGTGAAAAAGAGATTACAAAACTATGTATGATACAAACCTATATATTTCTAAATAAAAATGATATAGGCTCTGGGAAAAGTCCAGATGAGCATCTATGAAATGGAGAACACTGTGTGGGTTTGCAGGGAGAGCATTCCAGACAGAGGGGACAGCAAGTGCAAACCCTGAGGTGAGAACAAGCCTGGTAAGAGGAACTGAGACGGGCTAGAAAGGTGGTGGGTGAGGGAGGGGCTTCGGGACCACCAGGAGGACTCTTCCACTCACAATACAAGACGGGATGGTCCAGGAGGGTCAGCAGCGCGACAGGATCGCTGGGCGATCCTGTCCCCTGGGCGGGGACCGGGCTGGAAGGCAGGAAGCAGGGAGACCAGTCTGGATCCAGGAGCAGAGGATGGTGGCCTGCACCAGGGTGCTGGCCTGTCTCCTCTGCCTGGCGTGCAGTCCTGCCTTTTCTTGCCTGCTCACATCCTATCCACTCTGAAATGCTATCCACACCCAACTCCACGGTCACCCCTACATCACGTCCTTGGGAGCCCCACAAGCGGGTGTCGGATTCTCTCCTTTTCTTCTGAATCCCAAGAGCATCTGACCTGCACCTTCCCTGTTACAACATTTTTCTAACCTGCCTTGGATGATACGAGGGGCCTCTGTGACCTGCTTCCCCGGGAGAGTATGAACAGAAACCGCTGTGGGCGGGCACTGGACGGCCGCCGAGCACTTCACGTCAGCTGGCGCAGGGCCCGGGCCCCAGAAGACCCTCAGCACGTGCGGGGGTGAGGGAACCGTGCCCTGAAAGTGACCTCACTCACTTATGAGGGTGAGAGGAACATGCTATACGTAACAGGTGAATTCTCCTCACTTTGTATTCATGTATCCCATCCATTCATCCATTCAAAAACTACTTACCATGCAAACAAGTGAACAAATAACAGCTGCCTTCTACAACCAGGTCTAAATGTATTTTAGCTGTCAAGTAAGGGACTGAAATTCAATGCCTGTATCTTGCCCGTATGCTCTCAGACCCTTTTTCCCTCCCTCCCTCCCTCCCCCTGCTCCACTACCAAGGGGCTGACCCCTGCAAACCACTTTTCCCAGGCTCCCTTGTCAACTGGTTTCTGATTAACTTTGGCACATGAAGGTAACAAGCAGGAAACAACAGGACAGAAAGGAGGAGGACCCAAGTGTTTGCTATCTCTCCACTGGGGCCCGGCTCCTGCCATAGCCTTGCCCTTAGCCAGTTCCCACCAGGCAAGCTCAGCCCCTGGGCTCTTGTAAACTAAACACCTGCCTTCCCTCAGACCCTCCCGCCTGTGGGTGGTGGCTGTTTTCCTGTTTTTTAATTTCCTATTTTCCCTCCCAGTTCCTGTTTGGTTTTTCAGCTCTGTAATCTCTCTTAAAGAGTTCCCTCCATCGGCTGACCTGAGACCCTGCCTGTCCCAGCCCATTATTTCCTTTCTCCTTCGTTTCCTTCACAAACACCTACTGTGTGCTGGGTGCTGCGGAGTCAAAGGAGAAACAAATCACATGGTTTGAAGACTGTCCTCAAGGAGCCCCTGGTCAATCCAGAATGGCCGACCAAATACAAATAATGCCTTTTTCGCATGTAAGTGGCTATAAAAGACAGTCACCAGCACACTTATGGCTTATCCTAAATTAAGACTGCCAGGTAAGGGCATCCAGGTAAAATTGAATTTCAGATAAACAGTAATTTTTTTAGTATGTCTCAAATATTGCACAGGACATACTAATACTAAAACATTACTCATTGTTTATCTGAAATTCAAACTTAACTAGGTGTCCTGTATTTTTATTTGCTAAATCTGGTTCCCTAAATACCTCTTGGGCTAAACATAATTCTCATAATTCTGGCCAATAAAAATCCCTGTTTTCTCTCCAGGTTTACTTAGTCAACTTCAATTATTCTGCATTACGTAGTTCAACGCAAATTTCTTTTATTGCTGATAACTTGATTCCACTGTTTTAAGACTTTAAACCTCAAACAAATATAGCAGATGGCGACTACAGACTATGTGTCTTACCTTCTGAGTACAGGATTTACTGTTCCAGTTTTCCTTATTGATTTTTGTTTAAAAGAACGAAACAAAACAAATCTCCTTCCTGAAACTTGGTACAAAGACAAAGCCCAGAATGGGGCCCAGTCACTCCACATGACTCACCCGCTCCCCTTGGGGGTGGGTGGTGCAGGGGCCTAGGAAGGGCTCCTCGGGGGCGGGGGGGAGTGAGTGGGAGTCAGCCATGAGGGGCAGGACAGGGGGGCCGGCGGGTTTCTGCCACCTCCCATGGCTTACTGGCTCACTCCCACCCCCACCCCCCAGAGGGAGCCCTCCCTAGCCGCCCCCCCCCCCCCCCCCCCCCCCCCCCCCCCCCCCCCCCCCCCGCCTTCCCCCCCCCCTTACTGGCTCACTCCCACCCCCACCCCCCAGAGGGAGCCCTCCCTAGCCGCCCCCCTTCCCCCCCCACAGGGCTCACACCTGCTGCCCCGCGTGGTTTCCCCCTCCCTGCTACCACATAACCTCTCGCGGGGGAAGGTACCTCGCTGCTCAGCAGCCCACAGCTCACACAGGCCTGGTGAGGGGCAGAAACACAAAAGATGCTAAGACAACTTGCCGGGCTCCCAAGTGAAGGAAATGGAGGGGAAAACAGGCAAGTGAGTGGCTGGCGGGTCAATGGGAGGGGGCCTGGGGACAGCCACCACCCTGGAAACTGTCTAGTGACGTGGCATCAAGGTATGTGGGCACCTCGCTTTGGGAAGGCTGCACACACCCCTTCTTCTCACAGCCATGGTCGAGGGTGGGTGGGAAGGGAAACCATCATCACATCCTTCCCTTCTTTCCCACTTTCAACAGAATGGGCTCCAGGTGGTGAGACCAGGGTCCTGTTGTCTTTATTATTCTGTTTTGTTTAGCAGAGAAATCTCAGAGCAAATGATGATGTCTCCTTTGGAGAGAGAAGGGCCAGGTGTTCCCAAAGTACTCTTTTTAAAAAGAACACAGGGCTTCCCTGGTGGCGCAGTGGTTGGGAGCCCGCCTGCCGATGCAGGGGACACAGGTTCATGCCCCGGTCCGGGAAGATCCCACATGCCGCGGGGCGGCTGGGCCCGTGAGCCATGGCCACTGAGCCTGCGCGTCCGGAGCCTGTGCTCCGCAACGGGAGAAGGCCACAGCAGTTAGAGGCCCGCGTACCGCAAAAAAAATTTTTTTAATTAAAAAAATAAAAAATAAAAATAACACAGGGCCTTGCTTCCCTGGTGCACAGTGGTTAAGAATCCGCCTGCCAACGCAGGGGACACGGGTTCAAGCCCTGGTCCGGGAAGATCCCACATGCCGCGGAGCAACTAAGCCCGTGCGCCACAACTACTGAGCCTGCACTCTAGGGCCCATGCACCACAGCTAGTGAAGCCCACTCGCCACAACTACTGAGCCCACACGCTGCAACTACTGAAGCCCTCGCGCTCTAGGGCCCGTGTGTTGTAACTACTGAGCCCGCGTGCTGCAACTACTGAAGCCCATGCTCCCAGAGCCTGTGCACCGCAACGAAGAGTAGCCCCCGCTCGCCACAACTAGAGAAAGCCCGTGAGCAGCAACGAAGACCCAACACAGCCAAAAAAAATAATTAAAAAAAAAAAAAAGAACACAGAATCAGTGTTCTCTTCAGAAAAGAAGCTAAAAATCCAAGGAACTTAGCATCAACCACGTACCAGCCAGGACGGAGGCCTCGAATCCCATGTCCTCCACCACAGCTCGGAGTTCTGCTGGGTGAGTTAGAGATGGATCGTAGAGAACCGTTCCTGTCCCTTCAGCCAAAGACACTGAGATACGCTGCACTCCCTCCCTCTGGGAAACCAGGCCCTCGATGGACTGGACGCAGGACTCGCAGGTCATGCCCGCGATGGCCAGCACTGCAGCACAGTGCGCGCCGGGCGCCTGGGGGCTCCTGGTGTCTGTCCCACTTCCATCCGCTCCGTTGGGTAGAGAGACTTTAAAGTTCCCAGGTGGCAGAGCCTCAATGGCCCTCTGCAGGGTCTCTGGGGAGATGCGGGAAGGGTCGTACTGGACTTGGGCAGTCTTGTTCTCCAGGGTCACTTGGATACTCTGAACCCCTGGCTGCTGGCCAATATTTTCTTCGATGTTCAGGACACAAGACTTACAGTGCATTCCATCCACTCTCAGATACAGGGGCACCCCCTGGCTCCCCGAGGTCCCTGAGTTATTGCCATTCTGGTTAATGGAAGCCGGAGGGGCCTTTGGGTGGATGCGCTGGAGCTGCCTGATGTCAATAGGTCCCAGGCTCACGGGGGCCACCTTGTTCTTGATGACGGCTTCAAACCCCATGTCGTTCACACGGTCCCTGAGGTCTTGGGGTTGGATAAGGTAAGGCTGGTAAGTGATGACTGCCTCCTGGTTGCTGAGCGAGACGCGGACCCTCACGACGCCCTGCAGTTTCCCGATCTTGCCTTCTATGGAGCTGACGCAGGACTGGCAGGTCATGCCCTCCACCCGGAGCCTGACCACGGCCTCCAGGGCGGGCGAGAACCTGGATGGCCGGGAGGCAGCCTTTCCCTCCGCCACAGTGGCCTGGAAGCCCATGTCCTCAATCTGACAGCAAACCTGAGGCAGGCTCAGGACCGAGGGCACGTACCTCACCAGGGCACTGCCCTGCTCCAGGGAAACCTTAACGCTCACGACGCCTTTCAGACTAGACACCCTGCCCTCGATGGACTTCACACACGCCTGGCAGGTCATGCCCACGATGCTGATGGCGCCGGTGGCCGTCTGAGAGGGGCGCACGCCATCCAGGCCGTCCTCGTAGCCACTGTTGTCAAAGGCAAAACTCTGCTTCATCGTTGGCTCCCAGGCTCGAGCAGGCCAGGAAAGCTTAGGCAGGATCTAAAAGGAAGAGAAAGAACATTTTTTATCCTTAAAACTAAACGTTTTTTGGCCTCCCTGGTGGCGCAGTGGTTGCGCGTCCGCCTGCCGATGCGGGGGACCCGGGTTCGCGCCCCAGTCCGGGAGGATCCCACGTGCCGCGGAGCGGCTGGGCCCGTGAGCCGTGGCCGCTGGGCCTGCGCGTCCGG
>NC_041226.1:16418565-16493514 GCF_002837175.3 Physeter macrocephalus | reverse complement strand
CAGAGGGAGGCCCGCGTACCACAAAAAAAAAAAAAAAAAACAACTAAACGTTTTCTAAAATCTCCCAGCTTGGGTGGCACTGAGAAAATGGAAAACAATACCACCGGTGTCCCAACATCCCAAGAGTATGAGAACATCAAAAGAGGGGAAGAAAGCTATAAAGACATTACTTATCACATGAAAGGGTTCAGAGGGGTTCCTTCTAGCTCTGACTTTCTGTGATTCTGAACCCAGAAGTCAACTGCCTACCTTGGTAGAAGGCATGAAGGTTTCTGTGGGAAAGGAGAGCACGATGGGGCTGACCCGCACAGAACAAGCATGGCAGGCCTACGACAGAGGCAGAGAGCACAGCAGCCCACAGCAGAAGGGCACGAGTCCCACGAGACCTCTCCGACTCCAGCTGACACCTGAAATCTCCCCACTGGACTTGGTCCTTTCAGCTTAAACTTTGGAGGTCCTGCTGGAGTGCAAATACACAGAATAGGCCACACCCTAATTCTGCATCTCTTTCTAGGGGTGTCCATCTCATTCTCTTAGCGGGGGTTAGACTTAACAACCATAGGGCACATGTTCCAAATGCAGACCTCCCAGCCCATGGGGCCAGACCACAGTGCCTGTGAAAAAAGGTCTCGAAGGACGCCCCTTGAGCCACGGAAGTGAGCACAGCAGTGCCAAGGGGACCAAGAGGAACGGGAGGGGGAAAGCTGGAAGAACAGGAAGTTGGGCTGAACAAGGCACTTCTAGTGCTGCCTCCGCTGAGTCCCTGCCCCGCCGGGTGCTCAGGGCCGCTGTAGACATTACCTAAAAATGACAATGTGCTTCACCAAATTAGACGGATTCATTTTCTTAGTGTATCACAGCTCAAGTGTAGTTTCCTGATTTCTTCTCATGATGTGGCCTCAGCCATTCTATTAACAAAACTTCCCTTTCGCAGGGTCCCAGCCTCACCACTCTCTTAACTAGACATAGTTTTTATACCAGCACTATTACCTGCTTCAGACATTTGGGCACAGGCCTTTATATATGGCACCTGATAAAAAAGCATGTCACTCGACACCTGCACAATCCTACTCATCTTCAGCTGACTCTCGATTACATGGGTTGATCTTCTCTGTCCCTGTGCATAAAATGCTCACCTTTCCAACTTCAGATTTGGAGCAGCTTAACAAGATGAAAGTTTAAATAACTTTTAAAACAGACTAAAAATATTCATTTGTATATCCACAGAGGAAATCACAAGCTAGTTTGGGATTAATAATTATAAGGAATTTTAAAAGAATATTTTAAAATAGAGAAAAAGGGATAATTAAGTAATTTATGAGATAGCACCTCAAAAATTTGTTGAATTCAAAAAACAGACTGAAATTATCTATGGTGTAAATACAGAAATGTATATGATAAGGATGACATGGCATAACAGTATTAACGGACGACTGGGTAGACACCTGGGAAACCTATTTGGAAAAATATAAATTTGGAATCTATATATCAGAAGACATTTCAGACAGACCAAAGATGAAGATGTAAAAAGCAGAATAATAAAAATACTAGATGAAAACATAGGAGAATATCTATTATAACCTCAGAGTGGGGAAAGTCTAAATATGACAAAACAAAAGCAAGAAAATCCAGAAGCTATAAAATAAAAGTTTGGTATATCTAACCACAATAAGAGGAAAACAAATTGCTCAAACCAAGGCAGAAGATAAACCGAGAGAAAAAAAGACTTGCTTTCACCTTAAGCAAATTAAGAGCTAATTCCTTTAATATATAAAGAGCTCCTTGAAAAAAGAAAAAGGCCAACATTCCAGCAGAAAAAAGAAGGCAGTTCATCAAAAAGGAAATGCAGGGCTTCCCTGGTGGCACAGTGGTTGAGAATCTGCCTGCCAATGCAGGGGACATGGGTTCGAGCCCTGGTCTGGGAAGATCCCACATGCCGTGGAGCAACTAGGCCCATGAGCCACAACTACTGAGCCTGCGCGTCTGGAGCCTGTGCTCCGCAACAGGACAAGCCGCGATGGTGAGAGGCCCGCGCACCACGATGAAGAGTGGCCCCCACTTGCCCCAACTAGAGAAAGCCCTCGCACAGAAACGAAGACCCAACACAGCCAAAAATAAATTAATTAATAAATAAATCAATTAATTTTAAAAAAGGAAATGCAAATGGCTTCTCAATATATGAAAAGCAATATTAAAGGAGAAATATAACATTCCAACCTGTGAGGTTGACATGGTCTTCACCATTCAAGTTGGCACCCACTGACTCATTCCCCAGGGCTAGTGGGAATGTTACCTCTTGGGAGGGCAACTTGGCAATATCTATTAAAATAACAAATTCACATATTCTTTGACCCAGTGACTCTCTAAGAATTTAGGCAATAAATATATTTGTTTGCATGCAAAAGGAAGCATGCAACAAAGATATTAGATGCTACAACAGATTGAAAACAACATAAATGTCCATCAATAGAGGCTGATAAATTACTGCGCAAATGTACAATGGAATACTATCTAGCTCTTAAAAAGAATGAGGCAACTCTATAAACAGTGAAATAGACTGGTATCTAATATATAGTTCAGTGAAAAAAGCAAGGCACAGAATATACAGTGCATCTAGGAACTTCCCTGGTGGTCCAGTGGTAAAGAATTCGTTTTATAATGCAGGGGACTAGGGTTCGATCCCTGGTCAGGGAACTAAGATCCCACATGCCACGGGGCAACTGAGCCCACGCACCACAACTACTGAGCTCGTGTGCCTCAACTAGAGCCCGTGAGCCGCAAACTACAGAGCCCACGCACCCTGGAGCCTGCGCACCACAACTAGAGAAGAGAAAACCTGCATGCCGCAACTAGAGAGAAGCCCACGCACCACAACGAAAGATCCCGCACGCCTCAACGAAGATCCTGCGTGCTGCAACCAGGACCCAAAACAGCCAAAGATAAATTAAATAAATAAATAAATAATAAATCTTTTACAAGAAAAAAGAATATATAGTGCATCTAGTATTTCGGTTATCTGCTGCTCATGACAAACCAAACTTAGTGGCTTACCATGACAGCTCACAGTTTTTCAACTTGGACAGGGTTTGGCAGGGAAAGCTCGTCTCTGGGGTGGCCTGAATGGGGCTGGAGGTTCCACTTCCAAGAAGATGGCTCATTCATCACACGGCTGGCAGGTTGATGGTGGCTGCTGTTGGCAGGGACCTTGGCTCTCTTCCATGTAGCCTCTGCACATGGCTAGGCTGGGTACCTCACAGTTGGGGGTTTCTGGGCTCTGAGAGGGATGTCACAATAGTTAGCGTTCACAGAGAACAAGTCCCAGTGTGCAAGCACTTAGCAAGCCTCTGCTTGCAGCACACCTGCTAATCCACCATTGGCCAAAGCCAGTCACGTGGCCAAGCTCAGTCAATGTGGGAGAGAATTACGTAAGTGCTTACATACGAGGAGGTGGAGTGCACTGGGAGGGCCACCAAAATATGTCTATCACAGCATGCTAGCACTGTTTGTGAGAGGAAAGGAATATTACACACGCAGACGTTTATGCATGTATGGAGTTACCTTTGGAAGAATATATAAGAAGCTGGCACAGAGTTTGTGGACTGGGCAGCTGAAGGGGTCAGGCAGCTGGGGTACAGGAGTGGGAAGGAAGAGTTACTTTTCACTGTACAACTTACTGTACAATGTACATGTGTTACCGAATTCTAAAACATAATTAATTTAAACATTAAGTTAAAATAATGTGAGCATAAAGGAGATCCGCAGAGGTGACTTGATTGTAACTGGTATGAATTAAATACTTATTTAACTGAAAAAAGATGCAGGTCAGGGGGAAAGACTGTGGTTAAGACTGTGCACTTCCACTGCAGGAGGCCTGGGTTCAATCCCTGGTCGGGGAACTAACACCCTGCATGCCACGTGGTGTGGCCAAAAAAAAAAAAAAGATACAGGAAAAACTAAGAAGATGTTCTAAAGATATTTAGATACTTCAATACAGTATCTTAGTAAAGCAGAAATTACCTCCTTATAAGACATAACTCAATCACCCAGTCTGTTGGAAAAACAAATCCCTAATGATTTACTACCCAACTTATTTTTCTTGGTCCCAGGTAGAGCTACAACTCACCAAACCCAAGCCACAAAGCTGGCTCTTAATCCCTGGATTATTGATTCTATGTTCCTGCTAGAGGAGTTTGCAGAAGTGTTGGAAGCTATTTGTTTGTAGCAAATAATACTCAGAGGTCTCCCTTCTACACAGGCAGGCTTCTAAAGACAAGCAGTTTCGGAAGACAAAGCTTTGCAAATAACGTAACTTTATGAAACACCAGCGTACCTGTTGGTTTTAGGAGCAATCTCATAATAGTTGTCGGGTATCTGGATCGTTTTGTTTTTTTTTTAATAAATTTATTTATTTATTTTTGGCTGTGTTGGGTCTTCGTTGCTGTGCGAGGCCTTTCTCCAGTTGCGGAGAGCGGGGGCCACTCTTCATTGCGGTGCGCGGGCCTCTCACCATCGTGGCCTCTCTTGTTGAGGAGCACAGGCTCCAGACGCGCAGGCTCAGTAGTTGTGGCTCACGGGCTTAGTTGCTCCGCGGCATGTGGGATCTTCCCAGACCAGGGCTCGAACCCGTGTCCCCTGCATTGGCAGGCAGATTCCCAACCACTGCACCACCAGGGAAGCCCTCTGGATCGTTTTTAAGTGTACACACATACTGTGCTTTTAATTCCGTTCGTCAATGAAGACAATCTCTGGGGTGGGGAAAAACTCCCCTACTGAGTTCAAACAAACAAACATGTCTAGGTTTAAGGGCTCATCAGAAGCAATGGACATTGGAGAGTGGGCCCAGGGTACAGACTGTGTGTCCAGGGAAAACGTGGTAGGATTCCCAGTGTTGTCTACGTCCCACTAAATTATACACTCCTTGAGGACAAACACTGGGGACTCCTTCTGCAGGCACAACATCAGGTTGCTGGCTTCTGAATTTTCAATAAACTATTAGTACGGTAGGCATGAGGTTGAGAAGCGCCTGGAAACACCAGAGAAGAGGGTAATTCCACAGAGAGGAATCCAAAAATGAATTTCAATTCTTTGCCACCTCTCTAGGCGGCCTGGTCACGTGGAATTTGCTGAGAGTACCAGGGCTTTTAAACGAAAAGATAGGGAAAGGTATATAAACTCTTGATTTGCTAAGATGGAGCCAGGAAAGGAAAATAAGACCTTCAGATAGGCCAGTCTAGTTTGAAGAAATTGGAAATGGGGTGGTATGTTTTAATGAAAGTTTTCAAAGCCAGACTGAAATTGCAAAGCCCAGAAATGACATGCCTTGTAGAAAATGGCTGTGATCACAATCAAAGAGCAATACTACTACAGGTACAAGGGAAGAACCACTAGCCACTTCTGAGCTCTCTTAGTTACAGGTGGATCCCCATCATCCTTAAATTGGATACCACTCACCCACCTATCCTGAGACTTCTTTCACTTTGAAGGATATGGAACACCCTTAACAACTTATGAGGCAAAAATATTATACGTGCCTGCAACTTTTCCAGTATATAACCTCCACCCCATACAACCCTATACACCTGAACTTTCATGGAATTCAAAATACAGAAAGGTCCTGATTTTTTCATATGTACACAGACCCAACAGTAGCAAGTAGTTAATGATTCTCGGCGTTACTTTATGAGGATGGCATTTTATATCCCTACTGCTCAAGATAATTCTGTAAGTAGATATTCTTATCACCATTTTACTGCTGAAACAGACTCAGAGGTTCATCCAAGGTTATTTAAATAACGGAGCTGGGATCTAAAACCAGCCCAAAGTCCAGCAGGCTTTCTATTTTTTTAAAAGAAATTTGAAGGTTACTTTTTCTTTTCAGCCATGTTAATTACGGGAAGAGACTTACAATGCTGAAAAGCAAAATGAAGAAAACAGAAAAACAGCCACATACTATACTATAGGGGAGCAGAATTTACCGCCCTAAAATACATCTCTCTGGCATATTGTCTTAAGCGAGTTATCTTCTGGTAAACAGCAGACACTGAAAGGGCTCTGAAAACCAAGTAGGAATTGCCTTTTTGTAAGAAACACTTACATTTGTAAGGGAAATCTCCATTTGCAAGGGTATCTCCCGCTCTGTCCCTGGAAGAGGCTGACCAAATCTCTAGAAACTCGATTTATCACTGGAGAAGGAAATGACTGAAATGTGTACCACAATCACCCTTGTTTACTGTGCTTTTCCTGATAACTTCCCCTAACTGACTCTCCCCACTCTCAACATCCTCTTCTGTCTTTGGCTGAGGATGGCATTTAAGGTGTGGGCTTTGGCCACCTTGGTGAGTTAATTTTTCTTGGTCTCTTGGGAGAGATCCCATGTATTCATGTTATTAGATTTATGTTTGACTTTCTCCTGTTCATCTGTCTCTTGTCAACTTCATTCTTAGACCAGCCAGAAGAACCCAGAAAGGTAGAGGAAAACGTCTTCCTCCCCAACACTACCTATCAGGTAACAACAGGCTACATCCAGGTGAGTGAGCACAGCATGGAGGTGAGGGTGTGGCTAAGATCACTGGTCAGCCTGGGTCTGGGCCTGGCCTGCAACCCTTAGTATCTGTTCTATTCTCTGTTTTTCTCTCTTTTTTTTTTTTTTTTTTTTGCGGTACGCGGGCCTCTCACTGCTGTGGCCTCTCCCGTTGCATGTGGGATCTTCCCGGAACGGGGCACGAACCCGCGTCCCCTGCATCGGCAGGCGGACTCTCAACCACTGCGCCACCAGGGGAGCCCTCTCTTTTTTAAATTTAATCTATTTTTGGCTGCGTTGGGTCTTCGTTGCTGCGCGCAGGCTTTCTCTAGTTGCGGTGAGCGGGGGCTACTCTTCGTTGCGGTGCGCAGGCTTCTCATTGCGGTGGCTTCTCTTGTTGCAGATCACGGGCTCTAGGAACATGGGCTTCAGTAGTTGTGGCTCGTGGGCTCTAGAGCACAGGCTCAGTAGGTGTGGCTCACGGGCTTAGTTGCTCCGCGGCATGTGGGATCTTCCCAGACCAGGGATCGAACCCATGGCAGGTGGATTCTTAACCACTGCGCCACCAGGGAAGCCCCTCTGCTCTATTCGTATCTGAGAATTCTCTGGACATTGGAGATTCACGGGGAAGAAGGTTCAGAAGTGACTGACTCAAGAAAAGATCCCACCCAAACCACCACACTAGGCAAATGGGTGTCGGTCTCTAAGACCCTGAAAGACCCCCCCACTGAAGAAGAATCAACGTACCCATGTTAAACCTGTACGTACATAGATTTAAGCGAATACATACTTAGGTATTAATACATAAAATTGAGGTTATCTACAGGTGAGTTATGACGTTCTGATTTTTCACTATCTGTATATACTTTCCAATTGGTAAAACATGAAAAAAAACAGACAGGTACTACTTTTACACCAGAAAACAAATGTGGTTTTTCAGTTTCTCTAAGGCAAGGAAGAAAATGTTTTGTTAAACCACACTGACATAAGCAGCGATAACAGTATCATTGTGATAAAGATGACAGCAATGATGAACAGATGACATATTTCTACATGGCTTTATCCTCTAAAGAACATTTTCACATCTATGTGTTTAAATATCGGCCCTTCCGATTTGTTGTGAACTTCTTGAAGGGATGTCTGACAGTCTTGGGTAGGAGGTTCCAGCCTTGTCTGAGCAAATCCAAGCCTCAGGTTTCTTAGGTGCAAAAGGAGGTAACAATAACGCCCACCCCGGTTCTGCAGGGAGGCCTGAATGCTGAGAGGACTTAAAAGGCTAACGTCATAAATGTTTGAAAATGATTGACTATGTAGACAAACATGGCCTCATTCGATCTTCAAAAGCGGTCCAGGGAGTAGGCAGGGAACTTGTTATTCTCCACCGTTTTACTGATAAGAACTAACCATTAAAACTCGTGTACAGGGCTTCCGTGGTGGCGCAGTGGTTGAGAGTCCGCCTGCCGATGCAGGGGACACGGGTTCGTGCCCCGGTCCGGGAAGATCCCACATGCCGCGGAGCGGCTGGGCCCGTGAGCCATGGCCGCTGAGCCTGCGCATCTGGAGCCTGTGCTCCGCAATGGGAGAGGCCACAACGGTGAGAGGCCCGTGTACCAAAAAAAAAGAAAAAAAAAAAAAAAACTCGTGTACATATTCCCCCACGCCCACCGCAACCCCTCCAAACTGTCCCTTAACACTGGTCACAAAAGTCCAGAAAGAACTTCCAGTGAGAATTATTTACAGTTTGTCTACTGAAAAAACAAGCCCAAACTCAGGCATTAGTTCAAACACCGAAGAGGGCGCACAGTGTGCCTGGACTGTGTGGGCTCCAGCCTGACCTCTGGCCGCAGGGCCACCCGCAGCCCTGCTGTTCACTGTGCACTTTCTGGGAAATTCCACACAAATGACCATTTACTGCCTGTTTCCTTCTCTTGACCATGATGAGGAAAAATATAAACCCTTACTGAAAAACTGAATGTACTGTATCATTATTTGCCCAGGAGAAAAAAAGGGAATAAAATTAACAACAAATAAAATTAACAAACCTCAACACATACAGACAACTTAGGTTGTTTTCTACGTACAAAAAAAATAAAATTTAGAAATTCACAAACTCTAAGACCTCTCCAAGAAGCACTTGCCCAATAGTACCTCAGAAACCCCGTTCGCAATGTCACTCCACACAGCTTCACTATCAGCCGTTCCAGAGAATTCCGTTGCTTTTAACTTACACCTATTGTCACAATTATTCCATCAGACATTTATCAATTAATGGTATTTTTTTTCTGCTTCAGAATCTTCTCTGATAACACTCTGTATTTCAAGCCTCTCCCAAACAAAGAAATTTTAAATAGCAGGCCTGTCACTATCAAGCAACTGTCATTATCTTAGAACATTTTTTTACATTTGAATGAAATAGTCTGAGTGAGAACCATAAGGTCATAATTCCCTAGTCATTTCCCAGGATGATGGTAAGATCATGATATAAAAGACCTACGTTAGATATATGCAATGTTATGACTGATTAGAAAAAAATACCACACAAACAATGTTAAGTTAATTTGGGTATTTATACACACACACAAAAAAAAAAAAAAAAAAAAAAATTTGGGTATTTATATTATGTGATGGAAGTCAACGAACTTGGGATTATTCTTCTTGTTAATTATTATTATTGCTAAATTGCATATGGTCATCAGATTTGATGAAATAATGCCGTTATTTTATCACACAGAAATGTACACTATAATGGCTAATGAAGGTGGTGGTTTCTACCTAGAATTATAGGTATGACCAGCTGTACAGAAAACAAATATTCCTTTGAAAGACTTAGGTATAAACTTAATATTTATAATTTGTGCTAATCTATAAATGCACGATAGGAACTTGCTACTTAAAATCATCCTCAGAAAAAGAAATGTAAGTGGTTGATAAACCTTTTCAAAAATAATAATAATAATATACGGTCAATTAACATTTGATAAGGGAGCCAAGAATACTTAACAGAGAAAAGGCAGTATTTTCAATAAGTTGCGCTGGGAAACTGGGTATTCACATGTAGAATGAAAGAATGAAATTGGGACCCTGTCTTACACCACTCACAAAGATTAACTCTAATGGGTTAGAGACTTACGGGCAATACCAGAAACCATAAAACTTCTAGAAGAAAACATAGGGGAAAAAAGCTCCTTGACCTGGGTCTTAGCAATGATTTTTTGGATATGATACAGAAAGCGCAAGCAACCAAACAAAAAATAAACAAGTGGAACTACATCAAACTAAAAAGCTTCTACACAGCAAAAGAAACAGTCCACAAAATTAAAAGACAGCCTACAGAACGGAATAAAATATTTGCAAACCATATCTCTGATAAAGGGTTAATGTTCAAAGTACATAAAGAATTCATACAACTGGGCTTCCCTGGTGACGCAGTGGTTAAGAGTCTTCCTGTCAGTGCAGGGGACATGGGTTCGAGCCCTGGTCCGAGAAGATCCCACACGCCGCGGAGCAACTAAGCCCATGCGCCACAACTACTGAGCCTGTGCTCTAGAGCTAGTGAGCCACAACTACTGAGCCCACATGCCACAAGTACTGAAGCCCGCACACCTAGGGCCTGTGCTCCGCAACAAGAGAAGCCACCGCAATGAGAAGCCCGCGCACTGCCACGAAGAGTAGCCCCCGCTGGCCGCAACTAGAGAAAGCCCGCGCGCAGCAGTGAAGACCCAACACAGCCAAAAATAAATAAATAAAATAATTTAAATAAAGAATTCATACAACTCAAGAGCAAAAAAAATTAATCCAATAAAAAATAGGAAGAGGAACTGAATAGACATTTTTCCAAAGACATACAAATAGCCAATAGATGCATGTAAAGGTGATACACATCACCAATCATCAGAAAAAAATATCACACAAACAATGTTAAGTTAATTTGGGTATTACCTCCCAGAGAGGGAGGACTTCTCATTCCAGGAATCTGAAGCTGGAGGAGTCCAGGATCTGCACCTGACTCTCTTGCAGCCACAGCCTCTACCCGGCCTCCAGCCTGGCCTCTACCCTGGCCTCCAGCCCAGAGCCCTCCTTTCTGAAGGGCTCCCCGGCCAGGTTCAGGTTGCTTTCCTCGTCACATGAGGTTGGAAGTGGCCATTAAAAACCATTAGAATATTTCACATTCACATACCTCAGACATAGGCTGAATTTTGTCAAGTAGTAGTTTGAACATTTTAAAGAAATGCTCTCAAAAAAAAAAGAGAAAGAAATGTTCTCAAGCATTTTACAAAAAAAAATTATTTTGCTATCTTAAGACATTCGACTAGAAACATAAAAGTTGACTGTGCACTGCATAAATGGATGTTCATAAATCTCCTTCAACATACAAATATCTCTTGCACAGTAAATTTCAAAAATCTCTACTCACAAAATTTCCCTTACTTTTAAAGACTTTTTAGACATCTAACACCAGAAGAAACAAAAATAACTCTTCAAGGAGCAAAAAGGACTTAGGAAAACGTCCCTTTATATCTAAGTAGTGTTTTTCTTTTCCATATACTCATGTCAATGACAAGGACCCCACACAGACCACCAGTCCCACCCAGAAATGCTGCTGAAACACCATTTTTACAAAGCGTTAGTTACACTGCCCTGCTTTTGAACATGACCTGAGGTTTGGGTTAACAAACCTTTCGTTTGCTTAAGAAGAGAGGGTTCCTTGGACAGCAACACTTTCAAAATGTTTATTTAGCTGAAATGTGAAGAATAACAAAATAAGGTAAACATGTTAAAAAATTAAAAGGGGGAAAAGATCCATTTTTGTCTGATATGCGTTTTGGGAAACTTGTGCACCACAGAGGTTTACAAAATATCCTGAAAAAAAGAAGGTTTACAAAATATCCTGAAAATAAAACCCAAGATTTATCCCCCATGGACTTAATCCCTGGAAAATCCCCCTGGACTCCTGGCTCACTCCCTACCCCAGAGCTGCTCCCGGCCCCTCTGACATGAGACACGCGGGAAACCTCCGTCTATAACCTGGAGCTTTTATAAAAAGCCCTCCTGGCTTTTCAGCCCTTCTCCAACGGCACTCACCTGCTTGGAACTGACCTCCTGTGTTTCATTCAAAACTTTCTGTGAAAATTCTCCCTTCTCTGATGGGGGAGCGCATTCCTCCTCCGAAATCACTGGCCTGGAGGAGCCCGTGGCCCTAGGGCTCCTCCTGAAGGACCACCGCTTGTGGACAGACAGCAGGGTCACCTGAGGGTCACCCAGAGTCACCAGGAAGGACGGCTCAGGGCTCCCGAGCGTCTGGCCCCCAGCTCTCTCCATTGCCGTGTTCACAGTCACACCTTCACCTCGCACAACAGCAGTTCACCTTCTCCAGGCTATTTGGTCATGTTAGAAGAAAACGCTCGAAAAGCGTCCCCCTAACTAGCAGAGGGGAGGCTAACTCGGAGGCCGAGTTGCGCAGGTTCCCCTCTGCCCCGGAGCCAGCCCGGGAGAGGCTGCCAGCCAAGCCTTCAGGAACTTGAGCAGGCTGCACAGCGCTGTGTATATATTTGCTCTTGTTTATCTACACCTATCAAACCAATTGGCATCCTCTCACTCATCCATTGCATCCGGCACCGGGGATGTTTGCATCCGGCACTGGGGATGTTTGCACACGGCCCCGCGCGTACCCGGTGCTGCTAGGACACCCGGCCGGCGTGTACAGGAGCCCAGCACGCAATCACGTCCCCACACCGAGCAGTTTCCTTTTGGCCCTGTGCACTCCCCAAGAGACCAGCCTGGAGGCAGGGGAGAAATGTCACTTCCTTTTACTACCAAACTTCGAGCGCTTTCTTGGAATAACTTCAGCTGCCTCTTCCATAGCTCCAGCGCTGGCGGGGTGCAGATCACTAGGGGAGAAAAGTATTTCCCAGGCAACATGACTTGCTTTTTCAAGAAGGTGTAACAGAGTTCCACGTCTCCTGCAGCTTTGTTCTCCCTTGGACCAACAGCTTGACCTCACTAAGAGCTGACTTTAATGGGCTGACAAGACTCATCCGTATTTTATATGCGGCAGAACCGTCGGAAACTAAGACACAGTTCAGGCTTCTGAGGCTACCCGCTGCTCCACAGGGGGATTAAGGGAAGGAGACACACGAGGGTGGCGTAGACAGTGGGGCAATCGGGGAGCCTCGCGCTCTGTCGGGCAGCCCCGCCTACCTTCCCACCCTCACCCACTCAGACACAGGAAGGAGGCGACCTCATCCCCCATGGGAGGAAAAGCTCTGCCAGCCGCCAGCCCTGGCAGCACCTCCTGTGGCAAGTCCGTGCAGGGTGTCCACACTGAGGACGGAATTGAGTCAGCTGGTAAAACAGTTACTCTGTGTCCTGGCTTACTCCCCACAGCTGAACGTGCCCTTAGTCGGGGAAGAGGGGGTCGCAGGGGCGCGCCCCAGAAGAGGGCATTTACAACCACGTCCCCTTCTGTTCAAGGTTGCTGTGGGCTCTGCCTCGTTATGGGTTGCCTACAATCACCCCTCCTCCCCCATTAAAACTGCCATCGCTGCCCCCCAAGAACTCCTGACCAAGAGACCTGTCTTCTCTGAGAGAAGGTGGGCTCACCACGGGTCCATTCCCCACGGGTCCGTCCTTCAGGACTCTTCCTTAATCCTTCCGCCTCTCATTTAGTCCGTGGAGATGTAACTACTTGTTTGCTTCCACTTCTGAAACACGCTCAGGGCAGCCAGCTCCCAGCTGTGTCTGAGTTGCCTTACCTTCCATGTGCTCAAAAAAGAATCCACCTCCACTACCAAGAAATGCCATTCAAATCAGTGACCCAAAAAGGAAAGGCACGCTTGATGCCAAGGCCCTCGGCCCCCAAACCCATGCAGGAGTCAGCGTAGATGAGCCTGGTGTACCCATGATCACTCAAATCCTACCTCCTTACCTATGGCGTTCCTGTTTCCTGATAGGACCCGTCAGGAGCTATGTATGCCTGCTGACCCCCTCACATTTCCTTTATTGGGCATCATAAGTGTGTTTCCATCTCTCTGAGCACCAGATTAAAAAAATTTTTTTTACCATTCTGGGTGGAAATCCTCCCCAAAGGTCATTTATCTTTCTGTTATCTCTTCAAATATAAGTTCCTACTCTTAGTTCAATTTTTCCTTGGTGATACAGGATCGGTATCTGCTTCTGTGCTGTAGCTATGAATAGTTAATAAGGAAAGTATGTTGGCCTCATATGTTCTAAGTGCTTTTGAATAGTCTACCCTGTTAGCACAATAACTATGGAAAATTTGAATACTTTACTGTAAAATAATTTTACTTCTCCTAAATGGTCACTCAGACTCAGAACACAGCCAGAAGAAGGAGGCTGGGCCAGGTTAGGCTGTAAAGGGTAGGAAGTTTATTTAGACTTTATCCTGTGGATGGGAGAGAACCACCAGTTTTGAAGCAGAGGACTTAACATGATTACATTTGTGATTTAGAAATAGTTTGGGCAGGCATGAGAACTCAGAAGAGGGGGGGATTATAGAGTTACAAGGAGCAGAGAAAATGAATAGCAGAGTGGGATTAATAGCAGAGGAGGCCCTCAGGGCTCTGAGATCAAGAGATCACAGCAGGTGGCACAAGAGAGGACCTGAGGGTGAGGATGCCATTTCCAGTTTGGCAGAGAGGAGGAGGAACCGGGTGGGGGGCAATTCTGGGGATGGAAATGGTGGATTCGCCCTGGTTCCTTTGGAATCTAAGGGACCTGCAAAACAGCCAGGACATGAGCCAGGCTCCCAGACTAGAGAATCAAGTCCAAACTCCCCTTTCTGGCACTTTCCTCACACCTGACCCCTAGGTTCCCGCCCCTTCCCCATCTAATCCTCCTTATCCCTTAAGTCCTGTCTCTCAGGGAGTCGCCTCCACCCAGCCTGGTGGGGCTCCCTCCCTTATCTGAATTCCAGTATCACTAAAGCCAACATCACAGACCTGGCAGGTATTATTGGGGAACCAGTCTGCTCCCTCCACTGAGGATGCACTCAGCTAAGTCCATAGTTGGCCAAGCATGCACTCAACACCAGGTGTTTTGTCGAAAGCCTGCTTTCGGTTTTAAGGTTCGTTGGATTCACTGGCAAAATAACCGTTCATGACACAAAAATAAACAGCTTTAATCAATTCTTTAATGAAAGGTGATTAAACTTAATTTTATTTATTTTTTTTTTGTGGTATGCGGGCCTCCCTCTGCTGTGGCCTCTCCCGTTGCGGAGCACAGGCTCCGGACGCGCAGGCTCAGCGGCCATGGCTCACGGGCCCAGCCGCTCCGCGGCATGTGGGATCCTCCCAAACCGGGGCGCGAACCCGGTTCCCCTGCATCGGCAGGCGGACGCGCAACCGCTGCGCCACCAGGGAAGCCCTAAACTTAATTTTAATATACAATCATTGGAAGGAAAGCAATAAGAATATTAGAGACACACAACAGAGTATACATCACTGAATTGGGCCGACACCTACTTCCAGATCCAAACAGCAGCTGGGAAGTCCCAAGGGACAGCAATCTGGAGCCACAGTTGGGAAGGGTCCCAGGCAGTGCGTCCACCCCATGGGTGAGACTTCAGATTGGAGTTCTGGGGGCTCCGTTTATAATCCCAGGCTGCAAATGGATATCATCAGTTTGCATGCAAAAATGCAGCTCTGGATACACTTTAGCAATGCTGTTGGTTTCACCACGTGAGTCATAAGATTTTCCAGACCCCGCAGGACTGGCCAGGTCCCCAGGGCTTAAGAAATTCCAAGACCCACTCCCTTTCTGATCATAAGGACCACCTGACTTGCTAGCAGCAGTTGTTAGGTGCGCAAGCAGGCGCGCAGTCCAGGCAGGGTCACAGGTCGGGCAGAGGCCTGCTTCTGCCTCTGAAACCTGAGCAAGACTCCTTTATTAATTTTCCCAACACGAGGAAACATGTAAGCTCCTAGAAGACCAGGTCCTTATGTCTTATCTGCCCATAGATTTAACGACGTGATGAACAAATATCAGATGTTAAACAAACGCTCACTGAGCTGGACTACAGACTGGATTTTCATGGTGTCCATGGCGGATTTTCATCCTCATCACGATGCAAGGACAAACTCCATTAGTGTCTCGCATCCCTTCTAGAACTACCAGCCTTCAAGTGTCTCCTGGCACTAAAATATTTTGCCTCCCACCTGTACAAAGTTTTTCAGCAACTTTCCAAAGCAAAACGCATCTTGTTTCTCTCCTACCCATCTCCCCAGGCTGTGAATCTTTTCTGTATAAAAAGAAAAATCGCTTTGGTGTCCCCTAAGCGATCCTATTATAACCCGAGAAGCCTGGGCCCAGAGGCAGATGGGCGGCTCCTGTTTCCATGAACCTTGGGGACAAAGGACCCCGCTTAGAGGAGGTGCATCTGGCTCAGATATTTCAGCATTCACCAAGATTACCTGGCTCCACCCAGCGGGAGGCGTCTCACAAAGAACCCTGGGTCAGTCCTCCCAAGGCCGGCAGAGGAGCCGCGATCCCGTGATGGGACAGGAGGACAGAACCTGACCCTAAGCTGTGTGCCGGGAAGCAGTGGCCCGGAAGGTTCCCATACACCGCAGAGGCCGAACGGGAGCACTGAAGATAAGTTAGCGTTTATGTGCTTCTGCAAAGGAAGACACAAGAGACACTTTCTGCCCTCGGGAGTTTATTAGCAAGTTCGGAGAGAAGACCAGCAGCGGAGAGTGTTGAGGTAGAAAGAAACCACTCCGACACGAGATGCTGGGGGTGAAGGAGGACTTGCCAAGGGACGGACTGGTGGGCTGTGGGGTCTGCTCTGTGCGCCCCCGGGAACTGGCCATTCTGAGACTGAAACAGCGCAGCGTGACTTTTATACTAGCTTGTGAGCAGGACAGGAAACAAAAACCAACTACAAAACGCCACCTAGGCAAGCTCACCGGAGGCAGTGCTCTTCAACGAAACTGCACGTGGCTGAACAGCCCAGAGGGAAAAAAATGATAATAGTTCCACATTAGGAAGAGACTGCATGGGGCCAAAAAGAGAAACACGGAGATTCTATCAAAGAGTCAAAGCCAACCCTCGGACTCTGCAGTGAATCACATGTACCTTCAACTTCCTTGGCTCCCCCCCTTATCTGGGGCCAATGCTGCTCACCTCTAAGTTCCCACACTCTCCAGGTCTGTCTCCTCGGAGCTCGACAAGGATAAAATACAACACGCCCAGGCTGGCTGGCCACGCTCTGATTCCTGACCGCTAACCTGGAGAAGCCTTGGTGCCACCGGCAGTCCAGCTCCGTCTCCCTGGTCCTCACCCTCCAGGCCGGGGTCCCACATCCTCCCTGCTCCTCAGACCTCCACTCCCACCCCCATCATCCATCTCCAGTGATGAGCCTGCTCCCCGCTTCCTGAAACAAAGGATCAGAAAAGAACCTGCAGACATCTCAACCATGCAGCCACCTGATTAGAGCCTGCTGAGCTGTAAGGACCCCAAGGTCAGCCTCCAGGTGCCCACAGCTCCTGGTTTTCCTCCTACCCCCTGGCAGCTGCCCCTCAGAGGAGGAGGAGCTTCACAAGAGATGAGTCCCCAGACCTCTGAGGGCTGGAGTGGCTCCCAGCTCAGCCCTTGGCTTTCTTCCCTATCTGTACTCCTTGTGATCTCATCCAGTCCAGTAGAAATATCACCTTATAGGGACTTCCCTGGTGGTCCAGTGGTTAAGAATCCACTTTCCAATGCAGGGGACATGGGTTCAATCCCTGGTCCGGGAAGTAAGATCCCACATGCCGCAGGGCAACCAAGCCCACGTGCTCTAGAGCCCACGGGCCACAACTACTGAGGTCGCGCACCACAGCAAAGATCCCGCGTGCCGCAACTAAGACCCGACGCAGCCAAATAAATAAATATTAAAAAAAGAAAGAAAGAAAGAAATACCACCTATAGCCAGTAACTCCCAAACTCCACACTTATGGACCCAAAAGCTTAACTAACACCTCCTGTTAGATATTTAATATGCATCTCAAATGTTAACTTGTCTAAAACTGAGCTCCCAATATGATGTCCCTAAAGAAAAAAAACGTCGCCTGCCATTTCAAGTTCTACAAGGATCAAGCCATAAGCACCTGCAGTCACCCGCCGAAAGTGCACGCTGCTGGGAATTCAGGCTGGAGAAAAACAGGAAACATTCTGTGTTTTGGATATGCTGGCCCTGAGACAGTTAAGATGCATATCTACGGAAAAATTTCAATGAGCCCAGATTCTTGCATCCTCCCATGCAAAGAAAAGCACTAAAATCATTAACTTGAGAAGTCTGTGCTTTGTGATTAGCTATGATCTTTTTATATTTGACTACATGTTTTTTCCAGCAAAAAATTCATATATATATCCTGGCTCTTCCCTTGCCTCTTTGGAACAGTTCCTCAGAGTAAACTGAGAGGCTGTCTCCTGGTCTAGAGAATTCAGTGTGGTCCCCCAAAACACTGAAATTCACTGCTCTCACACTGTGCTTTTTTTTTTTTTAGTCCACATGCCCTCTCCCTGCTTCTTCCAGTCTTCCCCATCTTAGTAAATGGCAACTCCTCCCTTCCACTCGCTCAGGAAAGAAAACCCTTGCGTTCATCCTGGATGAGAATCATATCCTCCTTTCAAATTCACCTATAAGTGTTCAGCAAATCCTGTCGGTTCCATCTCTGAAATACATTCAGCATCCAACCACTTCTCAGCAGCCCCACTACAACGAGGTCCAGGCCACCACCAGCACATCCCACCAGCATTACTGAAATAATCTCCTCAGTGACCTCCTGGCTTCTGCTTTTACCTCCTAAAGTCAATTCTCAAAACAAAAGCCAGAGGAATCCTCTTAAAGTGGAAATGATGAGGTTCCCCTAAAAACCCTCCAGGGGGTTTTCACGTACTTAGAGAAAAACCTAAAATCCTTACAATGACCTAGAAGAACTGGTGGAGTTGGCCCCTCTCCCTCTGCCTTTCAGCCTATCCTCACACTCCTCACTCCTCTGCTAAGACCATTCGGATGTTGCAGGTCCTGGCACAAAGGCACGCTCCTGCCTCAGGGCCTTTGTCCCGACTGCACCCCACCCCCACCCCCACCCCCGCTTACAAATATCCCTGCCCCAAACCCCTGTATCCAGATGACTCACTTCCTCTCCTTCTAATGCCCCTGCTCAAATGTCACCTTCTCAGGGGCTTCCTCAACTATCTTGGGTACAATTTCAAACATTCCCACTTCCTATGGTCCTTTCCTACTTATTTTTCTCCAGAGTGCTCAACTACTGCCTGATATAATAACATGTATTTTACTGATTTGTTTACTGTCGCCCCAATTAGGATGTAAGTTTCACAAGTGTAGGAACTGTCTATTTTCTTCACTCACCTGCTATATTCCCAGCACGAAAACAGTGCTTGTGTGTTAAAGTTTCTCAGTGACTATTTGTTGAATGAATGAATGACAGAGCGTACCAAAACCAGCTTACTTTATTTGCTTGCTATCAAACATGGACTGCTAAACTTTCAGACAGATATCCAACATTCAGAAGGCGCCCCATGCAAAGCTGGCTCTCTCCTCCTTCACTTACCCATTCCTTTTTCCCTCCAAGCCAGCAGTCTAGGCTCAAATACTACAGTTAAAAAGAAATAACAAGCCCCCTAATAAGAACCTGCTGTATAAAAAAAAAAAAATTAAATAAAATTTTTAAAAAAAGAACCAAAATAACAAGCCTCAAATGCAGACATTTGCCCCCCACTGCAGCAAATCAAGACTTAATTGTAGTTTCAACCCCTCTCAGAAAGGTCACCTTTAAGTCAGTCAATCTGAAATTTCCTAATCAACACTAGTGAGATAATCTGCATGATAAAGATCCCTGCCATTCCCTCCCCCCACCCCTGACAAATATGTCCTGGCCCAAAATAATTCCCCCCCCCCTCTTTTTGGCTAATACCTTCCTGCCTATCCTTCCACCTATAAGAGCCTTCCATTCTGTACCACTGCTCCTTGGAGCGGCCTTCTAGTGCTAGGCAGGATGCCAGCCACTTCAAATTTACTCCGTTTTTTAACCCTGCCAAGAGCAGGCACTGAGCTACGTGAGCATGACAGGTGGGGTAGGGTTTGTGGCCACGCGGAGAGCCCAAGCCCCGCCTCAAAAAGGCAGCTTCTCCCAGCTCCCGTCAAATGGCCTGGGGTCACCAGAACTTCCAAGAGAAGGGAAGCAGCCAGAGTTTCACACATGAAAAATCTTCTAATTTTAAAATGTTGAAAACGGATGCAAAGTTCTGGCGAATGAAATATAAGAAAAAGTCGTTTGTCAGGGCTCCTGAGGAGAATCGTTCAAAGAGAGGGCAGGTTTGTCCTCACCCCTTCCCCATTTCTGCTGTGCACGGCATGAATTAGAGGGCTGGGGTCCTAGCAGCCCTCGTAAGGCAACCACGAGAAAGCTGGTGTGGCTCTGCTAATGACAAAACAAAACTCGTATTTCATGGCAAGACAAGAAAAGTTTAAAACATAAAATTGTTCTCTGCCCGTGTGGGCCTCCTCCCTCCCCTTTGGTGTGTGTTGTGTGTCTGCGTTTACCGGACCTCCCTCCATAGGAGATAGCATTCCTTCTTAATCCTGTGAGGGGTCACGACTCCTTAGGAGATAACCTTCCTTCTTAATCTTCCGAGGGGTCATGATGACCCACTACTTGCTTTGGAAGTGCAGATCTGGATTGTGTAAACTGTCAATATTCTGTCATTTGACATAACCTTTGCCTCAAAAACTTATACAACTGTGCTTTGACCTCTAATGGGCAGAGCAGGCCTCAGAGCTTTCTCAGAGACTGTCTTCCGGGTTAGAATCCTCAGGTTAGCTCAAATAAAATTCTCCATTTCTTTCTTAGGTCAACTATTGATTAATTTTTTTGTTGACACTAATATCAAACAAGATAGACTTTAAAATAAACACTGTTATCAGAAACAAAGGTACATTTTATAATGATAAAAGTCAATCCATCAGGAAGATATAAAAGTCATAAATATATGCATCTAAAAACAATACAAACATAGATGAACCAAAAACTGACAGAAATGGAAAGAAAGACAATTCAACATTAATAGCTGGATACTTCACATCCACTTTGAATAACTGACAAAAACTAGGCAGAAGATCAACCAGGAAATATGTGATAGTATTTATAATAAGAAATACATATTTGGTCTTTGTTCCCTTTCTGGCACAGAATTTCCAAAACCCTTGGAATTTCCAAAGTGATGAAAAAGGTGTCTTTTGTTATGGCTAATGAGGTGACTTCTGGAAAGACCCTAGAGCACCAAAGGATAGGAGCTGGTTGCCAGGGGAACCACGGAGGTGATTACAGGGTTAGACCGTGCAGTCCCACCCAGACCTCTGGGGAGGGTAGAGGGGCTGGAGATTGAGTTCAGTCACCAACAGCCAATGATTTAATCATTCGTGCCTCCATAAAAACCCGGAAGGACTAGTCTTCTAGAGTTTCCAGGTTGGTGACCACGTGGAGATTTGGGGAAAGTAGCATGACCAGAGAGAGCATGGAAGCTCTTTGCCCCTTCCCACATAATTTGCCGAATGCATCTCTTCCATCATGCTATTCCTGAGTTGTAACCTTTTATAAAACACTGGCAATCTAATAAGTAAATGTTTCTGAGTTCTGTGAGTTCCCTCAGCAAATTAAACCCAAAGAGGCGGTTACTGGAACCTCCCATCTATAGCCGGCTGGTCACAAGCACAGGTGACAACCTGGACTTGTGACTGGTGTCTGAAGTGGGTGGGCGAAGGGGCCAGTCTTGCAGGACTGAGCCCTTAACCTGTGGGATCTGATGCTATCTCCAGAGAGACAGTTTCAGAATTGAGTTAAATTATAGGACACCCAGCTGGTACCTGAGAATTGCTTGGTGTAGGGGAAAAAAACCACACATTGGAATTAGTATCAGAATCACAAGATAGAAAACATAAACACTATAAACCAACTAGACCTAACTGACATCTACAGAACCCTCCACCCAACAACAGTATAATATACGTTCTTTCCAGGTAGGTGCACATGGAACACTCTCGAGGCAACACCATATGTTAGATCATAAAACAAACCTCAATTCATTTAAAAGAATAGAAATAATGCAAAGTATGTTCTCCGACAACAATGGAATCAGAAATCAGTAACAGAAAGAAATATGGGACACTCACAAATATGCGGAAATTAAACAACACACTCCTAAATAACCAGTGGGTCAAAGAAGAAATCAAAAGATTAGGAAATACTTTGAGATGAATAAAAATGAGGACACAACATACCAAAACTTATGGGATGCAGGTAAGACAGTGCTTAGAAAGAAACTTATAGCTGTGAATGTCTCCATTAAGGAAGAAGGATCTCAAGTCAATAATCTAAACTTCTGCCTAAGACACTGGAAAAAGAAGACTAAACTAAACCTAAAGCAAGCAGAAAGAAGGTGTATCAGTGTCCTAGGACTGTAACAAAATACCATAAACTGAGTATTGGAAAGTAATTCTCTCACAGTTTTAGAGGCTAGAAATCAAGATTTTCCTTTTTGGGACTCTGGAGAAGAATCTGTTCCATGTCTCTCTCCTACCTCCTGGTGGGTGCTGGCAATCCTTAGCATTTGGTTTATGGAGGCATCACTCCAATCAGTCTCTGTAATCATATGGCTTTCTCTTCTCTGTGTCTTCACATGGTGTCCTTACAACAAATTCAGTGATTGGATTCAGGGCCCATTATAATGCTGTAGGACCTCACCTTAATTTAACTAATTAGATCTGCAGAAGACCCTATTTCCATAAAATATCACATTCACAGGTACCAGGACTCAGGACTTCAACATATCTTTTAGAGAACACAATTTAACGCACCCAAAAGAAAATAATAAAGGTTAGAGTGGAATAGCGAAAAACAGGGAATAGAAATATAGAGGAAATTGTCAAAACCAAAAGCTGATTCTTTGAAAAGACCAACGAAATTGACAAACCTTTAGCTAAAATGATCAAGAAAAAAGAGAGAAGACTAAAATTATTAGAATTAGAAATGAAAGATGATTATTACTTTTCTTACAGAAATAAGAAGGATTATGAGGGAATACCATGAACAATTGTATACCAACAGATACCTTAAATGAAATGGACAAATTCCTAGGAAGACTCAAACTACCAAAACTGACTCAAGAAGAAATAGATACTCTGAATCAACCTGTAGCAAGAAAAGATACTCAATTAACAATAATAAAAAAAAATTCCCCAAAAGAAAAGCTCAAGCTCAGATGGCTTCAACATTGAATTCTATCAAACATTTATAAGAAGGAAGCACTTCTCAACCCATTCTGAGACAAGTTTTATACTGATACCAAAACTAGAAAAGACATCACAAGAAAACTACAAACCAGTATCTCTTATGAACATGGACACAAAATTCCTCTACAAAATAGTAGGTAACCAAATCCAACAACATATAAAAAAAAAAAGACTAATGACCAAGTAGGATTTGTCCCAGGAATCCAAGTTAGGCTTGACAACCAAAAATCAATTAAAGTACTTCACCATATCAACAGAATAAAAAACAAAAGACATATGGTCATGTCAATAGACACAGAGAAAGCATTTGACCAAATCCAAAATCCTTTCATATAAAAACACTCAACGAACTAGGAGTTGGAGGAAACTACCTCAACCTGATAAAGAGCATGAAAAACCCACAGCTAACATCCTACTTAATGGTAAAAGGCTGAAAACTTTCCCCCTGAGATCAGGAAGAAGAGAAAGATTCATCTACATGATAGGTTCACAACAGGCAAATCTATAGACAGAAAGTAGCATAGTAGTTGCTTAGGCATGGGGGTTATGGGGAAATGGGGGGTGATAGCTAAAGGGTACAGGATTTCTTTCCCAGGTGATGAAAATGTCCTCAAATTGATTGTGATGATGATTGCACATACCTGTGAATTGTATGGTATGTGAATTATATCTCAATCTAGCTATTTTTTTTAAAAAA
The DNA here is from genome assembly GCF_002837175.3 of Physeter macrocephalus. Lineage (NCBI taxonomy): Eukaryota > Metazoa > Chordata > Mammalia > Artiodactyla > Physeteridae > Physeter > Physeter macrocephalus. The sequence continues at coordinate 16,469,988 of NC_041226.1, read as the reverse complement.
ATGTAGTAGAGAGGCCATTAAAATAAGAATTGGAGAGGATATGCCTTTGGCATTCACGGAAGCCTAAACAAAAAAGGTTTCAGAAGAGTGGTGAGGCAATAGAAGTGGACAGACTGCAAAAACCTACGCAGCACCACATACCCTTCAAGGAGAATGGATAAACTGTGCTGCGTTCCCACAATGGCACACTGCACGGCAACGGATCTTAGAAATGTAATGTTCTAGTGAGAAAAGCTAGTCCCAGAAGACTAAACACACTATAATATCATTTCCACAAAGCTCAGAAACAAGCAAAACTAAATAATGTATTGTTCAGACATTCATGTATGTGTGATAAAACTTCGTATACACACAAAAAAGCTAGGTTACAACAAACACAAAATTGAGGACGGTGGTTAACTCTACAATGGGTATTTCTACAGGTCACACAAGAAGATGAGGAGGGAATAGCTGGGTAGAAGCCATGGCATTGATAATACTCTTGTTCTTCGGTCAGGTGGTAGGTTCACAGGTGTTCTCTATCTCATTAATGCTTTATAACTATGCATGTGTGTTTATATATTGATTTCTTTTATATTCAATAACTAATAAAATAATGAAGGGAAAATATTAAAGTGAGTGGAGGCATGGAAACAAGCAAGTGCAGATGACATTTTCTGAAAGACTGAGGAAGAAGGGGAGGGAGAAGTAGTACAACAGCCAGTGGGAGACACGAGGCAATGAAAGACTTCAGAATGAAGGCAGGTAGATGACTTTATAAGCTGAAGGGAAGAAGTCTGCAGAGGGAGAGAAAGACTAGAGGCGAAGAAAAGACAATACAAGACCTGATCAGACCAGTAAAGGCTCCAGAACAGGCAGAGAGGAAGGGGCAGGGGCCAAGGACACGGGGAGAGAAGAGAACCTTGAAAGGAAGGTGGGCCTCCTGAGACGAGAGATGAGCAACTGAAAACGGACTGTAGATCTAAACAAAATTTGGGGAGAAGGTGCGTAGAGATAGGCAGAAAGTTGAAGAAAATTACATACAGTGGTGTCAATTTTCTCGAGGTAAGAAGTGAGGTCAGGGACTTCCCTGGTGGCGCAGTGGTTAAGAATCCACCTGCCAATGCAGGGGACATGGAGCAGCTGGGCCCGTGAGCCATGGCCGCTGAGCCTGCGCGTCCGGAGCCCGTGCTCCGCAACGGGAGAGGCCACAACAGTGAGAGGCCCACGTACCGCAAAAAAAAAAAAAAAAAAAAAAAAAAAAAGTAAATCTATGTTAGCACCACTGGGTTTAGAAAAAGAGGAAAAAAATGAAGATAGACTAGAATGAAATATGCCAAAGATTTTAATACTGGTTATCTTTGAGTTGCAAGAATACATGTTTTATTTCTAAAAACTAATAACTAGTGCCGCAAAAGCAAACAATAAAGGAAGTTTACAAACATGCTAAGAACAGTCATTCTGTTAAAAAAGAAACAACAGGTCCCAAATGGAGTCACTTGTGCTCAGCCCCACGTCAGTAAACTGAGACTTAATACCTAACCTAACTGCAACTTCAGCCTCTCCCAGGAATGTCATGACCTTCAACCAGTCAGTTTGCAATTACCTGGTAAGCACTAGTGGGGTAATCTGCCTGATAAACCCCTGCTTTCCCCAACAGGAAGTTGACCTTACGTGAAACAATCCACTCTTTGCTACAATAACTTTCTTGCCCTGCCTCACTCTGCCTATAAGTCTTCCATTTTGTACAGCTCCTTGGAGCCCCCTTCTTTCTGTTAAGATAGAAGGTTGCCTGATTCATGAATAATTAAATAAAGCCAATTAGATCTTTACTCGTTTGAATTTTGTTTTTTAACAATCCTAAGACTGGCAGGAATAGAAGTAAATTTCACCTTTTTGTCTCTACTTTCCATATTTTTGTTATGGCGTTAAATTGCTTTTATAATAATAATTTCCTAAAGAATTTTAAATGTTTCTAATGCTCAATGCAGAGTTACTCTTAGTTTCGGGAGAAATTGGGGCTTCAACAAAACTGCTACATTCTAACACCACAGATTTCACAATTACTGGTGTTTTAAAAGTCTTATTTGCAGTATTAGTTACATCACAATAAAAAGTCACTCTCTGCTTTGCCCTCTACTTTTTTTTTTTTTTTTGGTACATGGGCCTCTCACTGTTGTGGCCTCTCCCGTTGCAGAGCACAGGCTCCGGACGCGCAGGCTCAGCGGCCATGGCTCACGGACCCAGCCGCTCCGCGGCATGTGGGATCTTCCCGGACCGGGGCATGAACCCGTACCCCCTGCATAGGCAGGCAGACTCTCAACCACTGCGCCACCAGGGAAGCCCTGCCCTCTACTTTATCTCATCAACCTTTGATCTGCTCAGATTTTCTCCTTTAACCTGGTTTAAAAAAAAAAGTCACAAACATTCCAGAATTTCACTTGGCAATGATTCCAATCCTATAGATAAAAATAACATTGTGCACAACTGAATTTGGATACGTCCTTGCAATCTGTGCTATAGTATGAGTGAACTGTACTCATGTCATTGGCCCATCCCCATGCTTGCAATGGAGAAGAGAATGTATGATAAAATAAATAAACGTAAGATAAAAATGCATTTAAAAAGCCAGTGCTCACACCCCCATAGTTTATTACCCAGTTACTTTAGTACCAACTCTGCTCTGCGCTGTTGCTGTCAGGACCACCACTGGCCTGACATTAGGAGTGTAGACTCCACGGGGAATGGGGCAAAACAGCCAACTCCCAGTTCCTTTTTAGGCTTTTCAGCCACCTGCAGTCTGCATGGGGTTGATCATTGTCCAAGGCCTCTAGCAAGTCTCCAGCAGCTCCACTCCCTTGAGTGTCTCAAGACTGCTGTCCCATGCTCAAACTCTCCACTCTCGGGCATAAAGTCCAAACCCCTGACCTGAAAAACAGGGCCTTCCATAATCACTTTTCAAGCCACTCACAGCCTCCCAAATGCATCTTTCCATTCCCATCCTTGGACCTTTGCACATGCTGGTGTCTGCCGGCAACATCCTTCTTTCCATTCTACTGTGTGTCCAGCCAACGCCCACTCCTCCTCCAAGACCTCACTCCTGCACCACCTCCTCCGAAGTTCTTTCTGCATCCTTCCCTCCCTCTCTGCCTCCCTCCCTCCCAGGAGAAGCCGATCACTTGATCACTCTCGTCTGTGAGTGCTGCACTGTGAGGACACCTCGGTTCCAGCCCCTATGTCTGTTGGCTCCAAGAGCACAAGGCTGACCTCTGTTCATCTTTGCATCCCTCTGCTTTGGCCCAGCACGAGGCAAACAGAAGGTGCTCCATAATGTTCGTGTACTGAAGGCTAAAGGCCAGGTCATGGGCCACCTCCCTTTCAGGGAGGGTCACTGATGCCCCACAGAGAGGCCTCTGAAGAGAAAACCAGGTGAAGGGATCATGTTCTAATTCATTTATTCGAGAGCAATTGTGGTCACCTATTATGTGCTGTGGAGAGTATTTTTTAAATGACACTAACCTGGTACTCACTTTCAAGACGCACAGAGTTGCAAAGAAAAGCTCTATTTAAAGCTATATTGCAAAGAAAAGTTTAATCAAAGCAGGTGGTAGGACCAATTGTCAAGTAAGTCTGGAAGAAAGTACACATCTGAGAAAGTAAGAAAGGCCAAGCTGGGACTCAATCCCAGATCTCTTAGCAGCTGTAGGACTTCAGGCAAGTTACCTAACTTCTCTCTGCCTCAGTTTCCCCAACTGTAAAGATGACGAACACTGACTTCGTGTTGTACCTCTTCCCCTCCTTCCCTCTGCTCCTGCCACTCTGGCTTTCTTACTGTTCCTCAAACATTCAGGTCACTCCTGACTTAGGAGCTTGACACCCTCTAGTTCCTCAACCTAGAACACTTGCCCCCAAATCTGAGTCATTCGGGTCTCCATGCAAATGCCACCTCCTCCGAGAAGAATTCCCTGACCACCTGCTTCAAAGAGTATCTCCACTCCCACATCATCCTAATGCCCCTACCCTGATTCATGCACTTCAGAGCACTTCTCAGCACCAGAAATAACACTATTTGTTTACTCTTTTTTATCTCCTTCTAGGATACAAATTCCTTGAAAGCAGGGTCTTAGTCTCAGCTGGATCCCCAGTGCCTAGAATGCCTTGCACATAGTAGATACAAGCACACCTCGGTTTATTGCTCTTCACAGATAATGCGTTTTTTAATAAAGCAAAGGTTTGTGGCAACCCTGCATCAAGCAAGTCTATCAGCACCATTATTCCAACAGCATCCGCTGACTTTGTGTCCTCTGTGCCTCATTTTGGTAATTCTTGCATTATTTCAAACTTTCCCATTATTATTATATTTGTTATGGTGATCTGTGATCTTCGATGTTACTATTATAATTATTTTGGGGCACCACAAACTGCCCCCATATAAGATGATGAACTTAGTTGATAAAATGTGTGTGTTGACTGCTCCACCAACCAGCAGTTCAGAGAAAGGGCCTAACTTTCTACAATTCTATGAAGCCTAAGAGAGGTAAGGAAGCTGCGGAACAAAAGTTTGAAGCTAGCAGAGGTTGGTTCATGAAGTTTAAGGAAAGAAGCCATCTCCATAGCATAAAAGTGCAAAGTAAAGCAGCAAGTGCTGATGTAGAAGCTGCAGCAAGTTGTCCACAAGATCTAGCCAAGATAATGAACAAAGGTGGCTACACTAAACCACAAAGTTTCAATGTAGACAAAACAACCTTCTACTGGAAAATGCCATCTAGGACTTTTATAAATAGAAAGAAGTCAATGCCTGGCCTCAAAACTTCAAAGGACAGGCGGACTCTCTTGTTAGAGGCTAACGTAGCTGGTGATTTTAAGTTGAAGCCAGTGCTCTTCGGAAAATCCTAGGGCCTTTACGAATTATGCTAAATCTACTTGTGCTCTACAAATGAAACAAGGCCTACATGACAGCACATCTGTCTACATGTTTTACTGAATATTTTAAGCCCACATTTGAGACATACTGCTCAGAAAAAAAGATTCCTTTCAAAATACTACTGCTCATTGACGATGCACCTGGTCACCCAAGAGCTCTGAGGAGCATGTATTGGGTTGGCCAAAAAGTTCGTTCGTGTTTCCTGTAAGATGTTATGGAAAAACCCGAACGAACTTTTTGGCCAATCCAATACAAGGCAATTCATATTGTTTTCATGCCCACTAACAAAAAAATCCATTCCGCAGCCCACGGATCAAGGAGTCACTTCGACTTTCAAATCTTATTATTTAAGAAATACGTTTTGTAAAGCTATAGCTGCCATAGATAGTGACTCCTCTGATGGATCTGGGCAAAGTAAATTGAAAACCTGGAAAAGAGTCACCATTCTAGATGCCATTAAGAACATTGATGATTCATGGGAAGAGGTCAATGTATCAACATTAACAGGAGTTTGGAAGAAATTGAGTCCAACCCTCATGACCTTGAGGGGTTCAAGACTTCGGTGGAGGAAATAACTGCAGATGTGGTGGAAAAGCAAGAGAACTAGAATTAGAAGTGTAGCCTGAAGAAGTAACTGAATGAACTGCTGCAATCTCATGATAAGCATTCATCGATGAGGAGTTGCTTCTTAAGGATGAGCAAAAAAGTGGTTTGCTCATAGATGGAATGTACTCTTGGTGAAGATGCTGTGAAGACTGTCGAAATGACAAAAAAAGATTCAGAGTATTACATAAACTTTACCAAACTAGTTGATAAAACAGTGGCAGGGTTTGAGAGGATTGACTTCCATTATGAAAGAAGTTCTACTGCGGGTAAAATGCTATCAAACAGCATTGTGGGCTTCCCTGGTGGCGCAGTGGTTAAGAATCTGCCTGCCAGTGCAGGGGACACGGGTTCGAGTCCTGGTCCGGGAGGATCCCACATGCCGCAGAGCAACCAAGCCCCTGTGCTGCAACTACTGAGCCTGCGTGCCACAACTACTGAAGCCCGTGCACCTAGAACCTGTGCTCCAAAACTAGAGAAGCCACTGAAACGAGAAGCCCAGGCACTGCAACGAAGAGTAGTCCCCTGCTCGCCACAACTAGAGAAAGCCCGCGAGCAGCAACGAAGACCTGACGCAGCCAAAAATAAATAAATAAATAAAATAAATGTATAAAGAAAAAAAAAACAGCATTGCATCCTACAGAGAAATCATTTACGAAAGGAAGAGTCAATCGACGTGGCAAACTTTTTTTTTTTTTTAAGATTTTTTTGATGTGGACCATTTTAAAGTCTTCATTGAATTTGTTACATTACTTCTGTTTCATGTTTTTTGCTCGCGAGGCACATAGGATCTTAGCTCCCAGACCAGGGATTGAACCCGCACCCCCTGCATTGGAAGGCAAAGCAGCATTGCATCCTACAGAGAAATCATTTACGAAAGGAAGAGTCAATCGACGTGGCAAACTTTTTTTTTTTTTAAGATTTTTTTGATGTGGACCATTTTAAAGTCTTTATTGAATTTGTTACATTACTTCTGTTTCATGTTTTTTGCTCACGAGGCACATAGGATCTTAGCTCCCAGACCAGGGATTGAACCCGCACCCCCTGCATTGGAAGGCAAAGTCTTAACCACTGGACTGCAGGGAAGTCCCAATGTGGCAAACTTCACTGCTGTCTTATTTTAAGAAATTGCAGTAGTCACCCCTACCTTCAGCAGCCACCACGTGATCAGTCAGCAGCCATCCACACTGAGGTATTGACCGAAGGTGAGGGGGTGGGGTGAGGTGGGGGGATGGGGGGGAGTCAGTATATATACGATCTCAGTGAAGGGGACATGCATGCAATCAAGCATACCTTTTGGCAGAAGGTTGCTGCTAGTCACGAGGAGAAGAGGTCTCCATTAATGATTTTAGTGCTTTTCTAGATATGAGAAGATACAAGAAATTGGGCTCATAAAATCTCCTGAAAATATCTAACTATCTGAAGGCCTGTTCTGCCAGTTTTTCCCAAAGCACAGAGTGCCTCACTCCTGATCTCCGCCCTGAACTCCTTTCAGGGTGTGCTGAAGGTCAGTGACTGCAGTGGCCAGTGACTTCATTCTTGTAGAACCACGTGGCGAGTGACAATTCTTAGTTGGCAGTGGCAAGACCCTCCACTGGCAAAAAGATCACAGCTCACTGAAGGCTCAGATGATGGTTAGCATTTTTTAGCAATAAAGTTATTTTTAAATTAAGATATGCACATTTTCTTTTTAGACATAATGCTATTGGACACTTTACAGACTGCAGTATAGTGTAAACATAACTTTTATATGCGCTGGGAAACCAAAAAATGCCTGTTTGCTTTCCTGTGGTGGTCTGGAATTGAACCCGCAGTATCTCCAAGGTATGCCTGTACTAAAAAAATTATTGAATAGGGCTTCCCTGGTGGCGCAGTGGTTGCGCTCCGCCTTCCGATGCAGGGGAGCCGGGTTCGCGCGGGAGAGGCCGCAGCGGAGGGAGGCCCGCATACCACACACACAAAAAAAATTATTGAATAAATGGTGATGACAAGAAAATACCTACATCAAAAGGTTTTGTGAGGATTAACTGAGTGTACCTGGAGGAATATAAAGTGCTTCAATACAGTGTCCAGCACAAAGTAAGCTCAATCATGTTGGCTAATACCATTATCAAAGGAATCCAGAAGAGGGTGAGGCGTGGCATGAGCAGAGGCAGTTACAGAGTGTCAAGAAGAGGCAGGTCTTGAGCTTGATCTGGAAAGATAAGGATTTTTCTGCGGGGCAGAGAGATGGGGGCACGGCAGGGGCTGCCCCTCCTCCCTCACAGGTGCTCTCCCAGCTCCTCCATTAAACGCAGAGTCATCCCACTAAGAATCATCTATTGACCAGCCTCTCTCTGCCCATTCATTAATCCATTTATCTTTCATTTCTACGCCACCAGGGCCTAGATGAATTTCACCCCAAAAGGGCGCACAATAATGTTGTCGAATTGATTTCTGAAATCTGTAGAAAAGGCACAGGCTACTCTTCAGACCAGCAATCCTGGCCTGGGGACCTATCCTAGAGGAATACTCAAAGGTCAGCATGAAAAATCACATACAAGGATGTCCACTACAGCATGGCTTGTGAGGGGGTCAAAACAGAAGCAACCAGAATGTCCACCCGTGAGAAAAGAATAAATACACTATGGTGCATCCATACTGTGCAGAGGTGAAACTGAGTAACACAGATGCTTATGTACCAGCATGAAAAATCTCCAAAATATATTGTTAAATTGGGGGGATAAAAAGGTTGGAGGGGGACTTCTCTGGTGGTCCAGTGGGTAAGACTCTGCACTCCCAAGGCAGGGGCCCACGTTCCATCCCTGGTCGGGGAACTAGATCCCTCATGCATGCCACAACTAAGAAGTCTGCGTGCCACAACTAAATAAAAAAAGATCCCACGTGCCACAACTAAGGCCCGGTGCAGCCAAAATAAATAAAATAAATAAAAATAACAACAACAAAAAAAAAGGTTGGAGGTTGGAAAATACACACTACATGAACTCATTTATGTAAAACAAGCTAATATTCTAAAACCACACACACAAGAACCTAAAGATTTCTCTGGAGATATAGATAAGCATTAACACGATAGATACGTGTTAACACCGCTGTGCATCTCAAAACTGTGCCTGAAAAATATTAAGTTTCCAATGAGCATTTGCTGAATGAATGAAGACGTATGTACATGAGCAGAAAAAGACTGGAAAATGGATCTGCTTTGCGTGCTAAATATTTCTGTACTCTTTGCATTTTAAGAAGCCGCACTAATGTATTACTTGCATAATTTAAATGAACTCAAAATAGTTCTTCAAAAACAAACAAACAAACAAAAAACCGTTGCAGAACCTGGATAGATCATAAAGGGGTCTATGCACCAACTCTTGAATAACTTTTCAAGGTAGCTAATTTAATCGTACTGACCAATCAGGGATCTTACACAGCAACTCAACTCTCACTTTACCTCTCCAGCATCAAACTTCTCAACAGCAGACGAACAGAAAAGTGGTGCGTTTTAAACTGTTCTGAAAAACAGTTAATAGCATGCCCTTCCTAGAGGGTGTTCTAACAAACCACGCGCCGGGCCTCCCCCGCGCACACCAAGGAACACAGTAAGGACCGCGGGTGGGCGCGAAAGGTCCTCCAGGCAGGTGTGCGCACACAGAGCCCCGTGAAGGAAACTCACTCTCCGACTTGCCTTTTCACGATCTGTAATCTGTCTCTCCTGCTGAGGCTTCATCTCCCGGAGAAACTAATTTCTTCTGTGATGCAGCCCAGAGCCCAAGGTCACCTGGTCAGGGGAGGAGAAGCGCGGTGTTAAAACCCCGGGAGAAGAGGAGCGAGCAGTGGATGGCATCCTCGTGGTTCGGTTCTAACCCGAACCGACACCTGCATTGCAGACGAGGAATCGTCAGCCCTCATCCCACCTACTAATTCAAACTTGCGCGCCATTGCGTCCCTGGTCCTGGGGGGCGCAGGGATGAGCACCAGAGGGGAGGGTGGGCCGGGAACCCTCACTCACACCCGGAGACGGGCCTGCCGGTGCCCGAGCGTCCTCGACCGAGCTGAAACCCAGGCGAGGCGGGCCCGTCCCCCCTCCCGGGTCTCCGCTACCTCTCGGGCCGGTGCGCAGAGGTCTTCAGCCTCGGGCGTGCGCCGGAGAGAAGAGGAGGGAGGGAGAGCCGCGTAGACGAGGGAGGGAGAGCCGCGTAGACCAGGGCGGGAGATGCAGATCCCAAGGCTCGACCACCGCCGGTTGGAAAGTGCGGCGTGGCGAGGGCCGGCTTCGGGTCTGCTCTGCACAGCTCCTTCTGGAGCGCCGCGCCTGGCTCCAGGGCGCCGCGGATCCGAAATGCCGCAGCCGCTGCGGGAGTGAACTCCGCACCTGGAAAATCGATCTGAGACGCGCAAGAGCTTCCCATTGGTCTCCAACGGGCGGCAGGCTCTAGACCGGGGGCGGGGGCGCCAGAGTGGGGTCTTCAGTGGGGGAGGGGGCCGAGGGCGGGAGCGCCGGCTGTCCATCACAGGCCACGCCCTCCCCATGCCCAACGCCCCCTATGGCTCCGCCCATGGGGGGGCCGGGCCCGAGTACGCCACGCCGAAAAACCTCTCCACCCCCGCGGGAGATTCTATTGGCTGGAAGGCCGTGGGAAGCTACTACCAGCAACCAATTGAAATGCACAATCGCCCCTGTGTGGGCGGGGTGACCGCACGCTTCCTCAGGAGCCAATAGAGAAGAGGAACAACGAAGCGCTTCCCGAGTTCGTGAGTCGACGGAAGATGGCGGCCGCCGAAAGGGGTTGGTGCTTGCTCGAGTTATTGAGGTGAGGAGCGGGTGGTGTGGGCTCGCAGGCGTTTTCCGTGCCGCAGTGGTACTTGTCCTCCCAGTGCGACTAATGTTTGGGAGGAAGGGCTTTCCTTGTCACGAATCTAAGCTATTTTCTCAAGGCCAGTGACCGTTTCCTCTCCCTTTGGTGTCTTCTAGATAGACAAAGAGGCTGCGTTAAAGACTCAGTTTACCGCGTTTTCTTTCCCTGCGCCACTGCTGGTTGAGGGCTCGAGTTTCCCTCCCGGCTTTAGCTTTTTCTTTCTCTTATTCGCACTCCTATTCGTCTGTCATAAATTATTCGGATTCATTCCTCATTTTCCTTTATGGCTGAGCCACGAATCATTTTCCAATCTATCATGCTCTTTTTGGTGAAGAAGAAACCGGGTCTTCCTTTTTCTTGTCTTATTTTGTCTTCTTTTCACTCACCAGAACTGTCATTGTTAGCATGTCATTTAAATGTCAAGTTTATGTTGAATCCTCTTCTTGATTTTCCATTGATTTCTTTTCTGATTGATGTAAGAATAGTTATATAAAATATTTTTACCTCGTCGTCATTGCATAGGTAATACGTTGTTTCTTGTAGAAAAGTTAGGAAATAAATGAGCAAAACAGAAGTCTTCAGGAATGCTACCATCCAGAGATAACTATTGTTAGCATTTTGGTGAAAAAACTCCCAGACCTTTTTTCCACATTTGTTGTTGTAATACTACTGTATTTTACGTGTGTTGACTTACACTAGTAAAACAGAAGACCTAGTATATTCTACCTACACAGCTCTTTTAACACCGACATATTTTTGTTCAGGTTGAAATTTTATCATTAATACGATAGCATCCTGAATAGCAGTGTATATGTATTCTCTCCAAAATTCAGGTATTATTTCTTCATTATTGCCCCCTCTACTTCAAATTCTGTAATGATTATTTAAATCATTGGAACAGAAAAGTCTATTTTCAGAGCGTTCATATTCTTCCCTGCCATTTGAAATATCCCGAACTCCCTGCTTTGCACATAATAATGACTAAATAAAAGTTTGCTGAATGGAATGATTCACTGTTGATTACAGTTATGTTTTTAAAGTCTTGTGTTTATATATGAATAAATATTTAATGGCACACATTTTAGTTATATTTAAACGAATTCTAAAATTGTTAATTTTGATGTGCAAGTACTGTAGGATGTTTAATAAATTTCTTTATAGAACCTGTATGTGTATCTTTGAAACTAACAGACTCAAAACAAAGGACTGATTCAACTTTAGTCATTAATATGATTTTTTTTCTGATTTTCAGTTGAATAGTTCAGTTTGAAAATCCTATCACATTTATTTTCCCACTTAAGTCATTTGAAGGAAATGTTATAAAAATCTTTGGATTCTGTGAGTCAGCTACATTTTAAATTAAACAGACTTTTTTTTTTTTTTCCCGGTATGCGGGCCTCTCACTGTTGTGGCCTCTCCCGTTGCGGAGCGCAGGCTCCGGACGCGCAGGCTCAGTGGCCATGGCTCACGGGCCCAGCCGCTCCGCGGCATGTGGGATCTTCCCGGACCGGGGCACGAACCCGTGTCCCCAGCATTGGCAGATGGATTCTCAACCACTGCGCCACCAGGGAAGCCCTAAACAGACTTTTTGTCTTGTCCTGGGAAAGCTAACTATCCAAGATAATACGGCTTTTATGAACTGATATATTCCAAACATTAAGTGGCCAATCTTACCACTTCTGTCAAACTCTCTTCATCCTTTACAGCAGTGGTTCTTAAAGTGTGGTCCATAGACCCCTGCAAATCCCCAAGACCCTTTCAGTGGGTCCTCAAGGTCAAAATTATTTTTATAATAATGTTGGGATAACGTTTGCCTCTTTCATTTTGTTGACATTTGCACTGATAGTGCAAAAGTAATGGTGGATAAAACTGCTACTTAGCACAAATCAAGGCAGTGACATCAAACTGTACTAGTAGTCATGGTGTTTCACCTCCATGCACTTGCTAAAGTCAGTTTTTCTTAAGAGTGTCCTTGATGAAGCAGTAAAAATTATTAATTTTCTTAAATCTCAACCCTTGAGTACATATCTTTTTAATATTCTATATGACAAAATGGGGGGAACACATAAAGCACTTCGACATACCAAAGTAAAGTGGTTATCTCAAGGAAAACCTCTTTTATGATTGTCTACATTGCAAGTTGAATTAGACACCTACTTTTTACAGGACACAGTTTTTATTTGAAAGACCGACTGACAGACAAACTGACTTGGGTATTTAGTAGATATTTTCTTGAAAATGAATGATTGACCCTATCACTTCAAAGAAAACAAGTGACTGGGAATTCCCTGGCAGTCCAGTGGTTAGAACTCTGCGCATCCACTGCAGGGGGCACAGGTTCGATCCCTGGTCGGGGATCCCCGAAGCTGTGTGTGCGGCCAAAAAAAAAAAAAAAAAAACAGAAACAAAGAAAACAAGTGACAGAATTTGTTGCTAATGATAAAGTTTGAGTTTTCAAGTGAAAGTTAGAATTTTGGGAAACTTGTATCTGCCATTCTGACCTTGACCATTTTCCAATACTTAAAAGATTTTTTCTGATGAGATGGGTAGTAATCTTAACAAATGTGATTTTGGGGTATTGTATAAAGAAATGTGTCAACATTTGGAAGCTCTCCATAACTCATGAACCAATATTGCCCAAATAAGTCACAATGTTACAAAATCACATATACAGAAAAGTTCCATTCAAAGGGCAAGATAAACCAATAGATTTCACTGTAACAGAGCATGGAAAGGGCATTGATAGGGTTTCAGATTCCATGTTGCAATTGACTGTTAAGAAATTGCCACTTGTCTAATTTGGTATAGTATTACAGAAGAATATTCGTAGCCAGAATAGGCCATTTAAAAATACTCCTCTCTTTTCCTCCTACATATGTGAGTGAGCCTGGGTTTTCTTCGTATACTTGAACCAGAACAACATATCATTACAGATTGAATGCAGAAGCACGTATGAGAAGCCACTGTCTTCTGTTAAGCCAGACATTAAAAACAGTGACACCCTCCTTACTACTTTTTTTGGTTTAGAAAACATAAGTTTTTTAAAATAAAAATGTTTATGTTATGTAATGGATTTATTTCTTTAATGGATTCATAATTTTTTAAAAGTTTCTCAGTTTTAATGTCTAATATGTTAAATATTGGTAGATATAATCAGTGTAACAGTGGTTCTCAATCAGAGGTGATTTTGCCCCTGCAGGACATTTGGCAGTGTCTCAAGATATTTTTGATTGTCCTGGTTGGGAGGATACTCCTGGCATCCAGTGCGTCAAGACCAGGGATGCAGTTAAACATTCTGTAATGCACACAACAAAGAATTATCTGGTCCAAAATGTCAGTAGTGCTGTGGTTGAGAAACCTGATGTAAACAAAAACTGTATGGAGTCCTCAGCGGTTTCTAAGAGTTTTTACGGTTATAAGAGTATAAAGGTGTCCTGAGACCAAATCATCAAGTAATGGACTTGTTCATAATAGGAAATCCCACATGAGAAATTTATTTCAAAACTAAATATCAATAAAATATTTATTCCTCTAAAGAATTTGTATGTTTTCTACTTAGGGATAATGAAAACCATGTAGCTACACAGAATATCCACCTATTTGGTTTGGTCACTAAGCAGCCCAGAACCCAATCTGCTGTTCACTACTGTGTACAAATTTAGAGCCTGCATCTCTGTGCCCTCCACCCCCGTCTCCGCTCCCCTCCCCATGCCCCAACATACTTTAACCGTATACGTTCCCTGGTCTTGACTTCTCATTATTTAAGTTTTAGTATTTTATTGTTTTTATGTCTTATAGGCCCCTCAAATCCTTTATAAAAGCTAGGCAGTGTATTAAAAAAAATTGTTAGGTACCAGCTATATTAGCCAACCCTATGAGAAAACCATACCTTGAAAAAACAATTTAACATAATTTAAGAGACATCTGAGGAGAAACTAACACACCATTGTAAAGCAATTATAATCTAGTAAAGATGTTAAAAAAAAATTCTCACACGCATGAAGTACTGTTTCATAAGGTTGTGAGAAAGCCAAGGTAACGGTTTCTATTATTAAAAGTCTTGCATTTCGGTATGACACATTTGTCGTATTGAAACACACACCCCACCCCACCCCAAAAAAAGACATCTGCGGATGTAATAAAATTTTGCATTCAGTCAACAAATGTTTTTTGATTGCCTTCTCAGCCAGGTATGATGCTAGGCATTGGGATATGGTGGTGAACAGGCCTGGGTCCTTTGCTGAGCCTCAGTCGACCTGGCAGTTATAGAGAATCTTGCAGCAGTGACTGGGAGTGAATCTGCCTACATGCAGGAAGTAGAACGGTCGTGGATTTTTGGCATCTCATTCAGAGGCACATGGGAAGACAGTGGTTTCAGGGTCATGTAAACAGATCAGATGCAAAACTCAGAATTGAACTGGAAAAATCTAAGCTCCATTCCCCTTCCGTCAAAAATTGTTCTACTTGGGAGTTCCCTGGCCGTCCAGTGGTTAAGACTCCGAGCTTCCACTGCAGGGGTACGGGTTCGATCCCTGGTTGGGGAACTAAGATCCCACAAGCCACATGGCAAGGCCAAAAAAAAGAAAAGAAAAAAATTCTGCTTGAGGCAAAGTGAGATAATAAAGATGATTTAATGTCTCACTAAACTTTTAACTATGGAATATTGACTATGGAATATTTCTTTGGATTACATATTGTCATTTTGAGGGTCAGATGCCTTTCCCAGGCATAATTTGTTTAGGTTAATAATTAAATTTATTTTAATCCTTTAACATATATACTGAGTTAGGAGAAAGGTGGCTCCACATTGATTTTTACTGCTGATTAAAAAGAAAAAATACGTTGAATTGCCAGCATGCTGTGGAATTAAAGGGGACCTGCACTTTTGACATTAGATATTTTGTAGCATTAGAATTTTAATAACTGAGTATTTTGTTAGACCACAAGCTATAAAAATTTTCTTTGCTGCTAATATATAAAGCAGTTATGTGAAAGTAGACTTTAATTTGTAGCCTTTCTTTTTTTAATGGGCATTATATCCATTTTCACCCCCCTTCCCCTCTCATTTCAGGTTTTTTTATTCATTATTCTTCCCTGGGCTAATTGTATGTGGAGTTTTATGTGTGTGTTTACTCATTGTCCTTTGGGGAATCAGACTGCTGCTACAGAGAAAGAAAAAGTCGGGCTCAGCTAGCAAAACTGGGAAAAATCAAACGGTGATTGCATTTTTCCATCCCTACTGCAACGCTGGCGGAGGAGGAGAAAGAGTGTTATGGTGTGCCTTAAGGGCTCTACAGAAAAAGTAGGTATGCATCTTTCTTAACATTTGGTATATTGTTACTATTTTTGTAAAAAAATCATCACCCAGAATGTATCTTTCTCTAGTCATAGCCAGGGATTCCTTTTTTAAACTATTCTTCAGTAAGGAAACACTGCTCATATGCCAACCTGTCTTACAGTATCCTACTGCATTTTACTTGATATGATAAAGAAACAGAAAGGGAAAGTATCTGCCTTTTTATGGCATAATTTAGTGGGGATAACTTGAGAGAGTATGTGGAGAAGAGATTGAATACTAAACAGGAAATATACCAAGTACTGTGAAGCACTTTAAACCTGAATACTTTTAGTCAGTGGTGGCACACAGGAAATAATCTCTCTGAAAGCATCTATTTGATTCTGATTTTGATATCATTATCAGTTGGATAGTCTTAAGTAAGTTACCATGTTAGAAAGAATTAGGTGTTACACATCTTTTAATGTTCTAGGCTTCCTTCTCCCCAGCCCTATCCCACAAGAAAAAAAAAGGCACAGCAAAATACAGGTTTCATTATTGTTTATGATAAGAGGAAAATTATCCTTCCATGGCGACCCTACTTCCTGGCACACGCCCTTCATTCAGTTTCAGAGTCTTCCCATGTAATGCCCTTAGCTCCACATTTCTGCATTCTTGGCCCTTCTTGGCTTCTAGCCACCGTCCCTGTGTATCCTCTGCCATCTCCCATAACTGCCTAAATCCAGAGAATTTTCTTAAATCCCAGCTTAATTCCCACCTCGTTGAAGCCTTCCTGCTGTAGTCCATACTGTTCTTTCCTTCTCATAACACTGTGCATTAGCCTTGTCTCTAGAGTACCCTTGAGGGCCGTGGTCAAGTTTCATGATACCTGTACTCATACTCCCCCGCAACCCCTATTACTCCTCTACCTGACTGATGAGAAAAAAAATCCAAATAATTAGTATGACGTAGAAGATACTTTTTCATCTTGCTCCTGCCACATTTTGCTTCTCATCCCTCCCCATCCCCTCACACATACTTTGCTCCAGCACACTGACCTAGGAGCGTCACGCCCTCTCAAGATTCCTTGCCTTTCCATCTAGTGTTGCTTTTTTTCTGAAATAACCTTTTTCTCCTTAGGGAAGTCCTACAAGTCTTTCCTGACTCAGCATAAGCTACAGTACACTTTTCCTTCAATCTCCCTATATTTAGGGAGTGGGGGAAGCGGGGAGGACCTACTATGTATTGGGTTGGCCAAAAAGTTCGTTCGGGTTTCTCTGTAACATCTTACAGAAACCCCGAACCAACTTTTTGGCCAACCAATATCAAGCACTGTTCTAAGGGGTTGAATTTAAATGGTGAACAAGATGGATCAAATCCCTCTTATGGACCTTAGATTTCAGTTGAGAGAGAGACAAGATAATAAACGGAAAATACCAAATGGTGAGAAGTGTTATATAAGAAATTCAAATAGGGTAATATGAGAGTGACTCCACCCTTTAGACTGAGTAAATTAGGTACAGTCTGAGGAAATAGCACAACTAAATTCTGACCGACAAAAATAGCTGACGTTGGGGCTTCCCTGGTGGCACAGTGGTTGAGAGTCCGCCTGCCGATGCAGGGGACACGGGTTCGTGTCCCGGTCCGGGAAGATCCCACATGCCGTGGAGCGGCTGGGCCCGTGAGCCATGTCCGCTGAGCCTGCGCGTCCGGAGCCTGTGCTACGCAACGGGAGAGGCCACAACAGTGAGAGGCCCGTGTACCGCAAAAAAAAAAAAATAGCTGACATTTACTGAGCTTTTACTGTCTGCCGGACATGGTTTGAAGTGTTTAACGTGTGTTAGGTGACTCAGTCCTCATTACAACCTAGCGAGGTGGTTACTGTTATCCTCATTTGACAGGCAAGGGAACTGAGTTCCTAGAGCCCATGTTCTAAACATATGCTCTCCTGCTCACTTTATGAAAAGACAGTGAGGGTGAGAAAAGAGAATTCAAAGCAGAGGGAGCAACTGCTGCAAGTCCCCTAAGACTGCAAGGAGCCTGGCTTGTTCAGAGAAGGGAATCCAGTTTGGCTGAACCCTGCTGAGCAAGTGAGCGAGTTGGGGGGCAGGGGGTTCCAGAGGGAGGCGGCGCCCAGTACGCAGGGCTTGAGCGAGCAGGGTGAGGAGTTTAGACTTTATTCCAAGTGCTGTGGAAAACCATATGAGGGTTTTAAACAGATATCCTGCTTATCTACTGCTGCTTAATAAACCACCCCAAACTGAATGGCTTAAAGCAAGAATTTATTATTATTTCTCAGGGTTTGGAAGTTGACAGGCCCTGTTTGGAGTCCTTCACGCTCAAACTGTTGCAGTTAGATGGCAGCTGGGGCTGGAGTTGTCGGAAGGCTTCTTCACTCACAGATATGGTTCCTGGGCTGGGATGACTGGGTCAGGCATCTCCGTCACCAAGCAGCCTCTCCGTGTGACTAGCTTGGGCTTGCACACAACATGGCGGTGTCAGGAAAGCAGGACTTCTTACAGGACAGCTGTCTCCCCTTAGAGTGAAGTAGAAGGTGTCAGTCTCTTAGAGCCTGGGTCCAGAAACTGGCACAATGTCACTTTTGCCATATTCTATTGGTAAAAGCAGTCAGGAGCCCACTGTTTCTCCAGGGGAGGGGACATAGATCCACCTCTCAACGGGAAAAGTGTCAAAGATTTTGTGGCCATCTTTAAGCTGCCAGAGATGACCATCCTTTTTACATTTTAAAAGGCTCAATCTAGTTGCTGGGAGGGGGGCTAGGGAGAAGCGACTAGATGCTCATCCTTTAGACATCACAGCATCCTGGGCTCTTCATCAGTACACAGCACATTATTTGTTTATATATCTGTTCTCTCCACTGGACTGAGCTCCTCGAGGATAAAGACTCTCCATCATCCCTTATTCCCTAGAACCTAGTAGCTCACACTAGATAGTTAATAAATGTTTTATATGACTCAGAGAATAATTATAAACACAGCCAGAGTGAGGCCAAAGTGTTAAAATCATAAGAATGTACTTTTCCATATTTCCATTATAATTATATCTAATTGTGATGCAGGCACAAGGTCTAGCTTTTAAAACCTTTGTGCATTTCTCAGATTAAAAACACAAATGCTTTAGCATTTATGATCCTATCTAAAGATACCTTTAGTGAATTTTAACTCTTGTTTATGAATATTTTATTAATATTTCATTACTATTATAATGCTGAGAAAGTTGTCCAAATTTTTTGAATACTTCTTAAAAATGAAAATGTCTCATTTATAAATCAGTAATTCTGTTGATGTCCACTGTATGCAAAACTCTTAGTGGAGAGAAAAGCAAAGAACTAGAAGTCTCCTTTGGAGGGCTGACATTTTAGTTGTAGGGCAGTGGAAGACCCAGGAGAGAGTGGAGTCAGTAAAAAACAGTGGAAAACATTTTTTTAGTCTAAAAATAAGCTTCTTTATGATTGTGAGAAAATAATTATCTACAATGTTTTGCTTGATTTTAACCTAAACTAATGAAATTCTTAACTGTTACATTCTGTTTTAGGTATCCTGAAGCAGTTTATGTTGTTTATACTGGTGATGCTGATGTGAGTGGTCAACAGATCCTGGAAGGTGCTTTCAGAAGATTTAACATCAGATTAACTTGCCCAGTGAAGTTTGTTTTATTAAGGAAGCGCTACCTCGTGGAAGATTCACTCTATCCTCATTTCACACTGCTGGGTCAAAGTCTGGGATCCATTTTTCTTGGCTGGGAAGCTCTGATGCAGTGTGTTCCCGATGTTTACATCGATTCGATGGGCTATGCTTTCACGCTTCCCCTGTTTAGGTATTTAGGCGGTTGCCGAGTTGGAAGCTATGTTCATTATCCCACCATCAGCACGGACATGCTCTCTGTAGTGAAGAATCAAAATGTCGGATTTAACAATGCAGCCTTCATCACCAGGAATCCTTTTCTCAGCAAAGTAAAGCTTGTCTACTACTATTTATTTGCTTTTATATATGGGCTTGCTGGTTCTTGCAGTGATGTCGTCATGGTCAATTCTTCTTGGACGCTAAACCATATTCTCTCACTGTGGAAGGTTGGGAATTGCACTGATATTGTTTATCCACCTTGTGATGTGCAGACGTTTCTGGACATTCCCTTACACAAGGAGAAGACAACCTCAGGACATTTACTGGTTTCGATTGGCCAGTTCAGGCCTGAAAAGAATCATCCTCTGCAGATCAGAGCCTTTGCTAAATTGCTGAATAAAAGGGAGGCTGAGTCACTTCCTCCACTTAAACTTGTCCTCATTGGAGGTTGTCGTAACCAAGACGATGAACTTAGGGTAAACCAACTGAGAAGGCTTTCTGAGGACCTAGGAGTTCAAGAAGACGTGGAATTTAAAATAAACATTCCATTTGATGAATTAAAGAATTACTTGTCTGAAGCAACAGTTGGTCTGCATACCATGTGGAACGAGCATTTTGGGATTGGTGAGTTTGTCCTGTAAACAACTTGTTTGGTGCCATGAGATATACATTTTAGGTGATTTTGATAAAATGATAATATTCCGGAAGTTTTTAGCAAGTCCTCAGTCTCTTCCCCGAGTCCACCAAGTGTGCTTTTCCTCATTTGAGACCCTGTAAAATATATAATCAATAATAATAGCTAATGTTTATTGACCACTCACTGTGTGGTGGTCACTCTCAAGGTCTTTACAAGTATTATCTGATTTAACTCTCTCTGGAACTTCACTTAATAGGTATTATGATTATTTCCATTTTATAAACTCAGACACAGAGAGGGTTTAGAACTTGCCTAAGCTCAGTCACACAGTAAGAGATCGAGCCCAGATTCGAATCCAGACAGCCTCTGCTCTTAACTACTGTATTTTCTCTTCCCACCTAACCCCATCTGTGTGCTGGTTCAGATTCCTGGGCCTCACGCTAATCCTACTGAGGAGCCACATCAGAATTTCTGGGTGGGCCCAGGTGGAGGTGTTTTGGTAAAGCCCCTCAGGTGATTCTGTTGTGCATCAAAGGCCGGGAACCCCTGTCTCCAGGTAGGCTCCTCAGAAGAACCTTTTGGTTCTTTTATTGATTGTGTGCTTATTACTGGAATGGCCTCAGGTGTTCAGTTTGGACAGCCATGTGAATGGTGGTGGCTTTCGCCCACAGAGGCCTCCAAGAGCGGAGGCACGTGAGGGGCTGAGTTTCGAGCACGCGGAGTGGAATTGGCTGAGGGACGTGTGTGCGTCCAGCAGGCCTCATACTTGTGAGTCTGAAGTAAGGAGAGGGGGCTGGCCCAGGAATACAGACTCGGGAGTTGTCCAGGTGGGTACCGCAGCCCGGTGGGCGTGGACGTGGATGTGGACGGGGTGGCCTAAGGGGAGTCTGTAGAGCAACAGGAGGCCCGCAGTGCAAAAGGCTGAGAACAGAGAGAGGCCACAAGTTGGCAGAAAGGTAGCCAGTGAAGGAGAAGGAAGAAAACCAGGCAGAGAGTCATGGAAACCAAGGGAAGTGAGGGTTTAGGGAAGAAGGGAAAGGGCGACATATTCCATATTCCAGTGCTGCCCAGATGCTGGGCAAGATGAGGGCATGGGGGGCGCCTGGGTGAGAGCATTGTCGACGGAGGAGTGGGCGTGAGGGTCACTGGTGGGGGGTGAGTGGAGCGCTGAGTGCAGATGAGCCAGTGGAGCTGGCGAGCGCAGACCACGCTGGCCCTGAGTTATCTGTGAAAGATGGAACGAGAGACCTTGGCCAGGGGAGGACTTGTGACCTGGAGAGAGAGAGAGAGAGAGAGAGAGAGAGAGAGAGAGAGAGAGATGTGTGTGTGTGTGTGTGTGTGTGTGTGTGTGTGTGTGTGTACACCCTCACGGAGACTTTGTTTTTACGAGTTTGAACTAGCTTAAGGGCTGATAGGAAGGGGCCAGTAGAGAGGGAGAAGTGGAAGATTCTAGAGGGAGAGGGTAACATTGATTCGGTCAAAGTCTCTAAGAAAGTACAGAGGAACAGTATCTAGCCTGGAACGGAATATTATGGTGTAATCCATATTTTTCAAATAAGAGTTCAAATTAAAGCATTAGCAGAAAATTCTGTAGAGATTTCGCCCGTGTTGAAGAAATAGTTGTTAATGATTTAACTTCTCTCCTGTGCATCTAGGATGATATCAGCTCTGTACCATCCTTTGGAGAAGTAAGAAAACAGTAAACTAAATCATTTTCTGAAGGGCTTAGTTCTCTCTAGAAACATGGGTAAGAAAGGCTGGCTAGAATAGTTTATATCCTCACCTACATCATTTGGCAGAAACTAATCAAAACTTTCATTTAGTTCAGCACTGCTATCGGGCTGCACACAGTTGTCTCAGATTTGCCAGAAATCCAGGCAGTAACAAAAGCACCAGCCTTACTTAGTGTGCCTCACGAAGATGGCTTACTTTTTTCCTGTTTTCTCCTAATGCTGTAATTTGAACATTTTGTTTTTGATATCTTTGTTTTTTCTTATTCAGGAATATTTTATAGTTTCAAAGTATTTAGGAATTCTTTAATTAGAAAAATAAAGGCAATGGGATTATCTTTCAGGTTCTAAAAGTACCCATGAATTAAATCACTCACATCCCCCTCTTAAAAAACACAACAAAACCTTAAATCACATTGCTGTTAAGTTTTCTTACAGTAAGAAATAAGACCAACCTGCGCTAGAGTACAAAAACCTGAAATTCTAAAAAAAACAAAAAAAACCCCTGAAATTCTGAGCATGAAAATAATTTATTGATTAGACATCTGGTTTATTCAAGCATAAGGCCTACCAAAGATAGAATTAACACAGCTCATGGAAGAGGAAGAAAACCCCATCCAGCACCTGCTTTGTCTCAGATTTCCTGGGGACAAAATTTATGCATTCTGTACTACAGCCTCACCCTAAAGCATTCACATGTGCTTGATATTAACTTGAATAGGATATGAGAAACTCTCTGTACACTGAACTTGGCAAGCATCATTAGTGATGCAACTTTCAGAGACATTCTTAGGCACAAGAAATAGCACTGCCTACAGTGAGAGTCTTTGACAAAGAAAAGAATATCATTAAATATAATCGTACAAATAGAAAGAAAAATATACACACTTTTGCCAATGGGTTGCTTCACATACCAGGAAAAATGTCACAATCAGAGATTTTCTTTCGATGAGATTAAAACACCGATACTCAACTTTTAATGTTTTTGATATCTTTTTTTACCCCCTTTTATCTTTTCATATCCACTAGTTATCTACCATCTTGCTAATAACATTCTCTAGTCTTCTTTGTTTTATTATCTGCAGTATATTTACTTTTTATAGACTATCCTTCTATCTACTTGTCTGTTTTAGTAAAGACAAGTAGCATTATTAAGAAGCTTTGATAACTAAAAAACTTTAAATTATTTTATTTTCACCAGGGAAGTTAAATGAGTAAATTTGTAGACATACATTTACTTAAATTGCCCATGAATCATTTAAACTTTGTAAAGGGTTCTGCTCATCCTTGTTCTTATGAACACATTCAGAAACTTAAAAGACGACATGATTTCTGTTTCTCAGGAATTGTTGAGTGTATGGCAGCCGGCACGATTGTCCTTGCACACAATTCAGGGGGCCCGAAGCTCGACATTGTCGTTCCTCACCAAGGCGAGAGAACTGGGTTTCTGGCTGAAAGTGAAGAAGACTATGCTGAGACTATGGCCCATATTCTTTCCATGTCTGCGGAAAAGAGACTCCAAATCAGGAACAATGCTCGTGCATCTGTAAGCAGATTCTCCGATCAGGAGTTTGAAGTGACATTCCTGACGTCTGTGGAAAAATTATTTCAGTAATTCCATATCTGTACAAACTAAAGATATTTTATATAAAATGGTTAGATACCTTCATATGTTAATATTTTTCTAAACTCATTCCCTATTGTAATAAAGTTAATCTAAGCAAGGCCCTCAGCAGTATGTATATAACCAAGGTATTTATTTCAGCGGAAACAGGCAAAATTACCTAAATGGAAAAGGTAACCTTATATAGTTTAAATATAAAAATTTTAGACTAGTGTTTGATCTCGAATTTTGAAAAATATGGGTCTGAAAGAAAAAAATGAACAATCTTAATTTTGGTATAATCCATATTTTTAAAATCCTATTTATCAAATCACTTTACTTTAGAAACCAGGAAAGAGAATTTCCTTTTAGAAAAAGGGAAATATTGGGGAAAAAAATGGGTGATTGATAATTGATTAGTACTTTAGAATTATTTTGACATTTTTGGAACACAGAAGAATTCTGGTACGTTTAAATTCAAGCAATATTGTGGGTAAAATTTTTGAATCTAATGATCCTCTTAAAAGAACAAAAACTTTAAGCAGACTTAATCATGTTCTAAAAGCATGTAGTCAAAAGACAGGCTCACTGTGATTGCTCCATGTGTGTGCGTGGGCATGTGGAGACCAGGGTGCTGCCAATAATCCTTTCCATTAACTAGGTATTTGTGAAAATAGTTTTATGTTTAGTGCTATCACTACATTTTTATGGACCTCTCATTATCCCTTAACGTTTTCACGTCCCAGAGGCTGGAAGTCAGCTCTTTGAAGTCATTCAGGAGGCCTAAGTCAGAACATCGCGGTAAGTTGTTTTTCTGATACTGAAGATACAATATTTGGATCCTTCCACATCATGCATCGTCAGATAGTGAGGTGGCATTTTGAAAAGAGCACTGGACTAGCAGGTACAATAGCTGGACCTGACCTCGGCTTCATCGTTTACA
Organism: Physeter macrocephalus; assembly: GCF_002837175.3. Classification (NCBI taxonomy): domain Eukaryota; kingdom Metazoa; phylum Chordata; class Mammalia; order Artiodactyla; family Physeteridae; genus Physeter; species Physeter macrocephalus. The sequence continues at coordinate 16,445,581 of NC_041226.1, read as the reverse complement.
AACATCTGACCTTTTGACACTAAAGCTGCTCCCTAATCTTTCTGAGTGTCAGCTTCTTTTTCTGTAACCTGGAGATGGTAATGGCTGTCCTCACTGCCTTTCATAGTTGTCATGAAAACAGGGAACACAGAAAGTATGTGAAAGTACTTTGAAAATTATACAAGTTACTTTAAAGGTAACTATAGTAAATGTCTTCTAGAATCCTATCTTTATCAATGCATTATGATCCTATGTAGATTCTTGTTACTAAGCCAGTAACTAGGAATCAGTATAATTTAACAGGTCTCCTATCCTGAATAACTAGCATGGAAAAGTGAATATATACATGTGCAGATATGGCTGTTGAGACTATAACTTTTGGCATTTCTGCATACATAATCAGTTCCTTCCAGTTCATTAAATTGACCTCCTTCACAGTCTGATACACCTTTGTGTTAGGGGCATGTGAAAGAGGTACATTTTTCCTTTCCAGTCTCCTCTCGTCCATTCATCAATCCACCCAGCTTCGTTATCTGCTTCCAGTTACATCATTGATTCGTCTGCAGGCCATCTTCTGTCCTCAGATCAAAAAGCACCAAAACAGAGTCCCAGGATGTTCTGACACACCAGAGTAGCTTTGTGTTGGAGAGTATTCAATTTAGAAAAGAAAAACTGGTGGAAATTGGAGCTGGAAGGAGCCCTACAAATTCTCCAGTCCAATTTTCTCTTATTTTCAACTTTACAGACAGGAACAATTTAAAGAACTTTGATTCTGTCAGTATCACAAAGTTGTTTAATGACAAAATCAGGATTACCACCCGGGAGTTCTGACCCCCAGCCCAGTGCTTTTTCTTATCTTATAGCTAGTCTTTGAAGTAAGATTTATTACCATTGCCCACTCAGCCTACCCATCTACCCAAAGAAAATCATGGGACTGGAGATAAATTGAAATGGACAGAGCAAAAGTAGAGGATATAGGAAAGGAAGAAAGGATTCTGAAATTCCACAAAACATTTTTTAAGGTAATTTCTTCAAAATGATTTTCATTTATCACAAACCTATCATTAGAAAATTTGCATATATGTTTCCTTTCAGTGTTCCTAATGTGGTGTTAAATGTTTGTTTGTTTCTGAATATTTGATACCATGAAGAATGTCAAAGCAATATGTAAGCTACTGTCTCCCTGGAGAAATTGAGTGACTATTAATTCCTGTAAGACACTGCTTTTGAGTGGTCCAAACATGCTGTTTTGAACCTACAGCAGTGGTGATTCACATTCTTATTTCCAGTTGTGCATAACAAACTACATGTTACATGTTCTTTTATAGTAATTATTTGTATCTAAATATGATTTAGATTTAATAGGTACAAAGTCTATATCTAAATAAGATCTAAAGAAGTGGTTTTATTATCTTAGATACTTTTCCCAGTACAGTGCCTTTATACCCCTCATGTAGTCTCCCAATTCTGAATTATTTATTATCTACTGCTAATATTCCCAAGCTCCACATGCCAAGAATTTTTTTTTAAGAAAGAAAAAAGTTTTTAAAGGCAAAACAAAACTGTTTTGCCTCTTGAACCCAAGAATAGGTTGTCAGGTTTAATAGATTTTTTTTAATGAATATTTCAGACATATAAAATACTACAGAGCTTCATACACTTTAATAATTTTCAGGGTATTTTACAAAGTCATATTCCAGACAAAATTATGAGATAGGGGCCAGTGTGATTATCAGTGCTTTCAGAATATTTGTGTATTTAATTATGTAAATGTACCCTAGACTCCAGAACTATGATATGAATAAATAAGTGAAGGTGTGTCTGCTAAATGTGTCAATGGGTACAATGAAAAAGTTACTTCCCACACTACTATATATTAAATAGATAACTAATAAGAACCTACTGTATAGCACAAGGAACTCGAGTATACTCAATACTCTGTAGTGACCTGTATGGGAAAAGAATCTAAAAAAGAGTGGATATATGTATATGTATAATTGATTCACTTTGCTGTACAGCAGAAACTAACACAACATTGTAAATCAACTATACTCCAATTAAAAAAAAAGTTACTTCCATTAAACCACAACAAGAGGCTATGCAAATTACTAGAATCAAATTAATGCCCATGTGATTTGCCCTACCTCATCCACTATTCCTCTATCCCCACCCTAATTAAGGCCACCCTTGCCTTTGGAGAAGCATCAGTTCCAATACTCTAGTGCTATGTGCTCACTTGGATCATGCATAACTGTTACAAGACACTTAGAAGGGAGGTTAAGGGTTGTTAACACTTCTTGGTACTATTTAAAGAATGATCAAGTTGATAGATGTCATACATAGTTACCAAAACGCATGATTTTTCTAACAAAATTTATTCTAAAGACATATGCAGGTCTGATCAATAGTTTCCATTTAAAAGACGTAGCCAAGCCTAAAACCAGAGTAAAGCAATCAGAACTGGGCCTCAAGAACATGATTAAGGTAATGGTGTGTGTAAGATAGGTAAGGTGAATTGGGCTGGAGCAGGTTGAAAAACCTTACAGATATGCATACCTATCACATTGAATACTTCCTAATTTACAGCAAAGAACTCAAAATCTTAGAATGAATGATAAGGGTGGGTGGCTGTTACCTAAAGGAGATTTTAGCTAAGCATCTTGTTATTGGAGAAAACCTGATATGTTTATTTTTATTTTTATTTTTTTTGTGGTATGCGGGCCTCCCTCTGCTGTGGCCTCTCCCGTTGCGGAGCACAGGCTCCGGACGCGCAGGCTCAGCGGCCATGGCTCACGGGCCCAGCCGCTCCGCGGCATGTGGGATCTTCCCGGACCGGGGCGCGAACCCGGTTCCCCTGCATCGGCAGGTGGACGCGCAACCACTGCGCCACCAGGGAAGCCCCTATGTTTATTCTTAAACACTGACCTTAAACATTCCTTTTTTTTTTTTTTTTTTCCTGTATATAATTGATCTTTGGGATTTTTCAGGAACCATGTTTCATTTTCCATGCTTTCAGGTACTGTTTAGAATAAGGATGATACCAGCAGATTCAGTGTCTGAACCAGATAATGTCCTGAAAGTAAATTAAACATGTATATACTGACCACTAAAAGAGCTGTAGAATTAAAGATGTTTCAATCCCTCAGGGTCATGTGTTACCTAGTTTGAAACTAACATATGGTGAGAAATTGTTAAATATTCTTAGCCTCATGATGTGACCATACTGAGCCCTAAAAGAGTGGAATGTACTCTGTACTCCAAGTTGGAAGAACAGCCCCTCAGACATCACCAGGAAAATAAAGATGGAAAAGACTGGACACATCCCAGTTAGGGAAATCTTGATACTTACATTCCCCACATTTAATATTATACCAAATGTAAATGCTAAGCAAAACTTAGGAATAATTTGACCAACCACTCCTCATCTGTGTTTACTTGGTTCAGCAGTGCATCAATGTGCCAATTTAGTTTTATTTTCATTATAGACCAGATATTTCAGGCCGAATTCTACCACTTAGGTATAACCACTCTTGTCCTTCATAACAGCAGGCACAACAAATCAACAAATATCTGCTAAGCTCCAGGCACATGTTCAACACTGGGATTGTTATAATTAATACAAAAAGTTTAAGTCTAGTTTCATGCCTCAAAGAGCTTACAGTCTTAATGAGGAAATTGTATTAGTATTTACTTACTCAATTAAGAAACATTTCTAGCATGGTGCTAAGCACTATATATAAAAAGATCATCATAAGAAACAAAGACCAGATATAGTCCCTGCCTTCCAGAAGTTTATAATCTATACATTTGAAACTATTAGAAAATAATTCAATGAAACAATAAAATTATTATTTGGTACATAACTGACATGCCTTGTTCCTCTCCTTGCTCAATTACCTTACTCCTGTAAGTGTCAACATCAGCTTCAGAAAAGCATGTTCAATATACCTTAAGAAATTTCAAAGTCATGGTTTTATAAAACGACAGATTCATTATTTTAGGGCTTCCCTGGTGGCGCAGTGGTTGAGAATCCGCCTGCCAATGCAGGGGACACGGGTTCGTGCCCCGGTCTGGGAAGATCCCACGTGCCGCGGAGCGGCTGGGCCCGTGAGCCATGGCCGCTGAGCCTGCGCGTCCGGAGCCTGTGCTCCGCAACGAGAGAGGCCACAACAGTGAGAGGCCCGCGTACCACAAAAAAAAAAAAAATTTTGAACTTCAAAGGACTCCAAATTTTAGAACTAATAAGAGAGTTCAGTGAGGTTACAGGATACAACATCAATAGTGTTTCATACACTAGCGGTAGCCAAAATGTAGTAGGAGAAAAATGACCCCGTTAATAATGGCAATAGCAACAAAAAAGTTAAGTGGTTTCTGTATCATGAAGAAAACTACAAAAATACTGAAGAATATTTTAAAAGGCATAAATAGATGGAGAGCTATACTATATTCGTGGATGTTAAGACTTATAATCACAAAGATGTGAATTCCCATAAATTAATCAACAAATGTAATCTCATTCTCATCAAAATCCCAACAAGGTTTTTCATGACACTTTACAAGAGAATGCAAGGATGTATACGTTGAGTAAAAAGCAACAGCAAAGATAATTTTGAAGAAAATGATATGGAGACTAGAGGAAGCTGTGAGGACTAGCCATACCAGATATCAAAAGGTACAATAAAGCCATAGTAACTGACAGAATATCACTGATGCAGAAAGGGAAAACAAAGCCATTGGAAAAGAATGGAGAACCCAGAGACAAACCCATGTATATAGGAAAACTCGGTCTCCTTAGCTGGGTCTTTGAGGCTATATTCTATGCCTCAACAACAGCATTTTAACTTTTTACCATTTTTACTATATCCCGTGCTTCATTTAGGCATCTAGGTATGACCTACTTACGTATCATCATCATCAGATCTTGGTTCTGGTTGTTTGTTCTTCATCTACTTCAGTGTCAGAGGCCACTTCTACCTTCCCCTCATCTTCTTTAGGAAGCCATTGTTTCAATGGTCCCACTGTTAAATGACAGAAAGAGAGATTAAAGCATCCCAGCCTATACATCTCGAGAGGGACATACCAAAAATCCTATAGTGAACATCAACCACAATGGTAAAACCTTTGAATAATTTCCGTTAAAACAGAGAAGAGACAGGTGACAACTGACACCAACTATTCCGCATTGTACTGAAGGTAGTAGGCAACACGAGAAAGAAGTAAGAGGAATAAGGATCAGAGATGAAGAGACAAAATAATCCCACTTTGGGAGTAGATGCTTTGATTGTATAGAAAATTTAAGAAAATCTTGTCAAGACTTAAGACTTTCCAACATTATTGCACTACCCTTCTTCTTTGCTGTTTTTATACACAGTATTCAGTTTTGGGTTACGGTTAATCACTGATGTCTGCAAAGAAAACCCAAAGCACACACCCACAACTTTATCTTTTTTGGTGAGGAGAGGAAGGAGGTGAGGGGGTGAATTAATTGTTGTTATTTAAAATGTACTTTTTGGGAATTCCCTGGCGGTCCAGTGGTTAGGACTCCGTGCCTTCACTGCCAAGGGTGTGGGTTCAATCTCTGGTTGGGGAACTAAGACCCTGCAAGCCCCACGGCACAGCCAAAAAAAAAAAAATCTTGACTCTTGTGATTTCAAATAAAGCCCACATACTATTATATACTTTGCAAACATTAAAAAAAGAATGAGGTAAGCCAGACTCTTAAAAATTAAAATTTAAAAAAAAAATGTACTTTTTTTCTCTTGGGAAAAAAATCAGAATGAAGGTAGTACAATATTTAATTTCTTTATAGAAAGCAGCATCCCCTCAACAACTCTTAAGATTCCAATGATTATGAGATGCACATATTTTATACACCAATAGCAAAGAAAATGTTCCCAATAAAATGGCACAATGTTTTCTTAGCCCTTAGAATTTATATTTTATAAATATAAATTACTATAAGAACTTTTAGTCCTCCCTAAGCATACATTTCTAATCTTATATCACTCTTGTATATTCATAAAAATGAAAATAAGTGAAAAAAATTGGATAAGGTATAACTAAAATTCCTCACATTCACAATATTACTCCTCTGAATTGTTATTTTTTTAACATATCAATCAAATTTTTTTGGATCCCAATTCAAAGAGACCATAATAAAACAATTCATGAGACAATCAAGGAATTCTGAATTACTTTTTGAGTCAGTGATGTCTGAGATTTTTTGTCTGTTTGTGGTAAAAGAAGAAATAACATAAATTTACCCTCTTAACAATTTCCAAGTGTACAGTACAGTATTGTTAACTATATGCACATTGTTGTACAGCAGCTCTCTAGAACTTTTTCATCTTGCATGACTGAAACTCTACTCCCACTGAAAAACAACTCCCTATATCCCCCTCCCCCCAGCCCCTGGAAGTCACCATTATAATTTTTAAGAATTTGACTCCTGTAAATACCTCACCTAAGTGGAATCTTGCAGTATTTATCTTTCAAGACTGGCTTACTTCACTTAGCATAATGTCCTCAAGGTTCATCTATGTTGTAGCTTGTGACAGTATTTCTTTCTTTTTTTAACACTGAATAATAATCTATTGTACGTATATACCACATTTTCTTTATCCATTCATCCACTGATGAACATTTAGTTTGCTTCCACACCTTAGCTATTGTGAATAATGGTACATTGAACATGGGCGTGCAAAAACATCTCTTCGAGATCTTGTTTTCAATTTTTTTGTATATATACCCAGAAGAGGGATTGCTGGATCAGGTAGTTCTATTTTAAATTTTTTAAGGAACTGCCTTACCATTTTCCATAATGGCCGCACTATTGTACAATTCTACCAATGGTGCATAAGGGTTTCAATTATTCCACATACTTGTTATTTTCTGGTTTTTTGGGTTTTTTTTATGGTGGCCGTCGAATGAGTGTGAGATGATAGCTTTTTGTGGTTTTTGTTTTGTTTTTTTAAATTTTTATTTATTTATTATTTTTGGCTGCATTGGGTCTTTGTTGCTGCGTGCGGGCTTTCTCTAGTTGCAGCGAGCGGGGGCTACTCTTCGTTGCAGTGCGCGGGCTTCTCATTGCAGTGGCTTCTCTTGTGGAGCACGGGCTCTAGGCGTGTGGGCTTCATTAGTTGCGGCACGCGGGCTCAAGCTGCTCCGCGGCATGTGGGATCTTCCAGGTGCAAGGCTCGAACCCGTGTCCCCTGCATTGGCAGGCAGATTCTTAACCACTGCGCCACCAGGGAAGCCCCTCTTTGTGGTTTTGATTTAAAGTTACTGATGATTAATGATGTTGAGCATCTTTGCATATGCTTGTCAATGATGTCTGGTTTTTTCCCTACAAAATTTCAGCCTTGGTGCAATCAAGAACATTGTTGAGACAGATTTTCTTAAAAGAATCCACAAAAGAACTAAAAGCATTCACAGAGAATTAAAAATGCTGGTTTCTTAAATTGGCTTTAAAATTATGTAGAGCTAGCCTACTTTCAACTACCACTTTAGGAATTTTGCTAAGTGTGTCTACAATAGTTAGCTTTTCTAGAATAATAAACCACCACATAACTTAGTGGCTTAAAACAGTAACCATTTATATAGGTCACAATTCTGCAGTTGGGCGATTTGGGCTGGGCTCAGCTGGTCTGCTCTTCCAGTCTTAGCTGGGCCCCTCATGGCATCTGCAGTCACTTGTCTGGCCACCTGGAGGTTGGCTGGTCTAGCATGGCTTCACTTGGGATGGCTTGTCTCTCTGTTCCACACGGTCCCTCATTTTCCAGCAGGGCAACTGGAGCTAGTTGAGAGATGGACAGGATTCCAAAAGAAAGAGCAGAAGCTCCTTAAATACTCAGATTTGCCACACCATCACTTCCAGTGCATTCTGCTGGCCTAAGCAAATCACAAGGCCAGTCAAGACTCAAGGGAAGAGGGGAAGAAAAACATTTAATGACAGAGGAGCTGCAAAGTCATACTGCAAAAGGCATGGATACAGGGAAGAGTGAAGGACTGTGCTCATGTTTGTAATCTATCATAACATACCTTACCCACACAAACTGTACAACCATCTGGTTCCTAGGTGTCTAAAAAGTATTTCACTTTAGTCTCCAGGAAAAAAAAAAAATCCCTACCCTCTGTTAGCAAGTGGGATTACAAATAGGAACTTTCCTCCAAAGGTGGAATTAAAAGCAAAGTGTGGCTTTTTTTATTTTTTATTTTTTTTCGGTAAACTGTTACATGACTACTCATGTACACACAAGTAGAAATCTCACCACACTTACATTTACCTATTTAAATCAACATATTTCATCCCAAATCATAGCCCATGTTACTTCCTAAAGTGCATTAAACAAATGAAATAGGTTGATATATCTCATCTATGAGGTAGTCTGGCTAATTAAAAGCAAGCCAGAGTATTCCTCCTGGTGTGGGAATCTTATAGTTTTTATTTTCCTGTCTTAGGAAGACAGTTTTAGGAGGCTCTTATTTTTGTTTAACAGGATAGAAGAAAGAATGAAAGGCTAACTACAGAAATGTAAATCAGCTGTTATCAGGATGTGCAACTATGATGTTACCAAGGCAACTATGTGGCCCGAAAACTTACACTAGAAAAATAGAGGTTACCTTCCCACCAAGGATTCCCTTGGAGTGGTTAAACTATAAACAAAATTACTGACCTGAATTAATTATGCACATGTAAAAAAAATACTTCTTTTTGAAAGTGTCACTCCTACTAGTTAGATTCATTTAAAAGGATTTTGTAAAGTCTTGCTATTTCAAACTTTTTAATATTAGCACAAATTAAACATGTACTTGATAAACCCTCATTTTTATTTAATTTATTTATTTAATTAATTAATTTTTTTTGCATTGGGTCTTCGTTGCTGCGCGCGGGCTTTCTCTAATTGCAGCAAGCGGGGGCTACTCTTCGTTGCGGTGTGCAGGCTTCTCATTACAGTGGCTTCTCTTGTTGCGGAGCACGGGCTCTAGGTGGGCAGGCTTCAGTAGTTGTGGCGCACGGGCTCACTAGTTGTGGCTCGCGAGTTCTACAGTGCAGGCTCAGTAGTTGTGGCACACGGGCTTAGTTGCTCCACGGCATGTGGGATCTTCCCGGACCAGGGCTCAAACCCGTGTCCCCTGCATTGGCAGGTGGATTCTTAACCACTGCACCACCAGGAAAGCCCAAACCCTCATTTTCGAATGGAATTTAGAGCTAGAAACATCAAAGGAATTTATTTTCAAAGAGTTGGATATTTAAGCTAAAGACTGATGAACGTTAGATGAATCATGCTTAAATGTACGACAACGAATCCTTAAATGCCTTTATAAATTGTCTATTACACCTGTAATCAAAGTTATTAAAATTTACACATGCAGAAAGTCTTTACAAAGACTCCATAGAGCTGTAAGAATAATTAGCATTGTAATTTCCTTATCCAACTTGATAGCAATACAAATATTGGCAATCCCATGCCTTTACATAAAGTGATAGTAAAAACATGCTATGGCTGTATTTTCATTCACAAAGACATGGTGACTTACTAAGTTCTGGGCATTATACCAGGCGCTAGGGATGGAGAGGCCGAGTGAGCTGGTGATCAAGACAAAGCTCTCAGAAGCTTATAGTCTAGTGAGGAAGAAAGATATTAAACAGGAAACTAAAGTGAACTTTACTTTTACGATCAGAGAATTACACTGTCTTGTGGGATATTAAGCAGGGAAAACAAACTTAGAGGAATGCAAAGGAGATGTGCCCTGTTTTCTCAGGCATTTAAAACAGTGGTTCCTGGGGGACTTCCTGATGGTCCAGTGTTAAGACTCGGGCTTCCACGGCAGGGAGGTGTTTCAATCCCCCAAAAAACAAAAACAAAAATAATAAACAGTGGTTCCAGGCTTCCCTGGTGTCCCAGTGGTTAAGAATCCGCCTGCCAATGCAGGGGACATGGGTTCAAGCCCTGGTCCCAGAGGGTCCCACATACCGCGGAGCAGCTGGGCCCACGCGCCCAAACTACTGAGCCTGAGCTCTAGAGCCCATGAGCCACAACTACTGAGCCCGCGAGCCACAACTACTGATGAAGCCTGCCCACCTAGAGCCCGTACTCCACAAGAGAAGCCACCGCAACGAGAAGCCCGCGCAGCACAACAAAGAGTAGCCTCTGCTCGCCGCCAACTAGAGAAAGCCCGCCTGCAGCAACGAACACCCAGTGCAGCCAAAAATAAATAAATTTATAAAAACAAACAAACAAACAAAACAGTGGTTCCTTGTCAGTGGTACACAGGCAGTAGTTTAATTGAGATCCAGGTTTTTCATAGCAATCACTAAAATGTCAAATAAAATTGCTACTGCATCTTTTTATGGCCTGAATTTAAATGATAAACATAATAAGGAAATGGAAATGTCTTTCGTGCATTTAACCAATATTTGAGTGTGAACGAATTTGAGTATAAAACTGAATTACTGTGAAATTGTCAGAGGCAACTAACAGAGAAAAGACAGAGAGACCGTAGACAAACTTGAGGATTTACAGAAAGCTTATTAGAATTTTTTGGATTAAAGGGAAGCATGTGAATCAAGTTACAGGCTCTTCCACTCATTCATTCCAATTATTAACTGATTAAGAATCTCCTATATTCCAGACACCTTTGTAAAGCCCTGCCCGGCAATATAGCGAAAAGCAGGGAGGGAAGGGTATCTGCTGATAAAACATCAGAAATGGCCGGGAGGTTGCATCAGAGTGAAATTTTACAGGAGGAATTACTTTGGCAAAGGGAGGAGTCTTTAGAAAGACTCTCCTTTCTAAACTGAGGGAGAAATATTTGCTGATGGAGAAGTGCTAGCAGCTCTGGTGCTGGGAGAGGCCATCCGATCTTTAAGGCACTTAGAGTCTGCAGAGTCTGGATTTTATCCTGAGGGTAAGGGAGAATCTTTTGCAGGATTTAAAAGGATTTTTAGGATTATCTGGCAGGGTGCAGAGGGAGAGGTAAAGAAAGAAGAGATGACCAGAGACAGGAAGTCAAGCTTGCTACAGGATAGGAAAGATGGGGTGAGGCCAACAACAGAGTTAGAGGCTGAAAGAGAAGAGAAAGCATAGTGGGGGTGGGAGGGGATGCCTGCACCCTTAGCAGGTTACAAAAGAAAATACCTACATTTTGCTTTGAATGCTACCCTTAGAGGCAAGTTCCTATGTTTAATCCCACTTGTTAGATTAAATTACTTATTTATGCCTAATGTAAAGCTATCCATTCGAAAATGCAGTAAGTTCATGAATTAATTTGGTATGCAAGATCAAATGAAGTTTTCTATGACTTTCTCCAAGAAGCACAGGAACAAACCCAAGAAGACACATCATAGCCACCAGTATGTCACCATCGCAGTGTCCTGAAAGATGGGCGCCCCCCTCCTACCTGGTCTGTGGCCCCAGCCCTTGGCCTCCAGACCAAGCCAGGCCAGCCCAAAACTTCTTCCCCACTGGCCCCCAGCCCCATCCTTACAGATGATGTTTCTATCCCAGGATAGAAGGGGAGGGAGCAGACATGCAATCATACTGCCATCTGTGGTTTGAAGGTACTTGAAAGAGAGCCTTGAAGGCAGGGATGCATTTTCTCTCTCTCTCCCCACTGCACTGCCACCCCCGCCTTGAGTTTTAAGTGTGGCAGCTGAGATAAGTAATAACACTGAAGGACTTCATCTACTCAGGGACTCTGGTCCCTTCTCCGGCGCCTAGGTTTTAGTCATACCCGCTTTCTCAGTCTCTCAGGCCTGTGGATCTGCAAGTTCTCCCCACCTGAAATATTCTTTCCTCAATAAAATGCTGTCCATTCTTTAAGACTCACCTTTCACAAAGATTTCCCTTTTCTTGAGCTTCACAAACTGGCAGACTCACTCTTCAGAAACAGTCGGGTACGACTCTTGCATTATTCTCCGTGTTGTTCTTTAACTTTGTAAGCACGCATCCGCCTCCATCGCTGTCAGGTTTCTAACCAGGCCTCCAATCCGCCTCAGCCTCGAATCTCCACAACCCCAGCCCTGAAACCTTGCCCCTGCGCAGGTGTTCTTTGTTTGATACCTGCCTGCCCCAAATGGCTTTGCTCGTAGCCGTTTACACCTGCACACACAGTGGAGGACCAAATCCCCACGGTGACGCCAAGAGGGAAGGGATATGGGGATATATGTATACGTATAGCTGATCACTTTGTTATACAGCAGAAATAAACACAACAATGTAAAGCAATTACCCTCCAATAAAGAGGTTAAAAAAAAAAAAAAAAGTAACGGTTGGTTTCCCTTAAAGTCAACAGCACTCCCAAACGTAAAACAGATATAGCTACGGGGAAGCAGCCGCATAGCACAGGGAGGTCAGCTCGGTGCCGTGTGACCACCTAGAGCGGTGGGACAGGGAGGGTGGGAGGGAGACGCAAGAGGGCGGAGATATGGGGACGTATGTATACGTATGGCTGATTCACTCTGTTATACAGCAGAAAGTAACACAACAATGTAAAGCAATTACCCTCCAATAAAGAGGTTAAAAAAAAGTCAAGAGCAGCATAATCTTGCTAAACATTGGAGGCAAGAAAAACCCAAAGCCAAAAAAACTATATTAAGATGTATTTTACGGCCCACAGGATGGTAACTTGAGTCTCCTGAAGAGCTGTCAGAATAAACGGACTCTGAGGTAGCACTAAGCACTAGCTCGTCACCTACAAAGCCACTGGTCCTTCCTACGTAACTTTTCATCACTTGTCAACCCATCACATTACAGAAAATGACCCTACTTTTCTCAGAAGTTCAAGTCTTTTGTTAATGGCATTTGGAACAGGCTTGGACAAAGCAAATCAGCTTCTGCAAAGGCTTAGACACCCTCCCAATTCTCTCTCCAGGCTATTTTTATCCCCATTCTGCATTTACACGTCTGACAGAATTCCACAGGGGACTGATTATGTTCTTAAAAGTAAACTACATACCAAATTCTCCATCGTTGGCAGAAAATGAGCTACTTGTTAGATGTGCTGCTGTCAAAACACTCATTAAAGTTCCCGGTGTTTCAAGCCGCCACTGTTTCCTGTTCTCTGGAATGCCTTCAATCACAATCACTCGGCCGTCTGAAAAGGAGCCTGGATTATTGAAACTAAAAATGCTTCCTCACTTGAGTTTTTATAAAATCACAGAATGTGAGATCCTTGGAGGTCACCTAATCCCACCCCTCATTTTATTAGCAAGGAAGCTGAGATACAGAAAAGTTTAGTGACAATATTATCATGTACTGTTGGGCAGGAGAGTCATTTTTTGCCCCGTAAACTGGCTGTTTTGGTGTGTTGACATTTCTATTCTATTTATTTTAAATTAGGTTTCCCCTCTTACTGTCTCATTGGCTTAGGATGGATTAAATTGTATTATGTTTGCAAGCCCTTTCTTGTAAATTTGATGATACGCAGTATATTTTGTGATAGTATAAATATGGTTCAATTCACACACTTTTAATTACTAATCTCAGTGATATACTTACAGACTTCAACTTATAAGATGGGTATAAATTTTAGCTCTCCCCCAGCCCCATGTTATCAAGAAGAACATAGGAAATGAGCAATAAAAATCTCCACCACCGGGGGGCTTCCCTGGTGGCGCAGTGGTTGCGCGTCCGCCTGCCGATGCAGGGGAACCGGGTTCGCGCCCCGGTCTGGGAGGATCCCACATGCCGCGGAGCGGCTGGGCCCGTGAGCCATGGCCGCTGAGCCTGCGCGTCCGGAGCCTGTGCTTCGCGACGGGAGAGGCCACAACAGAGGGAGGCCCGCGTACCACAAAAAAAAAAAAAAAAAAAATCTCCACCACCTGTAAGATCACACCCAGATATTGCTGGGACTCTCTGCTAAGGAAAGACTATGCCAGAAGCCCAAATGAAAATGGAAGAATTTAGGTTGAAAATACCATCATATCCTAAACACTGCTAACATGGGACTAGCACTTTGGTTTGCAAAGCAATTTAATATGTATCTTCGCACTGACTCTCTAAATCTTGTGGGACAGCTAATATTTCAGTTCTGATGTTACTGAGGACAAAACGACCCTCTAAGAAACTGCAAGGGAGTTATTCGGCTGGCACGGGACGGCAAATGAAGCCACCTGTCCCTCCTTGGGAGGAAGGCGGGAACCTGGATCGTTCTTCCTTTACATTCTCATAGCTACAGTGGCCAATTGTCTAGAATAATTAGTAGGCAAGTCTCTGCAGAGGTAGGGGAGAAACCAAAACAAAATCTTTGAAGGGTATTGAATACAAATCTATCAGGATTTATACTGAAAACTGAGAGCTGTCAAGTCAGGGTGAACACAGCTGCCTTTGGGGCCTCGCTCTCCCCTTGCTGACAATTTGTGCCACTGATGTCAGCTTCACCCTCAGGCACAGTGGAGCAGGTGGAGGTGACGTCGGCCGCGGCCATCATTTGTAGCAGAGTCTGAGGAGACCCAGCATCCCGCTGTCTCCTGTCCTCTGAAGCGGCAGCATCTGGAATGAACAGCCCTGGGTATAAGGAAATAACTCGTTGATCTCAAAGCAGTCAAAGTGTGACTAACTGCAAGAAATAGTTCTTAGGAAACCTGGAGTCCATCAGCTGGTACCTTCAAAAGCAGAGAAATCACCACCCTCAATCTAATACACATTGCTATGGACCGAATGTTTGCGTGCCCCCCGAACTCATATGTTGAAACTTAATGCCCAGTGTGATGGTATTAGGAGGAGGGGCTGTGGAGAGGTGATTAGGTCATGAGGGTGGAGCCTCATGAATAGGATTAATGCTCCTATGAAACAGACCTCAGAGAGCTCCCTCATCTTTTCCGCTAAGTGAGGACACAGCAAAAAGATGGAATCGGGCCCTCACCAGACCCTGAATCTGCCAGCATCATGATCTTGGACTTTCCAGCCTCCAGAACTGTGCAAAATAAATGTTGTTTATAAGTCTCCCAGTTTATGGTATTTTGTTACAGTGGCCTGAATGGACTAAAAGACATAGATAGATCATAACTTATAAGACTGAAATTATAAACAGGTTTAAAATTGTTTCACTTTTATTATTAACATTTGACTGACCAGCCAATGTATTTAACGCTAAAGAAATATTAACGGCATGAATGGACAAATTCTTGAGGCATTTACATGAACTTTAGGTTCCACAGAAATGCAACTGTTCCATTACCTTAATTTAAAAAATAACTTGTTATCATTTTTTAAAATTTATTAGTATGTTTCATTATAGGAACTCTGGAGATCAGATAAGTAGAAGAAGGAAACAAAAGTTACCACAATCCCACTCTCCAGAGACTTAAAATTTCAAAATTTCCTTCTCGCATATAGTTTCTGCTTCGTTTTGAAACAAAAAATGGGCCAAATATTACACACCCTTTTATAACTTGTTCTTTTCAATTAGCAACATACCATATCTGTATTATTAAATATTGTTCTACACCACCATTTTAAAGAAAACATGGTATTCTGTTTCATGGATATATTATAACTTAACTAATTCTTTTTTGCTGGATTTTTAGATTGCTAGAATTTTTTACTATTATAGACAACACTTTAATGAACTCATTTGTGGTTAATTTTTTTTGACATTTATGATTATTTTCCCTAGGTAAACTACTGAAAATGACAATTCTAGGGGCTAGTATTATAATATTTTCTTTACCAAAGGCTTTCATTGTTAAAGCTGAATCTATTACTAATTTATTCTGTGATTTTTTTTCCTATGTATTTTGAATAGCTAATTCTTCCCTAGCCAAAAAAAAATACTCACCTATATTTTCTTTCACTTTATTTTCTAATATATAACTTCATTTTTGTACATATAAACTCTTTGATTTTATTTTGGAATTTGTTTTGTTGTATCATTATATAGGGTCTGATTTCACAATTTCCCCCAAATTGTTAACCAGTTGGTCCTAGAGCATTTATTTGAGTAATTCTTTCTTTTCCCATTGACTTATGATGTGACTTTTAGCATATGCTAAATTATGATACATACTAGAGTTTGTTTCTAAACTTTCTTTTTTTCATTACTTTTTTTATTCTGGTGCTAGTATCACATTGTTTTAATGACTATAATTTATATAATACAGTTTGATATTTGGAAGGGCAAGTGCCCCTCAGTGCTCTTCTTTTCTAAATTTTTTGGCTAGTTAAGAATCTCCAAGGGCTTCCCTGGTGGCGCAGTGGTTGAGAATCCGCCTGCCGGTGCAGGGGACACGGGTTCATGCCCGGGTCCGGGAGGATCCCACATGCCGCGGAGCGGCTGGGCCCGTGAGCCATGGCCGCTGAGCCTGCGCGTCCGGAGCCTGTGCTCCGCAACGGGAGAGGCCACGACAGTGAGAGGCCCGCGTACCGCAAAAAAAAAAAAAAAAAAAAAAAAAGAATCTCCAAGATCTCCTCACACCAGAAAAACATACTATTGTGCTTCTGATTGAAATTGCCAAAAATCCATATATTTATTTGGAATGAATATTTCCAAAATATAACAGTGTTATTTCTCTACATTTATTCAAATAATCTTTAAATACTTCAGTAAGGTTTTATAGTTTCCTTCATATGCTCTGCACGATTCTTGTAAATTCCCAAGTTATATGTACACACACACACACACACACACACACACTCACAAACACACACACACACTCTCACACATATTTGCTGTTGTTACTATAAATGAGATCTAAAGACCAACTGGGGAAACTATTTGCAGTATGTATTTCAGGCAAAGGTTCAATTTAAATGATTCTTATAAAGAAAAAAACAAACATGCCATTTTCAGTAGAAAAATGGATAAAGGATGTGGGCACATAATTCACAAGAGAAATACAGATGTCAATAAACATATGGGAAATTGTTTAGCCTGAATAGTAATTACAGGAGCCCAGTTTAAATTAAGAGACCGTTTTCGGCATCAAACTAATGAAGTGTTTTTTTAAAAAAATCTTTAAAAAAGCAGCCATGTCTTTTGAGACTTATAATCCACTCTCTTCTCTTCCCAGAGAACTCACGCAAAGAATAACCTTTGATTTCATCCTTTTCGCTGGAATTGCTTACACTGAGGCCACTCAGGGCCCTTGATAACCAAACCCTGTGGGCTGTTACTCAACCTGCCTCACTTGGTCTTTCTCTTCCAGTTGATACTGCCAAGCCCTGAGGCTCCTTCCAGAACCTTCTCTCCTTCTTTGGCTTCACTCTCTTCTGATTCTCCCAAAACTTGTTTAAACAATACAAGCGCCTGTCCTAAGCTCCATTTCCTTCTCACTCCAGTCCCTGTGCCTAGGTGTTTTCCACCACCATCAAGGTTGAAATACTGTGCGTATGCTAAGGAAGCCCTGATTTGCCCCAGAGCTTTGGTCTTACTCAGCTAGCACCTTCTAAACACCTCCAGCTGATGCTCAAAAAGACCTAACCTCAATATGTTACAAATCTAAACCATTACATTATCTCTACTGACCTCCCTCTGCGTGACGTATGCACCTGTTTGGCTGGTGATAGCCTTGTCTGTCTGGATTAGAAGACTGGGACCCTCTTCTCTTCCTCAGTCCCCAACTCAGCAGTTCACACCTGGTGTCTATTGTCACCGCACTACCCTGCCCTGTGCACCTGTCATTTCCCACCTGGACCAGTCTCCTGCCCTCAGTCCTGCCCCTCCACACATCCTTCACATGGCAGCCAGCAGGATCTTTCTCCATCACGAATAACATTTAATTCCCTTTGATTGAAAGTCATCACACAGGATAAAGCCCAAGCTCCCTGGAATGCCAAGCTCTGTAGGAGAGGTACCCCCCGACTCTCCAACCTGCTGGCACTCGAACAATGATTAGTAGTGGGGCTCAGAAAGCATGTTTTGTGCTTCCTTTCTTTGGCTCATGACAATTCTGTGAGTCTGAGGGCAGACCCAGGTTTCATTCATCTCTGAGGTCCCTCCCACCTAGCACAGTCTGGCAGAAGGGAGATTCTCCACAAGATGCCTGCTGAATTGAATAAAGATTTTCCAGGTAGAAATGAGGCAAAGTGTATGATTCCAGGAAGAGGAAACTGAGGCGAGCCAGGGTGAGTGAATGCTCACATAGCTGCAAGGGAAGATGGGGCTCCAGCAGGCTGTGTGGATCCCATCATCTGTGGAAAGAGAGAGGGGGTGATGGGGCAGGAAAGTGGGGGGTCACCACAGGATCACGCCACACAGTGTTAAATGTGATACTATGTGCAACAGACTGTATCCTACAGGCATTATCAAAACAAAATTTGAGTAGGATAATAATATGACAAGATGACTGTAGCAATTACTTAGAGAATGAAGGGGAAATACTAGAGAAAGGGAGGATGCATAGGAGACTAAAGCAATTCAGTGAGGGGAAGGGAAAGGGAAAATTAAGGGAAGAGCATATATTAAATTAAGCACCTAATATATCAATTTTCACTTTGATATTGAGCTACATGAGCTGTTTGTATATTTTGGAGATTAATCCGTGGTCGGTCGCTTCGTTTGCAAATACTATCTCCCATTCTGAGGATTGTCTTTTCATTTTGTTTAGGGTTTCCTTTGCTGTGCAAAAGGTTTTACGTTTAATTAGGTCCCATTTGTTTATTTTTGCTTTTATTTTCATTACTCTAGGAAGTGGATCAAAAAAAATCTTGCTGCGATCTGTCAGAGGGTGTTCTGCCTATGTTTTCCTCTAAGAGTTTTACAATGTCTGGCCTTACATTAGGTCTTTAATCCATTTTGAGTTTATTTTTGTGTATGGTGTTAGGGAGTGTTCTAATTTCATTCTTTTACATGTAGCTGTCCAGTTTTCCCAAGTACCACTTATTGAAGAGAGTGTCTTTTCTCCATTGTATATTATTGCAGGAAGGTTTTTGAGATGTTTCCTGACATATCCTGATTACCTAGAGATCAGTTACTTTCAGGAACATATTACTTTTGGGATAATTAATACTTGTCTTAGCTCAGTCATTGAAAGGGCTGCCACAGCAATGAAGGGATGGCAATTTCAAAACCATGGGGAAATCAGAGGAAGGACACTAAGGGAAAAGAGCTCCATTTTACTTCCCTTCCACCAACATCTAACTCACTCAGCCTCACACGGGCTTTCAGTGGAAGAAATTCATTGACTGATTCAGGATTAATCATGGCCGAACCATCTTGAAGGAACTATTCAGGTCGATGAGCATCATTTGGCTCTAAATATGCTTTTTTTTTCCCACTAGCCACTGATAATTTCATATTTAATGGGGTTAGAACTTCCTGGAAAGGTCATTTGTGCTCTCAAATTTTCCATCTGTTTAAAAAAATTAAGCACTTTAGGAAGGGGAAAAGGCATAAGAAACAATCCTTGTCCTCACAGAACTTCCAACCTCACCGAGGGAAGTAAAGAATATACACTAACGTTATAACACAGCTTATTACAAATGCCACACAAGTGAAACGGCCAGTAAGAGTTCGGAAGTGCTCAGAGCAGAGGTGAGAGAGATCACTTTATTTTTTTAATATGTAGTTTTAATTACATTTGTCAGGTTGGGGTGGCCACGCCACGCGGCTTGCAGGATCTTAGTTCCCCGACCGGGGATCCAACCCGCGCCCCCTGCAGTGGAAGCACAGAGCCTTAACCACTGGACCCCCGGGAAGTCCCAGAGAGAGATCACTTTAGGTTTGGGGGTGGGATTTGTGTTTAGTCTTAAGCATGTATAATATTTTTAAACGCAGAAAGGAGAAAAAGAAGAATACTCCAAAAAGGAAGTGCACGGCACCCTCTAGGGCAGGAGTTTCTGGAACTATAAAGCTCATGGGTCACTGACCTTTCAAAACTGTTAGAGGGCACTAACTTCAGGGTTGCAACCTTCGTCTTGCCAAATGCCAACATTTAAAGAACAATTATTATAATTAATTTACTCTAAAATGCTCTTTTAAAAAATCAGGATTATGTCTTACAGACATTGGCATCTTCCAATTGGTGACTATGGGCCCAGCAGTCTTGATGTCATCACAGCCTCATTAATTTTTGGTTTCGGTTTTTTGTTTTGTTTTTCTTGGGGGGGATGAAGTAGAAAAGAATAGCTTTATTGCTTTGCCAGGCAAAGGGAGACACACCAGGCTTCTGCCTCAAGAAACCATGTGTCCCCCAGCCTCATTAATTTTTAGACTATCTTAACCAATTTAATCTGCTCATATTTCCCTTTTTATGAATGTACAAGAGTAATAGAAAGCAAAACTCTGTTTAAACAAGTCTAAAAGAGCTCTTAATACATATAAAATAAAAATTGTGATATGAAAGCATAGTGTCATAGTCTAATGGGCGGTATCTTTCCTTTTCGTCAGCACATAGTAATGTATCTTACAACCAATGGCCTCTAGATTTGATGGAACGAGATATCATCCAGTATCAGCATCATTCCACAAAAATAAAAGCATTTTAGTGCTGAACCCAGGAGGAACACAGACTCAGCATAAAGAATAAAAATATCTTCTGCTATCCCCCCTTGCTCACTGCACTGCACCCACAGTGGCTTCTGCCACAGCTGTGAGATTCTGCCCTACTTACCAGCCTGTGACTATGTCACGGATGCTGGCCGAAGACACGAGATTCCCGGGCCAGAGACAAAGGACTTTATTACTCTTGGCAAAGCAGCTGTCAGAGCTTCATGTTAGCACTCGTTCTGTGTCTCCCAAATCCACAGAGCCTAGACGGACAACTGCGCACGCAGCGGCTCCATTACAGGAGAGGAACACTGCGCTTGAGGAATCGACTGCTTTTACAGTGAGCAGTAGACAAGCCAGCTCTCGGTCAGGGCTTGGCATTCTCGGCATATCCAGCAAAAACATGCAGAGGTGCTCAGGGCCAACAGCAGATGGCCCTTCCCCAAAGCCTCCTGGCTAGTCCTTTAACACGTCCGGCCTTTGCAGAGGCTGTTCTCCTTGCCTGGAAAGCTCTTCTCCAGATGGTAGCAGGACTCCTCAATCTGTGCTCAGATGTTACCTTCACAGCAAGGCCCGTCCTGACCACCCTATTTACAATTTCTCCCCTCCACTCCTGCCTCCCCCTATTTTATTACCCCACAGCACTTATCAACTTCTAACCTGCATATACTGTACTTATTAATTATGTTTACATTTATCGTCTGTCTCTCCCCACATTTTACCCCTGGAATGTAAACTCCACAGTTGTAGAGCAGGCAGAATTCTCAGATGGCCCTAACGCACACACCCTGTGAACTCTCTCCCCTTGAGCGAAAGTGTAACCTGTAAATATGGGATATCACATCCATGATTACGTTACACGGCAAAGGGGATGTGCTGATATAATTAAAGTTACTAAACAGCTGACTCTGAGTTAACAGAAAGTGGCTCACAAGAGCCACTTAAGTCGGGGTCTGGAAATCAGAGACAGAAGTGAGAGATTCCAGCTGGAGAGGGCCTATGGAAGGGGCCACATGCCAGGCAAGGGAGGTTGGTCTCGAGAAACAGAGAATCACCCCCAGTTAACAGCCAGCAAGAAAGCAGACACCTCAGTCCTACAGTTGCAGTAAATGAAACCTGCCAACAACCGGAATAAGCCTGGAAGAGAACTCGGCCTCAGATGAGGTTGCAGACACAGCTGACATCTTGATTTCAACTATGTGAGACCCTGTGCAGAGAATCCACCTCAGCCCAGCCCAGGCTTCCGATCTAGAGGAATTGGGAAAGGGTAAGTGGGTGCCTGTTTAAGCCATTAAATTCATGTTCACTGGTTATACAGCAACAGAAAACAGCAGTGCAGGGATCTGGGCCTATTTTACCTAGACCATGCCTAGCAAATTATAGGTACTTGATAAATATTTACTGAAGGAATTTAAGTGGAATTAATTTAGCCTTAGGAAAATCTTACTACATTTTCTTATTTTTCTCATGTTGCTTCAAATTTATGAAAACTTCTACTTTCTATAGACACACAATTAATGAACGAGAGCCAGGGTTCTTCTGTTCAGAGGTGAGCTGTTTGAGGGTAAACAAAGGCTTTCCCCCAACTCTCTACAGTCAGGTGTTGCAAGGACCTCTGAGGCTTTCAGATAAGCTCAGTGTTTGAAGTCCCAACAAACTGCCAGGCAAACTCAAAGGCATCACAATAGCTCTAGTTTTTCCTAAACACAGAGGTGCTCTAGTTAAGAAAAGGAAAAGGCTGTCATAAGAAAGTTTAAGCTTACAACATAAAGTCAGTGAAGGTTATTTATACTGTAAAAAATGACCTCTAATTTTATAATGGTATCCAGCGTAAACCATCCTCAAATATCCATTTTACATGGTGTAAAGACATACTCCAGGGACTTCCCTGGCGGTCCAGGAGTTAAGACTCTGTGCTTCCACTGCAGGGGGCACGGGTTTGACCCCTGGTTGGGGAACTAAGATTCTGCATGCCAGGGGTCCCCAACCCCGGGGCCATGGACCACTAGCGGTCCGTGGCCTGTTAGGAATCGGGCCACACGGCAGAAGGTGAGTGGAGGATGCATGAGCGAAGCTTCATCTGTATTTACAGCCACTCCCCATCGCTCGCATTACCGCCTGAACTCCGCCTCCTGTCCGCATTACGGTGAGTCGTTTAACTATTTCATTACATATTACAATGTAATAATAATAGAGATAAAGTGCACAATAAATGTAATGCACTTGAATCACCCCCAAACCACTCCCCCACCCCGCCCCCGGTCCGTGGAAAAACTGTCTTCCACGCAACTGGTCCCTGGTGCCAAAAAGGTTGGGGACTGCTGCTGCATGCAGCGGGGTGTGGCCAAAAAAATTAATCAATTAAAAAAAAAAAAGACATGCTCCACTCTCCTAAATGGCCCAGTCTAGGCACTCATGCAGCAAACGTGTATGAGCACCTACTATGTGCCAGATGCTGAGGAGCAAGTGGTGAGCAAAGGAATTTGTTCTATTTACTGTCTTAAAGGGAGACAAATATTAGACAGTTCCTAATGGCGTATATCAACATACACACACGGTACAAAAGTGCTGGCGAGATCAGTAAAGGGGGCTGTAACTTGAATTGGGATCTCAGAGAAGGCCTGACGATGAGCAGGACTTACCAGTCACCGGGAGTCACAATAATAACCCACAGAATGAGGAAAAGGAAGACTGTCTAATGGCGTCGCTGTTAGGAATCAATGAACAGGAATGCAAGGCACCTTATTCAGTGGCTGCCCCTTAAGAGTTGCTCGATACAACTCATTTCCCGGCTCACAGGTACTCTCAGCTCCCAGAAAGACTTGGAGGTGTCCCGAGAGCTCTTTTAAGGACTGTACCCAGTTTTAATTTGCAAGAAACACAGAGAGCTATTTTGAATGCAGTGGTTTTAATTTGCAAGAAACACAGTGCCCTGCACAGTGTAAAAGCTAAAAAAACAGCTTTTAAAATTTATTTACTGATTTTTACACCCCTGATGGTGCTTGAAGATATCTAGGTAACATTCCTGATCCATGACTACTTCTGACCTGTGAATTCAAGCACCCCCAGTGCTGGGTGCTGGGATGGGGATGCCCCATGGTGAACTGGGGACACAGACAGCCCTGTCACAGCCTTTTAAACACCTGACATGCTGTATATGTGTTTATTGTCTGTCTCTTCCCACTACAATGTAAGAGCCACGAGGACAGGAATTTGTGCCTGTTGTGTTTGTTCACTGCTATAGTCCTGGCACCTAGAAAAATGCATCCACGTAAGCACTCGATCAATATTTAACTGAATGAATGACCAATGCTCCTTTTACGCTGTTTTTAGTGTTTTGGTTTTTTTTTTTAACCTTTGGAGTCAAGTGATAGAGGCAGAAGAAATGTATTCAGGCGCTCAGAGAAGGGAATTGCGTCCTTAAAGTTCTTCCCCTCTATTCTGGCCATTTGCTTGGCTGCCTCTCTGTAAGAGAATTGTACAGCCCTCCCCGTTGCCCCGGGACATACAAGGACTCACAGAGGCAGAATGTCCCCTCCCCCACCATCACCCCGTTCCCGGGGTTGGTTGCAGCTGCTTTGCACCCAGAACGTGAGCACATAAGGAAAGTAAGAAACATGCCACATCCTAGCAGGGATCTGAGAGTGAGGGTGTGCTGGGCTCTGTGTCCTGCTCTTTCCTCTTACTCAGGAAAACAGCCTGCTCCATTATGTGCGCTGCTGCTTTGGGCTGGACCCCAGACTTAAAGACTCCGCCTGGGCGCTCCCCGGCAGTGCACTGGTTAGGACTCGGCACTTTCACTGCCGGGATCCCACAGGCCATGAGGCACGGCCAAAAATAATAATAATAAATTAAAAAAATAAAGACCCCGCCCAACCGTATCCCATGTAATGTGAGCGAGACCCAGGTGGTATTCTTGTAGGCCACTGCAATTTCTTGCTGCAGCAAAGCTAATACACCCATCTTTAACTATCTGAGGGAGTGAGAATTAAAGGCAGGTGGGCAAACTTGAGAAAATTTAGGAAAGCTGCCTACAAAAACTCACCAGAGAAGAAATAAAGGTGATGTCTCAAATTACAATTTAAGTAAATGGGAAAATGAGTCCAGTTACAAAAATTAATTTATACACACTTCTCAGGAACTATCTTATACAGAAATCTACATGCCAACACTTTATTAAAATACTTTAAGAATATGAGAAAGTCAAACCTTGAAAATGAACTGAAGAAGGTTACAATGTTGGGATGTTTCATCTTGGCCAGAAGAATGACTTCTTTCTTTGAAGCTTCTTTTTCTTGGATGGGCATCTAAATTATATTAAGAGACAGAGTAGTCTGTAAAGATAATTTGCTTTCAAGGGATGCTTTTTACTCACTGTCATCGGAAATTCTCCAGGATTTCACTGGCTTTTAATGGCACTTGTGCAACAGATCTCTCAACGGCAGGAAATGACATTTCTAGAATTAGAGTGTCCTATAGTCAATGGTTTGTCAATGACAATCAGAAACAAGAAAATAAGTATTTCTGGTGAAGTTCTGCTGTATTAAAATTTCTGCTGGATTGGTGTACTGTGTCAATTATTTAGTCATCTGGAGGGAAGTTATTTAAATATTTATCTTTCAGCAACAAAGGAATTTGTAAAAAAAAAAAAACAAAACAAAACAAAATGCAATGCTCCAGCAGCAATCACTGCTGAGAAGAAACAAATCAAATCTAAAAAAAGTAAAATGTCATATATCACATAAATCAAAGCGGTAAAGTTCTATGTTAAGATTACTACGTTTTTCGTTTTCAAATAAAAATGTCCCTCGTGACTTCATTTTAGATTTGATGTATTTTCTTTTTTTAAAAAAAACTAATTTGCTTTTATTATTGCTTTTCCTTCCAGCTTTATTGAGATATAATTGACATACAGCAGTGTATACATTTAATGTGTACAGCATATAATGACTCACACCATGAAATGATCATCACGATAAGTTTAGTGAACATCCGTCATCTCATATAGATACAAAATTAAAGAAATAGAAAAAACATTTTTTCCTTGTGATGAGAACTCTTAGGATTTACTCAACGACTTTCATGTAAAACATCAGCAGTGTTAATTCTATTTATCATGTTGTACGTTACATCCCTAGTATCTATTTATCTTGTAACGGGAAGTCTGTACTTTTCGACCACCTTCAACCAATTCTCCCTTCCCATACCACACGCCCGTGGTAACCACAATTCTGATCTTTTTTTCTGAGTTTGTTTTTGAAGTAAAATTCAAAAACTACAACACTATGTCATTTTCCATCACACAACAGTGATTTTAAATTTCTGTGCATTTCAAAGTGATCACCAAGATAAGTCTAGTTACCATCTGTCACCATACAAAGATATTAAGTATTGACTATATTCCCCACACTGTACATTTCATACCCATAACTCATTTATTTTGCAACTGGAGGCTTGTACCCCTTAATCTGCCTTACCTATTTCTCTCCTCCCCTCACTCCCTGATGTATTTTCTTATTATTCTATTTATCATCTATGGACAATATTTTTCAAATGTTTTGGTGCCATTGGCAGTGGCCACACGTCATTTCTACCTTTTCTTCCTCATTCTTGACACTTGGTCATTTCTACACTGACTTCTGGCCCGGCTGCCCCACCCTTCTGGCCTCCATGGGTCACTGGTCCTCTTCACAGTTCCCTCTGTAATGACCTTCAACATTTGGCCCACAGGTAGTGTGTGAGTTCCCAGATTTCTCATCCTCATTTAAATTTGAAATTTTTTAAAAAAATTAACATTCTCCATCCCAGCTTTACTGCCTCCTAGCTATGTATCCTTCAGTAAATTATTTAAATCCTCTAAGCTTCAATATCTTTCCCCCCACTTTAAATTGCATAATTGGTACATATGAGTTTCAAAATAAAAATAACTGAAATACGCTACCAGGATAGACTTAGCTACTTAACTACTTTATAACTACTGTTTTTTTCAAAAGACTATTATAAATGAAATTGAAAGGCAAACATAGGGAGATAAGTGTATTTTTATAGTTAGGTAAAAATACTGGCAATATATATGACAAAGATGTTTTGTATTTATAACATATAAGGATTCTGGCAAGTAAGAAAGAAAGGCAAATATGCCAATAGAAATATGGGAAAATACATGCCTAGGCAACTCTCAAAAAAATAAAAGAAATTAAAAATGGCTCAGAAACAGTAAAAAATATTCAATCTCACTCAGTAATCAAAAGAAGACTAAAACAAAATCTAGTATGTTTCATCTGTGAAACTGGCGAAGACAAAAAGAATGTTAATACCCACAGTTAACCAGAAAGCCGCAAAATGGCACTCACATACTTCTGGTGTAAGTATATAAATTGGTAAAATCTTTCTAGGAAAACAATTTTACAGTATCTAATAAAAGACCTTTAAATGCTCCTATTTTTAACTTATTAATTCTTCTAGAAATTTATCCAAAGAAAATAATCAGAAATGTGCCCAAGGGTTCTCATACAAAAGCCTTCATTACAGTGTTTTACTATTAGTTTTTTTGTTTTTGTTTTTGTTTTTTGCGGTACGCGGGCCTCTCACTGTTGTGACCTCTCCC
>NC_041226.1:16355718-16417144 GCF_002837175.3 Physeter macrocephalus | reverse complement strand
TTGTTTTTGTTTTTGTTTTTTGCGGTACGCGGGCCTCTCACTGTTGTGGCCTCTCCCGTTGCGGAGCACAGGCTCCGGACGCGCAGGCTCAGTGGCCATGGCTCGCAGGCCCAGCCGCTCCGCGGCATGTGGGATCCTCCCGGACCGGGGCATGAACCCACGTCACCTACATAGGCAGGCAGACTCTCAACCACTGCGCCACCAGGGAAGCCCTACTATTAGTTTTTAATTAAGAATTTACACTAGTGATTTGAAAAAATATTTTAAGCCAGATAGAAGTAAATAATATGAAAGTAAAACTTCCCCTTTTCCTCTCCACCCATCCCATGAATTCATATTCCTTAGGAGTAACTGCTGCTAATTGTTAGACCTTTTTATTTAATGCACATATAGGTAAACATATATACACAGTTTGTTTAAGAAAAAATGACTCTTCTACATATTGAACGTTATTTAATCATAGCAAAAAAATCAAGCAACATAACTGTCTGAAAATAGAAAAAGAGTTAGATAAATTATGGTATTTTTAACCTAATGTCACACTATGCGGTCATCAAAAATCCGGGGAAGCACTGGCAGGAAGAGCTGGGGAAGAGGTAGAAGGATTTGCTGGTCACTGTGCCTTGTTGAGCAAATTACTGAGCCTCATTGAGCCTCAGCCCTTTCACCTAAACAGTGAGGGTAATGAGATCTACCTTTAGAGTTGTTGTGAAGATTAAATTGATTAATTATGTAAAACATCTGGGATCGCACGAGGTCTGCTAGGCACCCACTATTACTATAAACATTGAATGATATTATACGAGAACATTTTATTATATGAAAACATTGAATGACATAAGAAAATATTCATAATACACTAAGGGTCAAAAGCTTCTATAAAAGAGTATATCCACCATGACATCAATCATCTAATATATTCTAATAACTTACACGGTACATTTATGCATTAAAAATAGCCTGGAGAGAAGTTCACCATAATGTTAATAGTGATGAAGAGAGAGGTTAAAAGTGATTTTCATTTTCCTCTAAATAGCCTTATTTTTCCCTACAGTTTTTTTCAAAATTTCTTCAATGAACATTTTAATTTTTATAATCAAGAAAAGATACAATGCATTTTTTTTTTTTTTTTTTTTTTTTTTTGTGGTATGCGGGCCTCCCTCTGCTGCGGCCTCTCCCAATGAACATTTTAATTTTTATAATCAAGAAAAGATACAATGCATTTTTGAAGGCAAGAAATAAAAGAATATGCTTGATAATTGTAGGATGATGAGAGAAAATATAGAGCTTTTTCGTACCTGTAAGAAAATAAGCAATTTAAGTTCTGGGGTCTAGAGTTTGCTTCGTGGAGAGGTGCTGGAGAGCTGAGAAGAAATGTAAATTTCTCTAGATAAGAAGTAATGAAAAAGTACCTTAGAGTAGAAAGAAAAAAATAAGTAATAAATGTTAATACTGTGACACAAATGTTGTTAGGCAAATCTGATAACAGAGAGATACGGGAAAGCAACAATAACAAGGCTCAATAGAAATTCTACTTATTTATGGCATGGGGACTAGGGTGGTTCATGAAGTAAAACATGAAAAAATTCACTGCTCTATGAGAAATACACAGTCAGCTTTTTATTATCTATACTAAAGAATGGGAGAGACTCTATGAAATGCATTAATATATATTTTTATAGAGGATTCACCTCCCACATAATTTTTTCTTTACTTAGAATTTAAATGGTTTTATAATTCCTAAATATGTACCAGCTTAACAACAGAGCTAGAAGGCCTGAAAGTATCTATGCATTGAATTATTTATCCAATAAGAATTTATTGACCCGCTACTGGTGCAAAGAATTCTTAGCTGCTCTGTGGAATACCAAGATGCAAAAGACATGGATTCTCCCTGCACAGAATATACAGTTTAATAAGGAGGAGAAGGCACAAAATAAACAGCTAAAGCACAGCAAAGTAGACAGCAATCAGTACCATAACAGCAGTACGGATAAAAAGCTATGGAGTTTACAGAGAAAGAGAGGTTAGATTTGCAAGGTTCTACAAGGCGTACTGAGTCTCAGCCCTGAACAAGTGGGATCTTGATGCTTGGATGGGCAGGCAAAGACCTTTGGGGAAGAAAGAGCCCCTCGGGTGAGCACAGAGGCTGCGGTGCAAAGGATCTGCATGTGGCAAAGAGGAAGAGTATGTGAGGGGAGGTTGAAAATGGAATTTGGGAACAAATCAGAGAGGGGTGTCAAAACTAATCTGAAGAGTGAAATGATATAAAAGTACAAGGCAAAAATTACTCATAATCCCACATTCCACCTCGATAATAATGTAGTAAGTAGGTCTTTCCTATATGTATGGGCAGATATGTGTGGGAATATACATACCTTTAGAGAGAGATAATGCATATATTTTTACAAAGATTGCATCATTCTACACATACTATTTTCTTAATTAGCAAAAGTTATGATACTTCTCATGTCAATACTTTGACTACAACATGATTTTGACGAACAGCTTAGTCTTTCACAAATTACTTAACCAATCCCCAACTGTTGGACATTTAGGTTGTTTGCTGACGGTCTGTACATTTCTGGGTATTTCCTCGGAATACAATCCCAGAAGGAGAACTACTAGATCCTAGGATGCATACTTTTTTTTTCTTTTCTTTTTCAAGATGAAGATAGCTTTTTCTGCTTATACAAATAATACAATTCTTAATTTTAAAAACATAATATATGCTTCATATTAAAAATTCTGACCATGCAGAAAGAAATGATAGAGGTGAAATCCCACCAATCAGCAATAACCACTGTTAATGTTGTGTGTGCGTGTGTGTGTGTGTGTGACATTAACAGTACACACATATATACACATAACTTTTTGTGGCTTGTTTTTTTTCATCTTTACAACATATTTCGGACCTTACTCCTCATCAGTAATAAAAACAGGGCATGGATCCTTCTAAGGCTTTGATACGTATTGATAAATTTCCCTCAGGATGATTTACCTTCCTATCAGCAGAGTAAGAGAGTGCCCGCTTCCTCCACTTTTATATCCTTTTCAATCCTTTCCAACTGTATCAGCAAAAAGTGATATAAATCAATAGAATTATTTTACTTTTCTTAGTTTTCTAATGAGTTTGAAATTTGTATATGATGACTTCTTCAGTTATAATTTTTTTCTTTTTAAGATTTATAAAAGGCTAGCACAGGGAATTCCCTGGCAGTCCAGTGGTTAGGACTCCATGCTCTCACTGCCAAGGGCCTGGGTTTGATCCCTGTTGGAGGAACCGAGATCCCACATGGTGCACCGCATGGCCAAAAAAAAAAAAAAAAAAAAAAAAGCTAGAACACTTTAGTCAACACTTGCAAGTATTTTGGGCATTCAGAAGTTTTATATTTTAGTGTAGTCAAAGGTGATGATGCATCTAGCCATCTCTTCCTCTATGACTTCTGTCCCAGTGAAGGTTTGGGAGCCTGGGGGGAGAATTCCCAAGATTTTGTGACATGAGAGCTGGAGCCATGAGAAAGGTACTGAAGTGATCCAAGTAACCCAGGCCACTGACAAAAGGAATGAAACAAATTCAAGGGAGAGAAAGAGTCAACTGCATTTAGCAAGTAACTGGATGGGGAGAGAGAAAAAATTCACCAATGACCCCAAGGTTTTGAGCCTGGATATCATAAAAATACTGGTGTCATTAACACAGAGCAGCACAGAGTGGGTGACCTGGATCTGCTTAGAAAAGTGAGAAATTTCTACTTTGGGGTACAATTGTGTTAGCTAGCTTCCAAGATGGTCCTCAACACCCCTCACTCTGAATTCTTAAGGCCCAGAAACTGTGAGATAATAAGTGTCTATTATTTAAGCCACTAAGTTTGGGGTAATATGTTACACAGCAGTAGGTTACTCACACAGATACTACTTGAAGATATCTAGCTGGCTAATGAAATGCACAACTAGGGCTCTGGAAGATACCAAGGCTGGACAGAGTTTTAAGAGTGATCTGTTGAGTGGTAAAGATTGAAGGGAGGTGACTATCAGGTAACAGTACACAGAAAGAGAGTCGGCAAAGGGTTGGTGGCCGGGGACATACGGCGGGTGAGGAGACAAGAGCAGTCAGATAAACAAAAGAGAGAGAGCAGAATAAGGCCGTGGAAGGAAGCTCTGACAGGTCGCTAGACTAAGAGGACATTAGCAGAAGTATGCGGTGGATCCACGAAAAGGGACCTGTATTGGTAAGTAAAGCATTCGCCCTGAAGCTAATCATCTACACCTGAGTTTTCATGTAAGTTTGGGAAGTCCTTTTATTTTTCCCCCTTTTTTTTGGCTATGCTGCACGTCTTGCGGGATCTTAGTTCCCCCACTAGGGATTGAACCCACGCCCCTTCGGTGAAAGCACCCATTCCTAACCACTGAACTGCCAGGGAAGTCCCTATTTTTTCCCAATTTTTAAAAATTATGGTAAAATATATACAACATAAAATTTTTACCATTTTAACCATTTTTAAGTGTACAGTTCAGTGGCACTAAGTACATTCACATAAGTGCAACTTGATTCATCCATTTTGTACCCATTTTGTATGGAAGATTTTCTGCTGCTCTCACTTATAAATCCTCCAGAAGGCAACCAACGAGACTTGCCTTAACATGTATTCTAGCCCATAATGGACACTGTTATCCCCATATATCTGAAACGAACACAGCCACTAGAGAGGGTAACATAAACACAAACCAAGGGAAATTTAGCAAAAATGATTCCTCTTAAATCAAATATATTTAATTATTCTCCAAAACCATTAGACTAACAATAACATATGGTTTTCCTCCATTCCTTCAATGCATTCAATACATATTTTCGAGCACCTATTATGTGCCAGGCACAGTTCTGCATGGGGAAGGAGATAGACAAGAAATAAGTGAGCAGAGTAATTCCAGATCATTATAAATGCTACTGAGAAAATAAACCAGGGTGGTGTGATAAGGAGTGATTGAAGTCAGGGAGCTACCTTGGCTAGGATGCTTGGGGAAGGTCTCCTTGCGGAGGTGACCTGAATTTGGAGAGGCAGTCAGAGGAAGCGCGTGGCAAAACAGAGGAACTAGAGCAACGGAGGAGGGGCCATCTCGTAGACGTGCCATAGGATATTAAAAAAAAGATGTTATCACTGTAAGGAGTACCATAGGAGCCAGGGCGATAACATCTTTTTCTCTTTTCCTTTTTTTCTTTCTTTTCTTCTTTAAAAATAAGATCACTAGGGACTACCCTGGCAGTCCAGTGGTTGAGACTCTCTGCTTCCCCAGCAGGGGGCATGGGTTCCATTCCTGGTCGGGGAACTAAGATCCCGCATGCCTCGGCCAAAAAATAAAAATAAAAATAAAATTTAAAAATAAAAATGAAAATAAGATCATTGGTTGCTGTTTGGACAATGGACTTAGAAGACTGAACAAACAAAAGTCAACTCACTCACACTTGTAAAAAAAAAAAAAAGATGTGTTTCCTTGACAAACTGGATTAAAAGCCAGATGAATATACCACTGAAAATGAACAGGAATTTTAACTTCTTAACTTTACCTTTTCAAAATTGATCTCTTTTATAACACAGTGCTTGCTATCTGATTTCCCTTTGGCCAGGTATGCTTTCCCAAAGGCACCTTCCCCAATGGCTTTAATCATGTCATATTTATTCATGGTCTCCAATGCATGGAGTTACCTGAAACGAGAGCAATGAAATTTTATTGCACACTTTTCATAAATATGAACAAAATCAGAAAACTGACCACTACAACGTAAGAGAACTCATTTTGCTAAAACTTTCATTCTAATTTCGCCAAGACTGAATCATATAACTTTCCTTGTGGCCACAGGTAACAACCAAAGTGAGACAGAGCTTAGTCAGCTCCAAAGTCAGACTTGGGCTGCAGCTCAACTTTGATACACCCTAGTGTTGTCATCTCGGGCAAGTAACTTAATTCGTAAAACCTCTCTTTCCTAATTTCTGAAATGGAAATAACAATACCTGTTTTTCAAGATTGTTCTGAGAAAGAAAAATATAATATCCCCGTCTGCGCACCTCTAGGCAGCAGGAATTTTCCTGCTTGTGTGGTTTTACAGTCCAGCCTTTCTCAGTGGGGCGTTACTGCCCCCTAGGGGACATTTTGGAAACTTACGGAGTTTTTTTCCAGTTCGCAGAGATGGAGGCAGGCACGAAGGCTTTTTAGAAGCCATTGGGGTCTGAGATACTAAGATTCTGCGATGCTAGGGACGGTCCCGCACAGTAAAGGATTTTCCAGCGCCCCTACAACCTTAAAAAGTCTCCGTACACATTCATGTGCTTGGAAAAATCCGTTTGTAATTATCTGCTGCTACAACCAAACTATTTTACATCTAAATACAAAGTATATTTTGCACAGTTTTAATTAACACTGAATTTTCGAGGAATGCACCTACATGTAAATCAAGGCTTGACTTGTTCGGAACTTTACCAGGAACTGTTCACCGTTTTGGAAAATCACTCCCCCACTGGCCACGCTGCTCCTGGTAGCTGAGACCTAAAAGTTTGCAGCTGGCCTTATCAGGTGACTCCCTGCTACTTCACTACTTCTTCCAGTGTAGTAGTACCAAGAATTTACAGATTGAAATATAGACTTTATAATAAAGAGAGTCACTGTGGCATTTAGATTCGTCTGATCAGATTCGGTATGGCAGGAGGGTGTGTAAGGCCAAAGTATACAAGGGCCCCATCCAAGACCTATCCAGTCTGAATCCCCAGTTAAAAGGCCTAACATTCCCTTTGGTGCCTAAGCTCCTTTGATTTGGGTTTGTCACCCTCAGCCCAGGGTCCTGGCTTCTCGAGAGGGGAAGGTGAATTCTCCGGGGTTAGTAAGCGGTGTGTTCCCTTCCTCTCTACCGTTTCTTTGGAAACACGGTGCTTGTAACACAGGTACACCCTCAATAGCCCGTGGTCAAAAAACAGGCAATTCCCAGTGGGGTTGTTTCTGAACTGTCTTGGGCAGGTCCTTGCGGCCCAGCACTTGCCTCCGACCACTTGCCACCTCTCTGGAAGTTACGCGGCCGGGCGGCCCTCGGCCAGCCGCCAGCCGCCAGCCACCAGCCACCGGGGCTTTGGGTAAACTGCTCCACTGCATTTCCCCGTTATATTCAATACTACAGTTAGGGCATCATGCTGATTTTTAAAACCTGAGTGAGCATGCAGGTTATGTTTTTGAGTAATTTGTGTCAGTGCAGGAAGGGGGGACGATTAGGTGGGATGGGGCTGGAAGCCAGCTCCAGAGCCAGGGAAGGCGTGGGGACACTGGAGGGCCGGGTTTTGAGGGAGGCGCTGGCGGAACCGGAACTCGAGGGCACCTGCGCGGGAACTGAGGGACCGCGACGCTCCCGCCCCAAGAGGCACCGGCGGGTAGAAGACCCTAAGTTTCGGGGAAAGAATCCTTCTCCCTTAGAAACACTCTACGGGAGGCGGCCGGCGGGAAGGCGGCAGAACTCCCGCGGGGGCCAGGAGCTGGGTGCGCCGCGCGTTGCCATGGAGACCGACGCGGGCCGGGACCGGAGACCGCTGTTCTGCAGCTCGCGTCTTCCCAGGCGGGGGCTCCACCCTTTCCCCGGGGCTCCCGGAGGCCCTGGGGGCAGCTCCGGGTTCGGACTGAGGGCACCACCCACAGCATACCTGCTCCGCCGGCTCCGCGGGGCCAGAGTAGTGTCCCGGGTGGGTCCGGGTTCCAGACGCCTCTGCGCCCGCTGGCGGCCGGGGCGGAGCCGCGCTAGGGAAGGCGGGCGGGGCGCTGGGCCAGGGCGGCGAGAGGACGGGTCCACACAGTCCACCCGGAAGAGGGCTGGGGGCCGGCCGCGGAGTTTGGAGACCTGGCCTCGTCACCTCCGTCACCTTAGGTCGGGACTCCTCTGCTTACACTCGACAAGCATTCCGCTCCCGCTCCCCGTTCTTGCTTACGGTGTACCAGAGGCTTTGCATATATTCTCTTTAGGCCTTGCGACAACCGAGTCAGGTAGTAGTTGCCCAGCTTTACAGTTGAGCTGGACTGAGAGTTTCTCGTGCAAGGTCTCAAATACTGTCAAGAGATGGAGACTGGAACGGCGCCCTGCTCTTTTGGCCACAGCTGGCGGCCTCCCATGGGGTCCTCTTATGAAACGGGCTACTGCCCAGTGGTCTGCAAACATGCTGTCTCACCATCTCCCCATTGCCCCCTACCCCTTCCTCATTCCCGCTGCACATCGAGCTGCCGTCAGAAACGTTTCATTACATGTTTAAGCAGTTGAAAGGATGTAATTTCCAGCAATTATAAATATTGACACAAGTGAAACATAACCAACGGAATCTAAATACCACGGCAACTTGAAACCCACCATATCTATTTTTAAAAAAGAAAGCAAGCTCTCCTTTAAGGATTAGAAAGTTTACATCATTGCTTTCTCTCCTTGAACTCCTGTCTCCATACGTACTGTTTTTCATGATTCAAAATCTTACCCATCACCCTATCATATCAATGGAAATTAATTTCTATTTCCTAATAGGTTTTTAAAATTCATTAAAATTACTAGTAGTACACACTGATCCAAATAAATCACAAACTTATATTTATTAAATATAAAAAGTAACATGTATTGGAAATTTCTCTCTTAAAGACCTGAATGGGCTTTCCTCTTCTTCTCCCCAATTAGCTCAATTAGTATCCGCAGATAACGCTTTCTGCTGGAATAGACAAAGTTCAACAACATTGAGTCTGTCCATGAAATATTAATCAATAGTCAATCTAAGAAAGAAATGGAGAATTTTATTTGCGCCAACCTGAGGATTATAACCCAGGGGACAGTCTTTCAGAAAGCTCTGAGGATTGTTCCGCGCAAAGCACAATTACGTAAGTTTTCAAGACAAAAGGTTATATTGTACATCAGAGTAACATACTGACAGTTTACACAGTCCAGCAAGGTGAGTAGTGGGTCATCGTGACCCCTTACAGGATTAAGAAAGAAATGTTATCCCCTGAGGAGTTACCTTGCTGATACCAAGAGAAAATTGCTGTTTGTGGGGGGGGGGGGGGTGTTGTTGTTTTGTGTTTTTTGGTGAGCAGGCATTTCTGTGTCTTCTAAGGGTGTCTGGCTAATGTATAATATGCACATGCACAATGCACACTAAAAAGGGGTAGTGGTAGAAACCAACAGAGAGAAAATTTTGTTTAAAAAATGTTCTTGTCCTGTCTTAAAAATAATTTTATTTCATCAAACCTCTTTTTTTTAAAGCTGTAAGTGCTGAAAAACCTTATTCGTGTAAGTAAATGGAATTGGAAGTTTTGTTAAAAGTGACCCTCAATTCTTGCCTAGTTGTATCTCAAGAATTATATAGTAATCTATCACTAAAATTGGTTTCTAATCATCCATTAGAATCTCTTGAAATTTCTGTTATAAGCAAAACCCTGCAAACCATCTGACTTTCAAAAGGATTTGTCATCCCATCAGGATTCGTTCAATCTCTCAGTAACTATACATAGTTTCAAGTTCCCTGTGTTGGTTGGTTTGGAAATGTTTCCACCCTGGGGCAGTGCTAAGATTTCAGATGTCTAAGAGGTATCAAATACAGTATTTATGGAAGCCAAGTACCTGGCAATATCCTCTCCACTTGAGAATAGGCTGGATTTAGTGTCTCAGAGTGACTAGAACATGGAAATGTAAAATTAGGAACTTACAGCAGAGACCCCGGCAGACACTGCCTGAGCCAAGAGATCAACGTTAACAACAGCAGTAATGTCGTGAGGAGATGGCACACCCCTGACAGGATGTATCGGGAAGGGCACTTCACGTCTGTGCTGGTCAAACACTCACACTCGGTCCCATCGTGAGAAAAACATCAGACAATCCCAAATTGAGGGACATTTTACCAAACATCTAACCAGTACGCCTCAAAAATGTCATCAGGGGTCTGAAAAATAAGGGAAGATGGAGAGACTCAGAGACCAGAGGAGACTAAGGATGACCAAATGTTTTGAGTATAAATAATGGGGGATAGGAGCGGGGGTGGCGAAAGCTGTAACACAGTTTTTGTATGTTAAGATTTTTAAAAAATGTTTAACTCTTTAAAAGACATACGTAGTCCACATTTCAGCAGACCTTTTTGAATGATCCTACTGTAGTCTCACAACTGTTTCCCCCTTTTGTTTATTTGAGCATCATTCCCTATACCAGGCCAGGCTTATGCTGTTCCCACACTTGCCCCTGTGGGATCCCCTGCGAAGAGCCGGTTTCTTTAGTAAAATAGTCTCCCTTCACTAAAGCATCACAGCATGAAATGACAGGGCTCGGCACATGTGTGTCATGGTGACCCAGACGTGTTGGGGTCCTGCCCGCCATTAGTTTCACAACACCGGTTTCTGCTACTTGCTCTATGGACTTCTCACCTTTGGCCCCATTCCTTCCTCATATACAGGACCACTAACTTATGACCAGTTCTGTAGCCCACCCCACTTCTCCCATGGCTGATCCTCCGACCTGGGCTCTTTTGTGCATCCTGTGAGGGGCTGTATTTAAGGACAGCTGGTAGTTGGTGATCACTGAAGATGACTGATCACTACCCAGAAACAGGCCTTACTGAAAAATCACACACATTATTATGTTGTAATTAAATATATTTAGATCCTCAAACCTTTAGGAGATATAAAAAGAGCTACATAGTAATAAGCATAAATCATGACAATGCAAATAATAACATTAAGGGCTGCCGTGATGGTCTAAGGTCAGCATCCCTATGAGGCAGGCATTGTCACCCTCACTTCGTAGTTGAGGAAATTCGGGCTCAAAGAGGTTAAGTAATTTCTCACAGTCACACAAGCAGTAGGTGGTAGCGTTCAATTTCTGTTCTCACCGCAAAGCCCAGACCTCATACCCATTCTGCTATGCCTTCTCCTCTGAATTCAAAAACTTCGAAGAGTTCCAGATTTTTTATACCTTATCATACTAACCAGGAATAATTTTAAATATTCAGTTTCCCTCTCTTCACTCTGTTTCTAAAGGAAAATACACATCCCGTGAGTTAAGTATTATCCAAATATCAATTCCTCATGTTAAACATCTCCTCAGTGTGACTAAGGAACATTTCCTTGGGTGTCATCCATCGAACACTCCTTGCCAGCCAGCTCGCTGTTTCAGTTCTGATACCCAGTCAGAGTCGTCATCTTCCTCAAAGTCCCTGTGAGAAAACAATCTGGATATTAAGCCTCCATTTAAGGAGCACGGTTAATATTTGTCGATGGGTTCAAAGCAGCACACCACCGTAACGATACCGACATTTTTGAAAACTGAGCTCCATAAGGCAACTGAACAGAGGAAAAAAAATGGTTAGCCTTCCAAAGGATCACTTCTTTCACCGTTTCTACGACTTTTTCAATATAAAAATCTGGTATATTAAAAAATAAGTCCAAGCTAAATGATTATAAACACATGGCTCAGTCAGGAATTCTGTGATAATACCATAACACATTACCCATGCCAGACAAAAGATCAAGATATATGTATTCAAAAAAAAAAAAAGATATATGTATTCATTAATGATGTAAAGTAATATAACCAGCTCCTGCTAAACCAGAAATGATTAAAGTACAATTTAAATGACATGCACGCACACGCTATCTGGGTGTATCACTTACGTATCCTCCTCATCCAGTCCAGGTTCGAGTCTCTCTGGATCCAGAATGACAGAATCATGACTTCCATCAACATCATCTGATGCTTCTGTTTCCTCAAACAGGGGGCCTTTCAAGAACCCTTCTGCACCTTCAGAGGAATATTAACAGAAATTATGCCAAGTTAAGCAGTTTTTACTTATTTCGTTCATGTTGCACTAAATTCCTCCAAAGGCTTGTGGGCTAATTGAGGGCAATGCCATGGTCTGTATTTTTCTGTAGTGTCTCCCTGCATTACCCAGCATGATTCTGGCATAAAACAGGCCCAGGAAGCACCAGTATGGGTATTAAATTTTTAAACAGCACTTTCTTCAAAACAAAAACTCAGAAAATTATAATTAAAACCCTCAAATATATGAACCCATATTAAAGCATTAAAAGTTGTCTTTGGACAGCTGGATAACAGTTAATTTTTTCTCCTTTGAGCTCCCTCGCCCTAGGTTTTCCCAATGGAGGGGAATAAAATTAGGGAATTAAGACCAAATGCATGCTTTAAAATTTTTTTCCAGATAGTAATTAATTTCAGATTTTTGCTTACAAAACGATAACCTAACATAAAAATGTGGGTTCAATCTTTATAAAAATCCTTTCACAATAGAGCTGTGATATATTTTTAAAATAGTGACTTTCCTGAAATGACAACATCTTCATCAACGGACCAGAAACAAAATCCAGGATCTATAATTGCTAAAACAAAAGTCATAATCATTAACCTTCCTTAACACCTGCCTCTCCCAATGCACCCACCTCTCCTAGGGACGCAAAACTGTCTGCACACAGCTCTATCAGACACGTGGTACACAGCTCTACAATGCTCTGCCTGTGTGTTGGTCTCCCAAATAACCAACTCTTTCAAAGAAGGAATTATGTTTTATTCTTTTTTTTAAAAATCTTAATCTAGTACATGTTAGACACTCAATAAATACCGATCAAATCAACAAATACACTAAATCTGCTACAATACATACAGTCAAGGCTTGCCACACCATGACATGCTCTCCTTGGCATAATTTACCTTAGATCTTAAACCAAGCAAGACGCCTTTAGTAATTGAATTATCAAAATTAAACACACGTGCACTCACACGTACACACCCTTAATTCAGTCCTTTGGCCCAGATTCCTAAGGACAGTCTCTTAAAAAATTATGTGTATCATTTTAGTGAAAATGTCTGTAGAAACGATTAGAAAGTCAAATCCTAATTGTTCATCTTTTTGTGTGTGTTCTATTCAATATAACAGAATCCAAGTACAGAGCCAAAGAAATCTTGAAGTTCCTCAGCGTTTACTAGGATAAAGTCTGAGCTACAGAGTCCCTAAAGCAGGGGTGTATTTGCAAGGTAAAAACGGGCCACACTTCAAAGTGATCACATGATTATTAAAATAAGCAAACAAATGGGCAAACAGAAGGAATGAAGCTCTATGGGAAATTTTAATGATGGCTTCAGACTGGCTAGAAAAGATTCAAGAAAACCTAAAACTACAAGGAACAGGGAGTTATTATCTA
Organism: Physeter macrocephalus; assembly: GCF_002837175.3. Classification (NCBI taxonomy): domain Eukaryota; kingdom Metazoa; phylum Chordata; class Mammalia; order Artiodactyla; family Physeteridae; genus Physeter; species Physeter macrocephalus. The sequence goes on along the minus strand of NC_041226.1, from coordinate 16,403,941 downwards.
ATAGATACAGAGTTTCCATTTTGGAAGATGGAATGTGGTGATGACTGCACAATGTGAAGGTACTTAATGCTCCTGAACTGTACACTTAAAAATGGTTAAAATGGTAAATTTTATGTTATGTATATTTTACCACAATTTTTTCAAAAAAATCAAAGGGTTTCCACAGTTATGTAACAGACATGAATCACCTGGTCTATATATTGTGTATGTTTGAAATGCCAAGCTGAGGTCAGCATGCTTAAGAATGTTCAACAAGGTCTCAGGAGTCTCTTTGAGCCACTGCTTACGGGTATTATTTTCACTGTACTTTATTACAGAACCACCTAGTTGGGAAAAGATAAAAATTAGTCCCAAATAAAAAAGATTTTCAGCATATATCTTCAGATCATATTTCAAGCAAAGCTGATTATATTTAACTCTCTACCCAGACCTATTTCACTTGCCAGTATGAGCAGCGCTCTGATGTGTGATAACCAAATATCCTTCACAGAGTGACATTAAAAAGAAAAGAAAAAACTCTGGCTCATTAAACAACTATTAGACAATGTTCCATAATAAAATAATAGAATTCAATCTACTAACCTCTATCGTCCTCTGCCATTAAACTGGAGGTGAGTAAGGATGCATTTTCCAAAGCTGTAAGAGCTGTACTGGATACATTTTTCTCCCACTGTCGCCTGAGAGGACCTGGTGAACTGGCTTTTAAAGTGTAAAGAAGAACTGCTGAGCTTATTCTTTTATTTATTCATCTATATGCACACAAGTACTTCTCTAAAAGAAAAGTATTTCTTTCCTCTCTCAAACTCAGATCTAACAACTCTTTCAAGTCTAAGTAGTAAAGGGAATGAAAAAGAAATCCAAATGAAAAGGTAAAGCTAATCATTAAAGTGAATTTTTTAAAATGCTATGTATAGGGGCTTCCCTGGTGGCTCCGTGGTTAGGAATCCGCCTGCCAATGCAGCGGACACGGGTTCGAGCCCTGGTCCGGGAAGATCCAACATGCCACGGAGCGGCTAGGCCCATGTGCCACAACTACTGAGCCTGCGCTCTAGAGCCCACGAGCCGCAACTACTGAGCCCGCGTGCCTAGAGCCCGTGCTCCGCAACAGGAGAGGCCACAACAATGAGAAGCCCGTGCACCACAATGAAGAGTAGCCCCTGCTCTCTGCAACTAGAGAAAGCCCGCGCGCAGCAACCAAGACCCAACGTAGCCAAAAATAAATAAATAAATTTATTTTTTTAAAAAAATGCTATGTATATACTCACATATCACACAATGTACAAGAATTAAAGGCCCAAGAGGACTTAGGTAGACACTGTGTGCCAGGCTTTTTATGGTGGGGAGCACAACAAATACTATTTTTTCTGAAGCCTCTTATTAATAAACACGATTTTCTCTTCTTTTATAGGTAAATAAAATATTCCTGTAACACTACTGGATAAGCAAACACAAATCTGCCTACCTACTTGCTTATGAAGCCTACGACCTAGTAAGGTGGAAACTGGTATTCCTTGTATATTCCCCAGTTCTCCACTCATACAATGATTAGAATTTGAATAACTTACCTATCTCTTCTCTGTTTACTCTCCTCAGTGCACTTTCAACCGAATTTTTATTAATGCTTTCTAAGTCAGTGTGGCTACACTTTCCACCTGGTTCTTCCCTTTGCTTTAAAACAAATTAAAAATAAAGATTAAGTAATGCTTGAATTGCTGCAAAAAAAGGTAAACAAGTAGGCAAAGACAGCTATTTTAACTTTAAATATAGATGGATTAAACATCAATAACCACAGAACCCCACACATCCATGTAAATTAATAGTCATATAATCATATATATGTGTATATTAAAAACCATATATATGCACATACATATGTATAAATATATGTATATTAATAGTCATATACCTTAATAGCCATTAATATCAGTCATTGCAAATGTGAAAAGGATATATAAAAATGACAGAGATATTTGAGAGGTCTTTATAGAGGAAATGAGCAATGAAAAACTTCTGGGCTTTTCGTGCTGGAAATATCAAAATGAAATATTTTATAAAATTACCATACAGACGGTCCTCGAATTACGATGGTTCGACTTATGATTTTTCGACTTAATGATGGTGTGAAAGTGATACACATTCAGCAGAAACTGTATTTCAAATTTTGAATGTTGCTCTTTTTCCCAGGCTAGTGATATGCCATATGATACCCCCTCGTGATGTTGTGTAGTGGCAGAGAGCCGAAGTTCCCACGTGGCCACGTGATCACAAGAGTAAACAGCCGATACACTTACAACTATTCTGTACGCAGGTAATCACTGGTTTTCACTTTGGGTTCAGTATTGAACACACTATATGAGATATTCAACACTTTATTCTAAAATAAGCTCTGTGTTAGATGATTTTGCCCAACTGGAGGCTAATGGAAATGTTCTGAGCACATGTAAGGTGGGCTGGGCTAAGCGAAGATGTGTGGTAGGTTAGGTGCATTGAATGCATTTTCACCTCGGGGGATGGGATTTCTATGTCTTGACTGTGGTGCTGGTTATATGACTGTATGAAATGACCAAAATTCATCAAACTGCATGCTAAAAATGAGTAAATTTTACTGCATATAAATTAGGCCTCAATAAAGCTGGAAATAAACAGATATTACTAACAGATATTACTATGCAAAGAAAAAAGTACAGGGGCAGAATATATTCCATTTGTAGTAACATAATGGGGAATGGTGTTATTTATTTACAACCTAAGGTTCATTCAAAAAACGTACAAGTTTAATTACTAGTACATTCCATAAACAGAATCATTTGTTGTTACTACATCTTTTCCTTTGGGAGGTAAAAGCTTGATTAAAATGATGAAGAAAGAAAAAAATTATCAATAGGACACCAGTTACTGGGTTGGGTGTGGCAAAACTGGGAAGTGGATTTGCTGTTACTATTTATGACTTAACTGCAGCTATCATGTAAAAGGGCACAGCTGCCCGGCGCCAAATGAGACAAACAGGACCTTGAATGCCAGGCTGAAAAATGTCCACTCAATTCGCGGGCTTAATGGGGAGGCACTAAAAGTTTTTGAACAGAAAAATGTCAAGATCAAAATAGTGACCTACATATTATTTAGCCATAAAAAGGAAGGAAATTCTGATACAGGCTATACCATGGATGAACCTTGAAAATATTAAGCTAAGCAGAAGAAGCCAGACACAAAGGGACAAATATTTTGTGATTCCACTTACTTGAAATATCTAGAATAGGCAAATTCATAGAGACAGAAAGCAGAATAGAGGTTACCAGGGGCTGAGGTGGAAGGGAAGGTGGGGAGGAATGGGTAGTTATTTAATAGGTTTCTGTTTGGGGTGATTAAAAAGTATTGTGAATGTAATTAATGCCATTAAATTCTTACAATTCAGCTTAAAAGTTGCTGAAGTGATAAACTGTATGTTTTATATGTATATATATATATATAGTACCACACACACAAAACAAAACCAACCAAGAGCCAGGCTAAAACAAGACTTTCATGCCTATAAGCAGGGCTAAGTTCGCTCACATCTATATTGTCATCAATAATTAGAAATGAAAAAACAAATAAATGCTGATCTAAAATGGCTCGGCTGGCAGTACAGAGAACAGCCGCCAGTTACTTCACAGGACCAAAGATGAAAAACTCCTGAACCCAGGGACCAGGCAACAGTCTTCCAAATATCTCCCAGCACCTAATGATGCCAGGTACCCAGTAGACAGTTTTAGAAATTTAACTTTAAAGCACTTACCACTGTGCTTGCTTCATTTTCCAAAGCTATCCTGATTCTGCCGGGGTCTGCTCAAAGAGAAAAGAGAAGGTAGAGAGAAAACACATAAAGCCTTCTAATATGATTTGCACAAAGCTTGAGTGACAAAGACAAATGAAGTTTTTAAAGTCAAAGAACCAAAGCACTAGCCCAGATAGTGACATCAAGCTTTAACTGCCTAATAATACACCTCAGCTATTAAAAGAGATTATTTCTGCTGTTTTATTCTAATGTTAACATCTGCGTGAAGTTAACACATCTCTATTCACTCATGCCAACCCATTTAGGCACCAGGAGGTAAGATGCCCTGTATACTCGGAAGGTCATTATCAGCTTTAGCATAAGCTTGCTACCCAGTCTGCTTTTCCTGACAGCTATTACAGTAGGTGGAATAAGTATCCCTCTCAAGAAATCAGCTACTTATTCCCTGATGAGGGGCCAGCAGCAGTCACGGAGGCAGGATGGCTCCTGCCTGATTTTCCGCTGCCAGAGCCTGGGGTCCGTGCTCCTCATTCATTCAGCATTTTAAACAATTGCTACTGAGCATCTATGATGACGGCACTGAGGATACAACAGCGAGCAAATGAGACGCGGGCCCTGCCCTCACACAGCTTTCATTGTTCTGGTCTCACTGGCTACAGACTAGATGGAGATCCCACCAGACACGTGCTCCCAATATGGTGGCTCCTCCCCACTGGCTTACTCCTCTTTTTTTTAGAAACTGTAAAACTACACTTTCCTATCTTGAAACTACACTGTCTTGAAACTGTTCTTAGACTGCTTTTGTTGTTGTTGCTCAGCATTTTAAAACTAATTTCCCACTAACCTGGGATGTGAACAGAAGCTACGAAACAGTACATAAAATAAAATCAACACTAAACCTGCTGAAGCAAAGGTAACTGACTACCTCTTAAGTAACGGACAAAAATGCTGAATTGTAAGACTGAAGGGTTTATATCACTAAAAGGGTTTACATTCTTACAAAAGTAACATTTAAAATTTAACTTCAAGAAAACAGTGTAGTTGAGAAATGTTTCTTTTGAAACTAACATGACATTGTAAATCAACTATACTTCAATAAAAAAGAAATTAAAAAAACAGAAATGTTTCTTTTGTAGTATATAATACTAAGATAACAGGCACTAAATAATGGAGGTTTTACAACATCTCCCTACAGTGGATGACCTTCTACGTGTCTTAATTCTTCTCTCTTATCCTGGTCATTGTTGGATTTCTTCAGATGAAAGATGAGTCATTAATGACAAATGAAAAGCAAAAGGAGCTTTGAAAAAATTGAGATGACAACTTCCAAAGACACAATAAATTACTTTTGAAATTTGCTCAGGGGCTTCCCTGGTGGCGCGGTGGTTGAGAGTCCGCCTGCCGATGCAGGGGACGCGGGTTCGTGCCCCGGTCCGGGAGGATCCTGCGTGACGCGGAGCGGCTGGGCCGGTGGGCTATGGCCGCTGGGCCTGCGCGTCCGGAGCCTGTGCTCCGCAACGGGAGAGGCCGCGGCAGTGAGAGGCCCGCGTACCGGAAAAAAAAAAAAAAAAAAAAAAAAAAAATTTGCTCAGGATTGACTACAGATGTGTGGAAATTTTGTGCACCTATTATGTGGACAGTTCCAGCTTTTAAAAAGACTCCATTTAAAAATTTTGTTTATAAGACGGTCCTTAGGGATACAATTTCCTATGTTATATTTTCATGGTTAGATTCCTAGGTGAGACCACAGAAGCCTTCTACCTGATCCATAACAAACTAGAGTAAATATGGTTCTAAAAATGAAACAGAGAACAATCTTTCTATCTCTAAAATCTCCAAACTAGGTTTTTTTGATCCCTGGAAAACTAAATGTATAAGATTCGGTATAGAATTATGCCTGAAGGAATAAGAAGCAAATTTTGATTTGAGGAGTATCTCTGGAAATCATCTCTAATAACTTGAAAATTTTATTTTTCCTTTTTGTTATACTGTATTTTAAAAGAACACAAAAAATAAGCTTTTCAAAATTCTTACCCTTTTTTCTTGGTGTACTATGCATAGATTTTTTGGTTTCTTCTAATACCTGTTCACCATATTCTGTGATGATCTGAAAGTTTAAAGCAGAGAATTTAAAGATGTGAAAGATGCTTTTCTTTAGATACTGCCATAACATCATTTAATTATCAATGTTCTTCCCCACAGTAATAAAGTTGAAAAGTAGAAATGCCATTTAAAAGATCCATGTAGGGACTTCCCTGGTGGTTCAGTGGTTAAGACTCCGTGCTTCCACTGCAGGGGGCAAGGGTTCGATCCCTGGTCAGGGAACTAAGATTCCACATGCCGCAAGGCACAGCCAGAAAAATAAATAAATAATAAATAAATAAAAGATCCACGTAATTTAAACTAACAGACATTTATATACGTCCAAAAAGATCTGGAGGGATAATGCAAACAATATCCATGATTATATTTGGGGAATAGCATCGTGGAAAGAAGAAGAGGAGGGAAAGGACGTTTCAACTTTTTACTTTTTTTATACATGTCTGCATTATTTGAATTTTTACAGGCATGTATAACATGTAATTGTGTTTAGAAGATAACAAACACTGGGAAAACTGTTCACAGTCAATCTCACATGTACCGTACCTCTGGGGGTAAGCACTTCTGGATGAGCTGAGCTAAAGAGCCTCTGGAGAGAAGAGTTGTAGCTGAAGGGCGAGATGAGGGATTCTTTTTAAACATCTGCTTGATCAGATGCTGGAGTTCATAGGAATAATGGGATGGCAGTGGGCTCACGGACCCCTGACAAATTTTGAGGATAAGACTTTTCCAACTATTTGCCTGAAACTAAAAAGCAAAACTGAACTGTAAAAGCAGATACAAGGAAAGAGAACAGAAATAAGTAAACACCAGCTGAACTGAATTTATATGAATTATTTTAATTTTAGAAATTCTTCTCCCTAGAGGTGTTTTTAAGGTGCTGTCCTGTAATCTTTTTTTTTCTTTACTAATCATACTTTTTTCCTTTGTATTTTCAAAAAAATTATTTTATTGAAGTACAGTTGATTTACACTGTGTTAATTTCTGCTGTACAGCAAAGTGATTCAGTTATACATCTATATGCATTCTTTTTCATATTCTTTTCCAATATGGTTTAATCACAGGATATTGAATATAGTTCCCTGTGCTATACAGTAGGACCTTGTTGTTTATCCAAATAGTTTGCATCTGCTAGTCCCAAACTCCCACCCCACCTCCCAACCCGGTACTATTCTAAAATCTTATGGTTGTTCAGGAAAAAGGTAAACACAAATAGTAAAAGATGTTCCCATCTGGAGGAAGTCTTACCATCAGTGCCTGTTTTGGGTACTTTATTACTCAAATCAACGTTTTCACAGATACACATTTTTAATATATTTTAAAAATCAAAGTAATACATACATATGGCTTTTTAAAAAGTCAGATGATATTAAGGTTTATAATAAGTGTAACGTTTCTTTGCTTCTCTCCTCCTCAAAAATCCCCAGGCCTGCTCCCTGACAAAATGCACTTTAGACTTTTCCTACTCTAAACTTCCGCTGCAAAATCCTTTTTACCTTTCATGTCATCAAAGTAGTTATCACCGTTTGACAAGTAATAGAGTGGGATATAAAATGTCATACCAGAATAACATTTAAAGTTTTCAGTGTAGAATAAACATACTGCGGGGGCTTCCCTGGTGGCACAGTGGTTAAGAATCCACCTGCCAATGCAGAGGACACGGGTTCGAGCCCTGGTCCGGGAAGATCCCACATGCCGCGGAGCAACTAGGCCGGTGCACCACAACTACTGAGCCTGCGCTCTAGAGCGCACGAGCCACAACTACGGAAGCCCGTGTGCCTAGAGCCCGTGCTCTGCAACGGGAGAAGCCCCGCAATGAGAAGCCCGCGCACCGCAATGAAGAGTAGCCCCTGCTCGCTGCAACTAGAGAAAGCCCGCGCGCAGCAATGAGGACCCAATGCAGCCAAACATAAATAAATAAATAAATTTATTAAAAAATAAACATACTGCAATTAACATTAGGTGTCAGCTTCAGTAATACTTAATATAAGAACATGATGGCATTCTGCCTTGGAGTTTCATTACCCTATTAATACATACAAGTGAAGATATGAAAAAGGAAAAATCAACATGTAATGAAGAAAAAAATATATAACAAAGGAAAAATTCAGGTAATGAAAAATAAGACTGAATCTGCTTTGCCTCAGGCTTTCTAGCCATTATATTGAGTTTCTGCCTTTCCTAAAGGTTTGAGAACTACTTTCGCCTTTTTAAAGCAGACAACAGAGCAGACACTGCCAAATATTCAGGGCACTGTACTCCTTACTACTTATTCTTGCTAGAAAAAGTAAGAACATGTATATGAATGTTTATGAAAAGGACAAAATTAGGGAAATAAAGAATATAATCCTAATTAAGATACTGAAATTTAAAAAGTAATTTTATTTGTACACAACAGTGGTTCTCCACTTGGGCTACACATTACAATCACCTATTTTAAAACCACTAACGTCCCAGGAACTAACAGTGTTGTAGTCAACTATACTTCAAAAACAAACAAACTGATAGAAAAAGAGATCAGATTTGTGGTTACCAGAGGCTGGGGGTGCGGGAAAGAGGAATTGGATGAAAGTGGTCAAAAGGTACAAACTTCCAGTTGTAAGAGAAATAAATGCTAGGGATGTAACGTACAACACAGTGAATATGATGAGCACTGCTATAGGTTACATGTGAAAGTTGTTAGGAGAGTACATCCTAAGAGTTCTCATCACAAAGAAAAAGTATTTTTTCTTTTTTTTCTTTTGTTTTGTATCTATATGAGATGATGGCTGTTCACTAAAACTTATTATGATAATCATTTCATGGTGTACCTAAGTCAAATCATCACACTGTACACCTTAAATGTATACACTGCTATATGTCAATTATATCTCTGTAAAACTGGAAAGAAAAAAGAATTTTTTTAATGCCCCCAAATGAATACAAATTAAATGTAAAGGTGAAAACAAAATACACTAATGTCCAGGACACCAGAGATTTTAATTCAATTAGTCTGGCCTGGGCCTAGGCATCAGCATTTTTCAAGTTTCTCACATAGTTCTAATTATGCAGCTGGTATTATGAGCCACTTACGTACAAGGAAGCTGACCTCTCAGTAACAGTGCACACCTTGTGGAGAAAAGGGAACCCTTGTACACTGTTGGTGGGAATGTAAATTGATACAGCCACTATGGAGAACAGTATGGAGGTTCCTTAAAAAACTAAAAATAGAACTACCATACGACCCAGCAATCCCACTCCTGGGCATATACCCTGAGAAAACCATAATTCAAAAAGAGTCATGTACCAAAATGTTCATTGCAGCTCTATTTACAATAGCCAGGACATGGAAGCAACCTAAGTGTCCATCAACAGAGGAATGGATAAAGAAGATGTGGCACATATATACAATGGAATATTACTCAGCCATAAAAAGAAATGAAACTGAGTTATTTGTAATGAGGTGAAGAGAAAAACAAATACCGTATGCCAACACATATATATGGAATCAAAAAAAAAAAAAAGGTCAGAAGAACCTAGGGGCAAGACAGGAGTAAAGACACAGACCTACTAGAGAATGGACTTGAGGATACAGGGAGGGGGAAGGGTAAGCTGGGACAAAGTGAGAGAGTGGCATGGACATACATACACTACCAAAGGTAAAATAGATAGCCAGTGGGAAGCAGCCGCATAGCACAGGGAGATCAGCTCGGTACTTTGTGACCACCTAGAGGGGTGGGATAGGGAGGGTGGGAGGGAGGGAGACGCTAGAGGGAAGAAATATGGGAACATAGGTATATGTATAACTGATTCGCTTTGTTGTAAAGCAGAAACTAACACACCATTGTAAAGCAATTATACTCCAATACAGATGTTTAAAAAAAAAAGTGCACACCTTCCATTTGAGTTGCTTTCATCTAGTGATGAAGAAGTAAAGAAGGATGTTCTTAATTACTCACTCTCATGAGCTCTACATGTTCTCAGGTACCTCTGTGAAAATGCTTGCTAGAGCCAAGTTCAAATCTGTGCCCAAAGAACAGAATTTATTTCTATGCAAAGCTAACACTTAATAGGGATCAGCACTAATTATTAATTTTGCGTAATAAACAACTGCTAAACACACAGGACAAGTGATTTAACCTCTTTTTTTTTTTTTTTTTTTTTTTGTGGTATGTGGGCCCCCCCCTGCTGTGGCCTCTCCCGTTGCAGAGCACAGGCTCCGGACGCGCAGGCTCAGCGGCCACGGCTCACGGGCCCGGCCGCTCCACGGCATGTGGGATCCTCCCAGACCGGGGCGCGAACCCGGTTCCCCTGCATCGGCAGGCGGACGCGCAACCGCTGCGCCACCAGGGAAGCCCTAACCTCTTTTTATGTTAAATTATTTTTAAAATATCTTTCAAAATATATAATATAGAGCAAAGTCTATTTTCTCATGATATTTCAGTTAGAGAAGAAACTGGAAGAAGTGAAATCTAACTGATAACAAGGTAAGTATAAACATGGTGCAGCCACCCTGGAAAACAATTTGGCAGTTCCGCAAAAAGCCAAACATGCAGTTACCGTGTGACCCAGCAATTCCATTCCTATGTGTATACCCCAAAAACTGAAAACAGGGATTCTAATAGATATTTGTACACCCATGTTCACAGCAGCATTATTCACAATAACCAAAAGGTGGAAACAATCCAAATGTCCATCAACAGATGAATGGATAAACAAAATGTGGTATAAACATAGAATGGAATATTATTAAGTCATAAAAAGGAATGAAATTCAGGCACGTGCTACAACACGGATGAACCTTGAAAACATTATGCTATGTGAAATAAGCCAGACACAAAAGGAAAAATATGGTATAATTTTACTTACACAAAATAACTAGAATATGCAAATTCACAAAGATAGAAAGGGAGGGAGGGAGGGAAGGAAGGAGGGAGGCAAGCTAAATACAGAACTATAAATACTAAATCATGGAAATTTCCTATTAGTATATACTACAAAAGTAGCTCAAAGCAAAGATGACAGTAACTGGAAACATGAAAATCTTATAATGAATTCATCCTAAGGAAGCAAACCACCAACTGAAATCTGGCACATTACTTAGGACTTAGCCTGATACAACCAGAGGCTGCCTTTCCCATTTTGCACGCCATACTTACTGGATGCTTAAGGGTACAGAGTTCGTAGAGAATGCATCCCAAGGACCAGATGTCACTGGAAGCATAAAGAAGCAATGTAATGATGAGTGGGTTATGAATTATCATATGAAAATATGTATAAGTTGTAATACAAAAAAAAATTACTCTACCTTTCATAAGAACAGACATTGCAGGTACTTCTTAGCTATTGAAATAAAATATACAGCAATTTTGGTCTAACACTTAGATACTTACTAACAGTAATGTTCACAATAAAACTGACTGCTCCCCAACCCCTGCCCCTCCAAATCTGGGTTGTTGGGGTATCAGTTCAGTAGTATCAATAGTTGGTGCAAGAAGAATATCCATGGACTCAGATTATCAAAGTTGGAAGAAGGGCTTTAGAAGTCATCCAGTGCAGCTTCCACCCAGACTGCCTGCACAACACCTGGCCTTTGGTCACACATCCTGATGGACAGCTCTGTGTGCCCCCAGTGGCTGGCTCTAAGGGACAGAGTTCTTCCACAAAAGAGCTCTTCAAAGCTCAGCAAAGAGTTCTATAGTTTGCCCTATACGCCCACCCTTCTTCAAACTAAGCACCTCCACTTTCCTCCAGAATTCTCACCACCTAGTTGTCATCCCCCAGACTTTTTCTAGATGATACTCTTTTCATTTTAACTTAGGTTTTTTTTTTATCCACTATTTCCCCCAACTTTTAATTTTCTGAAGTTTGAAACCTACAGGAAAGTTGTAAATGCCCACATGCTCCTTCCTAGGTTTCTCAGCCATTAGCATTTGCCACGTTTGCCTGCTTTTCCTCTCTTCCTTCTAGATCTGAACCTCTTGAAAGAAAGGCTGCAGACTTCAAACACTTCACCCCTAAACACATCAACATGTATCTCCTAAGAGCAAGGACACTCTCCCTCATGAACACAACACCATTATCACATCCAAGAAATTTAACCTTAATTCAATACTATTATCTAATATTTTGTCCAAACTCAGATTTCCCCAGTTGTCCCAGGAAGTCCCTTCATAGCTGTTTTGTCTCCAATTCAGTCAGTTTTACTCTTAAAGGAGTCTATTTATTATGGATTATCATATCCTTTTCAGACAACTTGGGAGATGGTAACAAGAACCTGTGGGTGTTTCTATTTCTAGGAATTCATGCCAAGAATGTGATAGACAACGACGACATATTTATGCACAAAAGGCATATTAATCACAGCACTGTTTAGGATACTGAAAATTGGAAATATATCATAAGGCCAATAACAGAGGAATGTGAAATAAATTCTGGAAGACCCATGTATTAAAATATTATGCAACCATTAACAATAATTATGCAGAGTTTTAATACGGGATAAAGTGAATATGATATAAAGTGAAAAAAGCAGGATACTAAATTGTATATAGAGTATATAAATAGAGTATATAAATGAAGTTTAGGGGAAAAAGAGAATGGATGGGGGAGAAAACCCAAAATGTTATCAGTAGTTGTGTAAAAGTGGGGGATCACCATTTCCTTTCTTGTATAATCCTCTCCCTGCCCACCCACTCCATCAATGGGCGCATATTACTTATATTCAGAAAAACATTATGCTTTAAATCATAAGGACTTCATACTATCTTCTGATAATCAATGAACCTATCAGTCAAGTGCTTATTATCTAGTCCTGTAAATGTCAACTCAATGACATAATCCAGTGGTTCCCAAATTTTGCCGCACATGGGACTCACTTAGTGATCCTGGAAAATTACTGCTGCCTGCTGCCCACCCCCAGACATTTGGATTTAACCGATAGGGCTACAACCTGCGCTTTGGGATTTTTAAAGTCGGGAGCAGAAAAGTTTGAGAAGCAGTACTATAATGCATACCTGTCCCCAGAAATGACCAGCCTTTCTTTCAGCATGTACATGTAGCTCCTCTCAGCTCTGATTAAAACAGTGGGAAAATTATGACTTTCATCTAAAAGCCTGGGAATTTAAATTCCACACTGCTTTCAGATATACACTTTTAAAAACCAAACTTCACCTGTAGGCTACAATGCCTGTACCAAACTGTCAGCCCTGCACCGACTACATACATCACTTACCTTTTATTGTTATAAGGCATGTTTTCCCAAATCTCTGGGGGCACATAATAAGGTGTTCCCACATATGTACAAGCAAACGCCATGGGACTAAAAGCAGAAAGAGGCAGAGAATGATTACAGAGCGTTTCTGAATGATGATGTTTCGACTACTGTCACTACTACAGAAGAGACATACATACCTGGAGAGAAGACGGGCAGATCCAAAATCACCCAATTTTACTTTTCCCTTTTGGGTGAGGAAGATATTCTGCATTGAAAAAGAAGAGCTCAGATTACATCTACCCTCATTCAAATATAAGGCAGAGGTATATGTGGAACCTAGAAAAATGGTACAGATGAACCAGTTTGCAGGGCAGAAATAGAGACACAGATGTAGAGAACAAACGTATGGACACCAAGGGGGGAAAGGGGCGGGGCGGGGGTGGTGGTGTGATGAATTGGGAGATTGGGATTGACATGTATACACTGATATGTATAAAACAGATAACAGATAAGAACCTGCTGTATAAAAAATAAATAAATAAACAAATATAAGGCAGAGAGCGCGGCAGAAGCTGTCTTTCAAAGCCTGCTGATGATGGAGATCAAGGGTAGAAATGCTGACAGCCGAGTCCTCGAATGGAACATAAAAAGACAAGATACCCTCTGGACAGCTGCACTTCCCCACTTGGGAATTCAGGATGACTGATTAGAAATCTAACAGGCAAACTTCAGATTGTATTGGCAGACCCTGCTCAACTGACCAGAAAACCTGTGTCCCGGTAACTCCAGGTGGCAGGCCCCGGTCTCAACCATTTTCCATCTGAGAACATGTGGTCTTAGGAAACAGTCACTAAGAGAGCTGGAACATATTAACATACACTACTAAAGAGGTTTACTGACCTGTTCTCAAGTAGTACCTTATTTGGCTAGCATAAATATCAATATTACATTGAGAAATATTTCTGAACTAGATAAAAATGCCCCAAAAGGAAAGAGAATAACACAGAAAAAACATGGAATGAAATAGTTTTTGATTTTTTTTTTTTAGGACCAAAATGTTTCCACTTACCTTGGACTTGATATCTCTGTGTAACACACGTTTCTTGTGAATGTGATTTACTCCAAGGCACATTTGTGTAAACCAGTTAAGTATCTGTAAGGAAAAAAGCATGCAAATCTGCAAGAATGCAATAACGGGTTCATGGCAATCCAAAATCCCAAAGAACCATCTTCAGGCCCTGGCTGACCTGAGTTTTACATAATATAAGTACAGAACTCCTGAAAATAACATAGTTCAACTAAGATTCAGTGTTGCCTGGAGAAATTCAGAAAAGCTGTGAATCAATCCCATGTGTCATCGTCTTATGTATGATCCAAATATCAATTTATTTATTTACTTTTTTGGCCATGCCACACGGCTTGCGGGATCTTAGTTCCCCCAGGGATTGAATCCGGGCCCTTGGCAGTGAAAGCGCAGAGTCCGAACCACTAGACTGCCAGAGAATTCCCAACAATTTATTTTAATAAAAATCCCACTATATTTTTCTTGTATTTAACCAAATAAAAATATTTCTTAAATATACATATAAAAGTAGTTCGCCGTTTAGAAATGAATATGCTATAACATTTTATAGTGTAATCATTACATCAGATTTTCATTCACTTTTTCAGAATATTCATATTTTAACATTAAAAAATTTCATTGTATTACCAACAATCCTCTGAAGCCAGGCTGACATGCTACAATGGAACCCATATTCTTAACAATACAACTTCTAGATGAAAAATATTTATACTAATATACTCTCAAAACATGTTATACCATGTATCAAACTAAGCCCCAGTAAAGCTGTTTATTGAAGTATTTTCCTTAGGCAATCATTCCAATAATATTTAATATACAACTTTCCATTAAAAAGGCAGTAAGTATTTTAAGAGACCATGCTAAACTGTAGAAGGAAAAAGACTAGGAATAGGTGCTCCTGAAAAACAGAAATGCAGGCTTCATTCTTCAGATGATCTAGAAATACAAAAGAAATCCATCTGCCTTCTAAAATTTCAATACAAAATATAAAAATTTTAAATGCCTAGTAGAAAGTATGATAAATAATACAATTTTGAAATTCTTCTAAACATGGAAGTGTTATTCCTTGATGTTTTATAAATTTATATCTATTTTACTCCCTAAAAACATCTCAGGCAGCCACATCTCACTAAGCAGCATCATGGATACAGAAATGACTCATTTCTAACTAGTGTGTCAGGTAATCACAGACAGCAATGCTTTTATTTTAACACATACAAATTTTATGAGAAAAGTTGCTTCCAAACCTTGAGGGACACTTATATAAGTCGGTCTCTTACCATATCTTCAGGAAACAACTTCCCTTTCTGATGTTTAATCTTCTGCATCAGGTCCCCTCCATCACAATACTCCATCACAATATACAGATGTCCTTCAGCTAAAACAAATGTAAGACTCTTTAAGAAAGCCCCAGGGACTTCCCTGGTGGTCCAGTGGTTAAGAATCCTCCTTCTAATGCAGGGGATGGGGTTTGATCCCTAGTCGGGGAACTAAGATCCCACATGCCGTGGGGCAACTAAGCCTGCGTGCCACAACTAGAGAGCCTGTGCACTGCAACTACTGAGCCCACGCACCACAACTAGAGAAAAGCCCACACACTGCAAGGAAGAGCCCACATGCCGTAATGAAAGATCCTGCATGCCACAACAAAGATCCCACCGGCCACAACTAAGACCCGACGCAGCCAAATAAATTAAAAAAACAAAAACAAAGCCCCGGTGGCCATGAATCAAATTCAGAAATGCATGTATTGGGGGAAATTCATATTTACCTTCAAATGATTCCTTAAAGGCAACAATATTGGGGTGTTTCATTTTGGCTAACAGAACAGCCTCCTTCCTAGAATTCTGTGTGTCAGAGAAAGACTAGAAAGAGATTTAAATAAGCGTAAATGTAATACTTCATACTAAAACTGACAGTAAAACGATATTATAGTAGTTTGTATTATATTTCAATGCTAGACACAATTTCATAGCACTGTACTTTGACCCAACTTGAGTTTATCAAACTCCATGAGAAAACATGTGCAGATTTTTCAACTATGGCTATATGCATGCTTAAGCTGACCTCTTATATCTTTACAAGTATAGAATGTAAACTACTCTTAACATCAGCCTAAGTATAACCTGACTTGGAGAGCCAGTATGCCATCAACAATAGTAGCTCCTTAAAGGAAAACTAGGGCTTTCATGTTTTTACTGTCTGCATCACTTTATCAGCCCACTGGTTCAGATGAAAAATATATATACTCGTGTATTACAGCAGCAAGGATGGACAAAGACCATATGCAAAATAAGTTTCCAAAACTGTTTATCCCCTAACTTACTCTATGAGGATAAAATCCTGAATGACTTATCTTATAATTAAGAAACTGCAACTGATTATGTACTAGCCCAAGGGGGCTCAGACCAGCAGCATCACCACCAGCTGGGAACTTTTTAAAAATGCAAATTCAGGGCTTCCCTGGTGGCGTAGAGGTTGAGAGTCTCCCTGCCGATGCAGGGGACACGGGTTCGTGCCCCGGTCCGGGAAGATCCCACATGCCGTGGAGCGGCTGGGCCCGTGAGCCATGGCCTCTGAGCCTGCGCTCCGCAAGGGGAGAGGCCACAACAGTGACAGGCCCGCGTACGGGGCGGGGTGGGGGAAGCAAATTCACAGGCTCACCAGGAACTACACAACCAGAAACTCAGGGGTAAGGCTCAGCAATCTGTTTTAACAAGCTCTCCAGGTGATTCCGAAGCCCACTAAACGAGGTCAAGATTGCAGTGGGAAAAAAAAAATACTCACTCTTGAGAATTTTATTTAAATCTATTTTTTTTAGTTGATCAGAACATTATTAGGCAGCCTCCATGGTATGGCTTCTTTCACCTGACAACTATATTACATAGTGATAAATACAGTTTGACCTTGAACAAGGTTAGAGGCACTGACTGCACGTGGTTGAAATTCCAAGTACAACTCATAGCTGGCCCTCCATGTATGGAGGAACCCCTCCATTTCCTTGGTTCTGCATCCACGGATTCAACCAACTTCAGATCGCACGGCACTGCATTATTTACTATTGAAAAAATCTACGTGGACCCACAGCAGTCAAATCTATGTTGTTCAAGGGTCAACTGTACAGATAAATCAGCATTTTCCTCATCTTACAGGGAAATAAAACCTATAAACTAATCCACAGAATAGGTTCCCTGATACCAAAGGTTAGCATTTTAGGTCTCAGCTCTTCGCTGTATGTTGATGTTCCTTTTTTCATTAATATGGCACCCGAGCTGCATTTGGGCAGCTTCCCTACCCCCTTATGTATGCAAAATTGGAAATTATTACAAATTGTTCACATTGAGATAAACAGCAATCACCACCCAAACCTTGATTATTTTTGTTAATTACAATATCCTAAGAACCACGTAAGATATATCAAGATCTTGTAAAGCTAATGAATAAACCCATTAAATCTTTTGCACAAAGGAGCAATTCCATGTTAAATTTCAAGAACTTGTTTTCTTTCTTTTTTTTTTTTTTTTTTTTCTTGCAGTACGCGGGCCTCTCACTGTTGTGGCCTCTCCCACTGCGGAGCACAGGCTCCGGACGCGCAGGCCCAGCGGCCATGGCTCAGGGGCCCAGCTGCTCCGCGGCACGTGGGATCCTCCCGGACCGGGGCACGAACCCGTGTCCCCTGCATCGGCAGGCGGACTCTCAACCACTGCGCCACCAGGGAAGCCCAAGACCTTGTTTTCCTATACAAATTACATGTACACTTTCAACATGAGCTAATTGCTTTAGCAGTGACCTTGGGAAGCCTTATTTCTTTCATGGCAAACATCTGATTACTGCTCTCCTGCTGAACCAAAAGGGCTCTGCCAAAGGAGCCCTCCCCGATCACTCTCAGGACCGTGTAACTGTCCATGCTGGGCACCGCACAGGGGCTCCACTCCCACGTCACCACCGGCTCTCCCAACCTAGATTCAAAAACAGAAACAACTGAGAATTACTGCAGCGCAGAAACAGAGACACAGACGTAGAGAACAAATATATGGACACCAAGGGGGGAAGGGGAAGGTGGGATGAACTGGGAGACTGGGATTGACATATATACACTACTATGTATAAAATAAATAACTAATGAGAACCTGCTGTATAGCACAGGGAACTCAGTGCTCTGTGGTGACTTAAATGGGAAGAAAATCCAAAAAAGAGGGGATATATGTATATGTAAAGCTGATTCACTTTGCTGTACAGCAGAAACTAACACAACACTGCAAAGCAACTATACCCCAATTAAAAAAAAAAAAAGATTCGCCCACCAAAAAAAACAACAACTGAGAATTACATTTACTTTCATAAGGCAGAATTAATTCAAAGTAGCTCTGATCACCATGATAGGATGACTTATTCCTTTATTCATTCAAGAGGTGGACACAGAGCATCCATGCCAGGTTTTACAATCCTGAACAAATCTCTCAACATGCAGCCCCAGCCATCATGCACACTCCAAAGCAGATGGGACCACAGGCCTCAACAAGTGCAGGGTGGCGAGTCTTACAGGGAGAGTCATGCTGGCCCTCAGCAGAGGTATCCTGGGGAGTTAGGAAGATGAGATTTAGGCTGAAGCCTGAAGGATAAATGGAAGATATCTAAATGGAAGATATCTAGGCAAAGAGGAGGGACATGATGGACGCAGAAGGAATCGCATAGTTAAGAGCAAAAGAGATTGTTTCAGGTCAAGGACTTGAAAGAGGACTGTAAGGCTAGTAAGGCAGACTGGGCCTTGTCTCAAGGTCACTGTAAGCAAAGTTCAGGTTGCTGGATTTTATCCTGGGGTAATTAACAGGCTGTCTCTGAAGGGTTTTAACCAAGAGAGAAAATTTACAGCTTAGAAAAATTACTCATGTTGGCTGCAGAGCAATGGACCAGACAGGGGAAAGGGGAGCAGGGCCGGAGCAGGACTCCTACCACAGAAAAGGCAGGAAAATGATGACACAATGGAATAGGGGGCTGGCAAGGGGAATGAAGACAAAGAGAATGAACATGTAGAAAGAACTGGCAAGATTTTTGGTTACAGATTTATGGGGGACAAGTAGGGAGAAGGTGACAAGGTAGACTCAGGTTTCTGGTGTAAATTGGGCAAATACTGATACCTTTCCCTGAGAAAAAGGAAAGGCATGATGGTTGTGTGCCTCGTGTTTTTGGTTTGATTTTTCTGGCGGTGACAGTGGGGTGGGTGGGGAAAGGCGTGGGGAAGGGAGACATGCGCTCCTTTGGGGACATGCTGCGTTGGAGGTGCCTGGGACGAAGAAGACATGTTAAGCAGAGTCCTTGAACTTCAGTCTCCCTTTTATATTTCCTGGATGAAGCAGCTCGCTGGATCTCTTAATACATCAGAAAGAATGAATATGAAGTTCCTAACACTTTACCTGGTACATAGGGGGCCCTGAATAAATGGCAGCTATTATTATCATTAAACCTTAGAAAGGTGATGCTTTTTTTTTTCATTACAGAAAAAACACTGGAATGAGGTCCAGAGAGCATGGCGGGTAAAGCAAAAAATCACAAACCAAAACCTACAGTTCTAGCGACCATCTGTATTTCTGTTTACCTAGACTCACCAGGAAACTCTAGAATTCCTCCATGTAACCAAATCAGATGCATGGTCTTCAGAAACAATTCTTTTCAAGGACAGTAAGGTCTTTCTGGATATGACGTGAAAGAAGAAAGTTCTTTGACGCTATTCTAACTGACCCCTGGCATTACGCGATTTGACAAGAAGACCTAGTTTTCCCATATTTTTATTCTTTTTTACTTCGGTTACTTATTCTGTGAGCGGACAGTAACTGATAAGCAAGAACAACCACTGACTTTTCTTAGCTGAAAATCACATTTGGTCCTTTCCGTCCACGTTTTCCCCTGTTACTCATTACACACCTAAGCTCATTAAAAGACCTGTATATGCTCTGAATGTGACAAAAGCGTCGCTTCGCAAGCCTATACCGATCAAAGGCTAATAAAGTGATGTGCAAATGTAAATGTAGGATGCAGCTTAGAAGGTGAGCGCGGTGACTGCACCTCGGGGGAGACCAGATCCTCACTCCCCGAGAAGCCGCTCCGCCTCCCATCCCTGCCCGCGCTGCCCCCGAGACCCCCAGGCCCGGGTCCGCGAGCGCCGGAGTGCGGGTCCCGCTCGTCCCCACCCCGCGTGGGCGCAGCCGGCCCAGTGTCCAGCGCCCACCCGCCCCCGCCCTCGTTCCCGCGGAGAGTGCCTGCCGGGCCTGACGGCTCACCCGCTTCCCAGAGGTCCTGAGTCGGGCGCGTTTCCGGGGGGCGGGCCGGCGGGTCGTCTCTCGGGTTGCCGGCGAAGGAAGCTTCCCGGGTCGAGCGGGAGGCGCTGTTCTAGGGGTAGCCGGGCCTACGAACGGCGCGTTTTCAAAGTGTTGTTCCACGTCGCTCCAGAGCAATGCCAATAATACTGAGGGAAAGTATCCTTCGCGGAACGTAAGTTCTGTCTCCAGTTTAAGCGAACAGCCCATGTAGATAAGCTTCGTGGGCACAGCACTCAGCTTACCAATCGTGTGAACTTGGGCAAGTGTGGAGGGCATATCAATGGTCCCCCAAAGATGGCCACACCTATCCATTATTATAGATAACATATACAAGTTACGAGGGGCTAAGCACTCTTTTAAGTGAGCTTAGCATGTAAAGTGCATAGAATAGGACTAAAGTGTTAGCTATTAACTCATTTAATCTTCAAAACAACCCTAAAGGTAGGTACAGTTATTATCCCTGAGGCACAGAGAGGTTAAGTTCTTTGCCTCAGGTCCCACAGCTAATAAGTGGTAGAAGTAGAATTAGAACCCAGGCAGTTTGCCTCCAGAGTCTGACCCTTAACCATTACACTGCAGTAATGTCAGAGACACTGCGGTGATAAACAGTCTGAAAAGCTGACCCAATTACAAGGTCTGAAGAGAGCCTATCGGATTTAGCAACAGAAGGTCATGGGTAACCTTGAAGAAAGTTTATCAGTGATGTGATGTGGGAGAAACCAGATTGCAGTAGCTGAGGTGAGATGGTCAGAAGAATCAAGGAGTTCAGGATATTTTCAAGATACTTAGCCTTGAAGAGAAGGAGAAAGGGTGATAACCTTGGGTAGAGGGAAGCCCAAGATTATTTATGAGAGTATTTTATTAATGGGGAAATTGTAGCTATATGTTGAGGGATAATAAACCAATGGAAGGAAAGAGAGGCTGAAAGTGCTAGCGGGAGGGGGGCCAGGAAGGTCTAGTTGATCCAAATAATGTGTTTTTATTTTTTATTTTATTTTATTTTTTTGGCTGTGGCTTGCAGGATCTTAGTTTCCCAGACCAGAGATTGAACCTGGGCCCTCTGCAGTGAAAGCGCGGAGTCCTAACCACTGGACCACCAGGGAATTCTCCAGGAAGGTCTAGCTGAGATGAAAGGATGGCTTTTAGAGCCCAGGAAGAGAATTAGCCTTGGACTCGATAAGGAACAGACAGATTTGCTTCTGAGACCAGAAGAGGAAATAAAGATGTGGATGGATGTAGATAATATTAAAGAAGGAGAAGGAATCTTGAAAGCCTCAATTTTCTCTATGAAATAGAAAATTAAGTCATCTATAGCGTACGGAAATCTTGAAGAGAAAGGTTATTTTTAAATCGAGATTTTTATATTATTTATTAGTTCTATACAGTAAAATTCTGAGTAGTGAATTTTGATTGTTGTTTTCAGAATACCAGAAGAAGCTTATGTGGGCAAAGTTGATCAAGCAGCTCAGAGGTGATTCTAATGCATAATTGTGTAGTCATCTCTAGGAGTGAGAAATTTGGATTAATCCAAAATTGGGATTATGTAGATAACAGAAGTACACTAGGACAAGGGAGTTAAAGGTGCTGATATGAGGATGATTGACGTGACACACCTCGGTGTCTAGACCGAATATTCCTGTGAAGGAAGTGAAGTCTAGAAGGGCACCATCCATTATGTAGGTACCAGACATGTGTGGCTACTGAGCACGTGAAAACTGGCTGCTGGTGCAAACAGAAATGTGCTGTAAATGTAAAATACACACAGAATTTCAAATAAAGTCAGGCGGTGATGGCTGGCCGAAGAGCCCTCCCCACTTGCTGGGAACAAGGCAAGGATTCTTGCCAGCCTATTTTACTCAGCATTCTACCGGAGATTTTAACAGCTCAATGAGACAAGAGAAAGAAATAAAAGGCATAAATATTAGAATGAAAGAAATAATATTGTCATTGTTCACTAATAAGATTATATCTGTGAAAAATAATCTACAAACTTTAGAGTTAATGAATGAATTTGGCAAGATTACTAGATGAAAGAATAATGCTCAAAATTTAATTGCATTCATTTATCTCTTTGAAAAAAGTAAAATACCAAAAAAAAAAGAGTAAAATATCCCATTAATCATTTTGTATATTGATTACCGCTGACTTGATTTTTTATTTTTTTATTTTTTTGGCCACGCTGCTCAGCTTGCAGGGTCTTAGTTCCCCAACCAGGGATCAAACCGGCACCCTCGGCAGTGAAAAGTGCAGAGTCCTAACCACTGGATCGCCAGGGAATTCTGAACTCATGTTTTTGAAGAAAACATTATGAACTTGAATTGTACCTGTTTCTTTTAACTTTTAAAAAATACTAGAATATTTTAAGTTACATATGTAACTTGCAATATATTTCTATTTCTAGTGCTGGCCTCGATGGTCTCGATGATGAGCTAGAGGTCTGAATGAAGTCAGAGAACCACCATGGAGGGAGCTAAGGGAGACAGCTGGCGGGAGAGGAGTTGTGAAGGAAACAGGACCGTAGTCTCAAGATTTCAGAGGTGGCCGCGGTTCTGTGCCAGCCAAAGTCCGTGTTGCCGCCTAGGAATCAGTTGCTGAAGTGGAGGGCACAGTTCATTGGAATGAGAGGTAAGGTCATCAGATGGCATTAACAGGGAGACAGGAGCCGGTAATCTAGTTCAGAGTTTCTCCCCTCAGCCCTGTTGACAGTTTGGCCTGGATAATTCTTTATTATGGGGGTGAGAGTGTGGCTGCTTGCCTTGTGCTTTGTAGGTTGTTTAGCGGTTATCTCTGGCCTCTGCCCGCCAGATGCCAGCAGCACCCCCTTCCCTCGGTTGTAACAAACTGTCTCCAGATATTGAAAACGTCCCAGAATGGGAGGTGGTAGTGGAGTGGGGATAACTGGCACAGAATAGCCTCTGATTGAGAACCACCAATCTAGCTGGATGCTCTGAACCTCAAAAGAAGGTGGAAAAGTAATGGTCTTTTTTTTTTTCTTCCAGTTTTATTGAGATATAACTGACATACAGCACTGTGTAAATTTAAGGTGTACAGCATCAGGATTTGACTTACATACCTTATGAAGTGATGACCCCAATAAGTTTGGTGAACGTCCATCATCTCATACAGATGCAAAATAAAAGGGAAAAAAGTTTTTTTCCTCGTGATGAGCTTTCATATAAACATACAGCACTGTTTATACATTCTATTTATCATGTTGTACGTTACATCCCTAGTGCTTATTTATCTTATAACTGGAAGTTTGTACTTTTTGACCACCTCCATCCAATTCCCCCTCCCGCCCCGCCCCTCTGGTAACCGCAAATCTGATCTTTTTCTATAGGTTGGTTGGTTGGTTGGTTGGTTCGTTGAAGTACAATTGACCTACAACACTATGTTAATTCCTGGTGCACAATATACTAATTTGATATTTCTATACATTTCAAAACGATCACCACCATAAGTCTAGGAAAAGTAATGGGCTTTAGGTGATAATAACATAGTACGCATTTGCAGACAGCACCTCTAGCTTTGCAGAGTATGGTGTACAATGAGCAAGTAAGAGCTGATTAGAGTCTAGTTTCCGTCCTGATAAACCATGTAGATACAACAGATATTTTCAAAATATTAAACAGATATGATGCCCAATGACCTTTGAATCTCAAAGTTAATTTTCCTGAGTTCCTAATGAGATAATAGTTTCAAACTCCAGGGCCTATTGATAAAGAAAAAAATATTGTCTTAGTTTTATAAATAAGAGACAGAGTCTCTTCATTTTTTAAAAAAAATAAATTTATTTATTTTATTTCTGGCTGCTTTGGGTCTTAGTTGCTGCACGCGGGCTTTCTCTAGTTGTGGCGAGCGGGGGCCACTCTGCTGCAGTGTGCGGGCTTCTCATTGCGGTGGATTCTCTTGTTGTGGAGCACGGGCTCTAGGCGCGTGGGCTTCAGTAGTTGTGGCATGCAGGCTCAGTAGTTGTGGCGCACGGGCTTAGTTGCTCCGCAGCACGTGGGATCTTCCCGGACCAGGGCTTGAACCCGTGCCCCCTGCTTTAGCAGGTGGATTCTTAACCACTGCACCACCAGGGAAGCCCTACTTAGTATGTTTGTGAGGTTCATCTATGTTGCCGTGTTTATCAGTAGTTTGTTACGTTTTCTTAACGTCTGTTTTCTTTTGCTTAATTTCCATTGAGTGGATATAGCATACGATGTTTTCTCATTCACCAGTTGATGGGCTTTTGTGTTGTTTCCAGTTTTGGGCTCATATAAGACTATTACGAACATCTTTGTGTACAGTCTGTCGGGGCATGTTTTCGTTTCTCCTTGATACTTAGGGATGGAATTGCTGGGTCTTACCCTTACATTTTATATTTTTAACAATTAAAAGCCTGCTAGATGGTGAGAGTAAACATGAATTTCTGTATCCTGCACCCAAACATGACGAGTTTGTTAGCAAGGTAATTAGCTTCAGTTCTATTTTTTTTTTCTCCTTGACACCTCTCCTGTTGAAATCATTGGAGTATTTTCATTTTATATAATGTTTTGTAATCTACAATTATGTGGATTTCACTGTTTTTTTTGATTTGGTGTGCTTAATGATTCTTTAAATCTTAGATTTACTTTTTATTTCACTGGAATAAAACCCCTAGGGATACTTTCAGACAAGATCATGAGCTGAATCTTTGCATGTTTGAAAATGCCCTCAAACTTGAATTATAGCTTGGGCACAGAATTCTAGCTTCAGAGCACATTTTCTCAAAATTTTGAGGATCTCAGGTGTGGTAGCGGGTCTGGCTCCTGAACATCTCACACTTATTCCCACGGAGGTGGGACTCGTCCTGCCGCTAAATTCTATGAGCTCTGCCAACCCTTCGGTGTTAAAAGATTCCTTGATGAAAGAAGCCCTCCCTGTCCTAAGGAGAAAATGTATTTCACATTTCCTTCTAATATACTTACTTAAATTTAACCATCTATTCTACCGGAATTAATTTTTGCAAGTGGTACAGAGATAGAAATTTCTTGCTCTCAAAATGGATAGGTAACTGACTCACAGCTTCTTTTCTCTATTTTGAAATGTAAATTTTACCATTTACTAACCTCCCATGTAGTCTTAATTAATGTCTTGATCCATGTCAATGAAGAGTTCCTATGACTTAAAAATGACTTGCAGAACCATACATAAAAGTATGGTATTTATATCCAACAAAGCAAAAACAAAATCCACACATACACGTGTTTATATGTACTTATATCTGTGTATGTGTGGTAAATATACAGAAAAGAATTTGGAAGTTTACTATACTAGTATGACATTTATCGAGGGTATAGTGGGATTGGAGTAGAGGAATTTTGCTTTATCTGTATATTTGAATTTAACATCAAAATATATTTGGATACACAACTGACAGGCTATCGAAAACCCCAGGCAGGCCTCCGAGGAGCCATAATGCTGGAGGCCCCCGCTCCCAGGAGCCATGTCCCTGCGCCCCGGCCCCCAGGAGACATAACCCCTGCGCCCCGGCCGGGACCTTAGAAACCGCGTCCCCAAGTCCAGGGGGCCGGCGTGGCAGGCGCCGGGCTCACTCCGGAAGGGGGCGGGCGCCGCGAGCCCCATCCCGCAGGGGCGCCTTTGCCTCTGCACGGCGGCCGGGGAGTCCGGGGGGCGCGGGGGACAGGAGCGGAGCGGACAGAGAGGCCCGCGCGCCGCCGGTCCTTGTTGTTTACGCTGCGGGCGCGCAGCGCTGCCTGCCCGCCCGCCCGCTCCTCCGCCGCCGGCTCCAACAGGTCCTCAGCGCGCCTTCCGCAGCGCCCCGCATGCTAGACCGCGAGGCCGCCGTGGGGAATGGAATGAACAAACAAGGTCCTGCCTGGCCTGTATATCGGCAACTTCAAAGTTTCCAGCACGCTCACAGATGGTGCCAGGCTGCTGCTTGCCAGACCTCCGTTTGAGCAGCAAAGGACTAAGTTCTCCTGAGATTTTGTGCTCAGGAAGAGCTTGTGCACGTGCACGTGGGCGAGCTGATGACCCCACGGCGGACCTTCCAGCTTAATTCACAGTCGCTACCACGGTGCCCATGGCTCTAGACAGCCATCCACCAATAACTTGTAGTCCTGAAGAATAAATGTCATCATCCAATAGTGTTGGCTGAGCATTTATGCACTTAAATGGGTGGACAGAGCCCGTGCTTATTATGGGAAAGAGTAATCCCAAGGTGGCGTATGCATGCGGACGGGGCTGCAAGAAAATAGAAAGGAGCACAGAGAAGAAGGGGAGTCACACTTCTCCAGGAGTCACTTCTGTTTTCTTTGGGGCCCAACAGTCAGTTTTCTCATTTGTGGTATCAAGGGTGGTTGTATTCAAAAACAAATAATTTTATCCCCAAACCACCTTTTTTGTTATTGTTTATCTTAATCTGTGTTGCAAAAGTATATGGGGTGATGAAAATACTCTAAAGTTAGATTGTGGTGATGGTTAAACAATTCTGAATATACTAAAACCCACTGAATTGTACACTTTAAAAGGGTGAATTTTACAGTATGTGAATTAGCTCAGTAACACTGTTTTTTAAAAAAGGAGAAAACGTATATTTAAACAATCTTTAAAATTCAAGTCCTGGGTGGAGTCAGAATCTGGAAGAGCCTGGCCTGGAGTGCCTTGCGCTGCTCTGAAGACTCTCCCCGCCCGGCTGCTCTGAACGCCTCTCCCGCCTTGCCTGCCGCACCTTGCCTGGGCGCCAAAAGCTCCAGCTCGACCTTGTTTCACTGCTTGTCTAAAATGAAGATACTGGTGGGGACCGGAAAACCACGTTCTGGTGAAAATGCTGCCTGCCTGTGGGACCCTAAATAATTTCAGTTCCTGCCGAATTCAAAACTCACCGAGGCCACAACTTCGGATAGTTAGGGGGTGCGGCTGGGACGAGTCCTGTGTGAGGGATGTAGAGGCTGCCTGGGGTTGCTGGAGCAGTTAAGAGACTCTTAAAATGAAACCAACATTTTAAAACTAAAAAAAAAAAGAAAAAAGAAAACCCCAGGCAGGAGCCCCTGCTTTTCTCTGGGTAGTTACTTCACTGTTCTCTCTGGTGACCTTTGCTCCCCAACCTTCGTACGGTCACCCAGTGCCTATTTACATTTTCTAGGTCCAACTACAGAGGCAAGGCTGACTCTCAGTCCTGATTCCAAACACCTGTGGAAAGGATTCTGACAGTCCAGCTTCAGTCAGGTGCCCATTCTGGCCATTCAAACAGGGGGGGACAGGCAGATAAAAATGATACAAAACGACCAAAATGGATTATCTCCACTTCACCCTTCAGAAACATGAGATTCAACTAAGTAGCTTCTCCACAGTCATGTAACTTTTAAGAGAAGGTAGGAGCAGAACTTTTGAATGTAGGCCTGTTGGACTTCAAGGCTCGTGCACCATCCATCACATTCTTGCAGATATTTCGCTTGGAACAAACCTAGGTCAGACATGTGCTAACCGTTCTTAAGCATCTGGAAAGGAGTTACAACTAGTCTATAAGTGTTAGAACTATGACGATTTAGATAGATTTTCTCTCCGTTGAAGAGGAAAAAAAAAACAAACCACTGTATGAAACCTGTCCAAACAGAACAGTTTATCTCAAGCTCTCTTTCACTGAGATATTTCAAGCTATGTTATATGGCCTAATGAACCATATGGTATGGATATTACAAAGCTGAGTATATGCCAGCTTGAAGTTTATTTCAAAATGGCATATTTTGTGCCATTCATACAGAGGATAAAAAACACTAAAGAATTAGTTTTTTAATTTTTAGGTAAGTAGATTGATAATTTTTCAAAAGGAAATACACCATTAAGCACACACTTATTTTAAGTGTTGAAAAATCTAAAGTCCAATCCCACTATAATGTATTTCAAAGGAAGGTTCAAATTTATTCACCGTGGTTAAATTGCATTTTATATTTGTTGAAAGAAATGTCATTGCAATATCGTTATATAGATGTTTTCATTTATTGTATACATATTAGGTACACAGCTTAAAAGGAATAAAAACCCTACTCTCTAGAACATAAGACAATAAATAGAACAAAGACTAGCACTATTATGCAAATGGAATTAATGAACATAAATAGGAATAAGTATGTGATTTTCAACCACATTCATATTACAGTTTTGTTTTTTTTTGTTTTTTTTTTTTTTTTTGGTATGCGGGCCTCTCACTGTTGCGGCCTCTCCCGTTGAGGAGCACAGGCTCCGGACGCGCAGGCTCCGGACGCGCAGGCGCAGCGGCCATGGCTCACGGGCCCAGCCGCTCCGTGGCATGTGGGATCCTCCTGGACCGGGGCACGAACCTGTGTCCCCTGCATCAGCAGGTGGACTCTCAACCACTGCGCCACCAGGGGAGCCCTACACAGTTTTAAAACTATCTAACCTTTTACAATGACTAAACCCTTGAAACTGTAGAGTTGGTGAAGGATGTATGCCATTTAAGTATTAGTTCAGAGACTTACAAAACAATTTTACTGGTGGTATTTATGTATGTGTGGGGAGCAGAGACCTACTTACTATGTATGACTATCATGTTTTAGGAGACATGATGAAGTTTTTATATTACAAAGAAGAAATCAATTTTAAGTATTAGTTATTTTAGAAATACTACCTAAATTAAGATGACATTTATGAAATATTATATATTCCTTCTTTAACTGCCTTCTATTAGTCTATAAACTATATCAAAAGAAGAGATGGGAGTTAAAATTTTTAACATTTTGGATAGTCAAGTTAGAAAAGGAACTAAGGAAAGGAACTCAGATTTAAAGTTCTGAATGCCCACTAGGTTTGGCACATTTTCTTTCTCCCAGCAAAGTATCTTCTCTTAGAAATGGAGTATTTAGTTAACTATCCCTCTTGGGGACCTCGGCTACAATAAAAAAGAGGCCAAGAGACCACAGATGCAGACTCACTGGCATTGCTGGAGAGTGACAATGAAGAACCAGGGGCAGAGTCCCAGGGACACAGGAGACCACAGCAGTCTGGGCTACTAGAATTGGGTGACAAAGCAAGCTAACTCTGTCTTCACAAAATTTACCTGTCTTAGAGGAAAAGTCAGTCTATTGAGATCGACAAGGTAGGATTAGCTTTCCGACACACAGAAGGCAACACCTGCTATAGAGTGGACATTAGTAGGAGCGCTGACTGCCGTGAATACTTAGGTATTTGGCGACTCTTGACCTAAGGGACATGCAAAGCCACAACCAACCAACCAACCAAACACCCTTAGGATAATACAACCCCACTCCCATCAGAGCTTCACTTCTCTTCTGTCGTGTCGGCCTCCGAGTACATGCGGCACAGGGCTGCGTTGGGGCGGCACACAAAAGCGTCAGCTTCACTTCCCAACTCTGTTAACTGCTCCAGTGAAGACACACAAGGATAATGGTCTTTTAACATATCTGGCAATTTTGAAGTCTTCTCTTGAAGACGTCGAGATCGTCTAACTGGTGTGAGAAACTTTAGCTCTTTAAATGCAGAATTTGTTTCGTCAAACTGCATCTTCTTTTTCACACTAAAAAAAACCACAAAATTATTCCCAGAGTTAAAAAACACGTTAACGTTTTCACTTCACACTTTTATGCTATTTATCATACTATAACTTGTATGTTACAACCATGTGACGGCTTGTCCTACAGAAAGAGGTCCTGCAATAAGTAAGGAACTTATTCATTTCTCTGTTGTTAAAACTTGTACACAGTAGATACTTGAATATCTATAGAATTGGCTAATTGCTCAATTCCAAAACCCAGTTATTAATAATACACAGAGATAAAAGTAAAATGATGTAAAAGTTTTTTCTTTTTTAAAATGGCAATATTTAGGGAAAAGCAAAGCAAATACAGTATTTAAAAGGCGAAATGTTCCAATCACATTGTTTGTTTCAAACCTTTCTATTAACAAATAGTTCTAATCGGAAGCTATCTTTTACATTTTAAAATACCACATGCATTATCCTAAGCATAAAAACAAAGCAAAGCACATTACATTTTAAAAGTTCACCTTTGCAAGTATGGAGTAGTAGACACATTGTATTTAATTAAGCAACCCGCCCTAGTTTCTGTATTGGGGGTTTTAACATCACTGGTTGGATCTTTTGTTTTGTCATCTTGCTCTTTTTCACAACCTTGAAATACCACATTTCTAGGATGCTTATTTTCTATTTCCGGTTTTTCTGACCCCAGATTAACACTTATATCATCAATGGTGGCTTCTTGGATTTGTTCCTTGGTTGCACAAGCCTCCTCAATATCTTCTCCTATAGAAACAGATTTATAGATTAAGCTTTTGGTCAAATTTAAAGAACAAAATCAGAAGACAAAGTTATTTACAGTTGGCCAGATTTTCAAATAAAAGAACCAAACTGCCATCTCCTAAGCATTAGTTTTTCTAAGCAAATACTGCTAACAATTATTTAACAAATATTTACTATCTCCTATGTGTCAGGGATTATAGATACAAATATAAGAAGGAAATCATCCCCAACCTTTAAAAAGTTCACATTCTGTGGAAGAGACATGCTTTAAAATAATTATAAAATGAGGAAAATGCTTTAATTGAGGTAAAAACAAAAGGTTATGGGAACCCATAAAAAGAAATAACTGACTTTGCTTGAGGGACAGGGAGATGGCAAGGGAAGGCTTCACAAATGACATTTAGGCAGGGTCTTGAAAAATGAGTACAAGACGAAGACAATTTCGATATGAAGCTTAAAAGAAAATGATCCATTAAGACAACATTAAAGGGCCAGTATGCTTAGAACACAGGGTAAGGAGCAAGCTGGAAATGTGGGAAGGAGGTGATGAGTTCAGACAGGTAGGACGTTTTAGTTTAAAAAATTCACTGGAGAGACAGATACAATTAGATTTGGTCACTATATAGAACGGTTTAGAATGGCAGGGAATGATTTGTGGGATTTCCCTGGTGGTCCAGCAGTTAAGACTCCGTGCTTAGATTTGGTCACTATACAGAACGGTTTAGAATGGCAGGGAATGATTTGTGGGATTTCCCTGGTGGTCCAGCAGTTAAGACTCCGTGCTTCCACTGCAGGGGCACGGGTTTGATCCCTAGTTGGGGAACTAAGATCCCACATGCTGTGCAGCGCAACCAAAAAAAAAAAAATCCCACATGCCGTGGAGCGGCTGGGCCCGTGAGCCATGGCCGCTGAGCCTGCACGTCCGGAGCCTGTGCTCTGCAACGGGAGAGGCCACAGCAGTGAGAGGCCCGCGTACCGCAAAAAAAAAAAAAAAACAAAAAAAAAACAAAAAAAAACAAATTTCTTGCTTCAGAGTCTTTAATGACAAAGGAGGATTTTTTCTTTCTTTTTTTTTTTCTTTTTTGGGAGGAAGAGATGGTGGTATGAGGAAGCAGCGAGGGAAGACAAGGAGTTCCAAATAAAACATGTTAGACGTGAAATACTTGTGAGACATCCTCGTAAATCCACTGAGCTGAAAAGACCTTTAGACTTGATTATTAGGAAATTATTAGGTTTTTTTCCTTTTTTAAAATTGATACAGATTTTTACTAAGTGATGATTTTAGTTACATGATAAAGTGAATGTGGTTTAGTGAGGGTAAGTTAAAGTGAGGAGAGAGGGAATATCAATTCATTAATTCAACCAATATTTTTGCAGTAGTACTGGGGCTGCAGTGGCGAGGAAGATCAGACCCAGTCCTTGACAACAGAGTTTAGAGTCTGAAAGACAAGACAAACAAACAAGCAATCAAGTGCATAAAATACTGCACAGGGAAAACCAGCGAGCCCAAAACAGGGCATATCATCTAGTTGGGTTGAGAGGAAAGGTGGACATCAGGGAAGGCTACCTCAAGGAAGTGACAGGTGAACTGTGGTCTAAAGGATAAATACGAATTAGGTTAAAAGTAGAAGACTGGCTTGGAGAGACCCAGAGGCAAGAGAGATAGTACAGCCCCTTCTAGGAAATAAAAAAAAAGTAAAGAAAGAAATCAGGGATGGGGAGGAGAGGGAGTGACAAGAGAGGCTGGGGTCAGGCATCTAGGCAGATATGTGACGGGGCATTTTGGCTGCAGTCTGGAGAACAGATTGGAGCCAGAGTAGAGAAGCAGGAAACTAAGTAAGGAAACCATTGTTGTAGTCCACGTAAGAGCTGTCAGTGATCATGACTATAGTAATGAGAGTAAGTATGGAGAGAAGTGGACGGATTTTAAGAGATGCTTAGGAAGTTAAACTGAATGTGATTGGCTAGGAAACGGGTGGGAAAGTGGGAAAAGAGAGAAGGAGTGAAATATAACCCCAAGATTTCTGGCTTGGAGAACTCGACAGTGTCGGTCACTGAGACAGGGAACCAAACTAAGGAAAAGGTTTAGGGAAAAATGATGTAGTCAAGTTTGGATTTGTGGGATTAAGGAATCTGAGAGATACCCAAGTGGTGCTTCTCTCTCTTGTTATTTGTCTTATACTTCCCAAAGATGTTTTCTTGCTGTTTACAAATAATTTTAATTTGTAAAATGGATTTTATACCTAGAATTTATAATTATATATTTCGAAAGCCAAGAGTTTATGGAACGCATTTCTTTTTCCATCTAAAGATAAATATTCTACCAGCTGGAAAGTTGCCACTAACTAGTATCATTCTATTAAGGAAAAAAAAGGTAGAATAACTGAATCAGGTTTAAATACTGTTTTTCTCTTTCTAAATATCTCTAGAGCCAGCGAGAATTATGAGGAAGAAGGTTCTATAAAATTCTTATTTCTACTTTGCTGTCTTTAGCACAAAGACACAGGATTAAGTTATACTTTAAAAAAAAATTTTTTTTTAAATTGAGGTATAAATGACATACAACATTATATTAGTTTCAAGTGTACAACATGATTTGATATTTGTATCATGAAGTGATGACTAGAACATATTGTGAAATGAAAACATCTCTCCCCATACATAGTTACACATTTTTTTTCTTGTGATGAGGACTTTTAAGATCTACTCCCTCAGCAACTTTCAAATATGCAATACAGTGTTATTATCTACAGTCACCATGCTGTACTTTGTATCCCCAGGACTTATTTATTTTATAACTGGTAATTTGTATCTTTTGACGCCCTTCACCCATTTCAATGGGTTGGGCTATTCTTAAACCTTTCTGCTCCTTTGGTTTGTGGTATACTAGTCTTTCCTGGTTTTTCCTCCTGTCTCCCTAACCATTCCCTCTTAAGCTCCTTTATTAAATATAGCCAGTAAGATCAGAGCATATACATCTGTATGTTCCACTGGGGCATAATAACAACAAACATAAATAGAAATATTCTCTGTTGAACCAAAAAGTCTTATAGATCATCTAGTCAAACCGCCTCATTTTTTTTTTTTTTTTGCGGTACACGGGCCTCTCACTGCTGTGGCCTCTCCCGTTGCGGGGCACAGGCTCCGGACGCGCAGGCTCAGCGGCCATGGCTCACGGACCCAGCCGCTCTGCGGCATGTGGGATCTTCCCAGACCGGGGCACGAACCCATGTCCGCTGCACCGGCAGGCAGACTCCCAACCACTGCGCCACCAGGGAAGCCCTGCCTCATTTTTAAGACAGGAAATTAAGGCCTAGAAAGGTAAGGTAACTTTCACAGACACATGATAACAAATTTGGGTTTCAAACCAGACCTCCTAATTAAAAATTATTTATACTACGTAAAGCCAATGAATTTCAGAGGTATGTCAACAGAAGTATGAGGAAAGAAACAACTTAAATATTTAAAAAGTTTAAAAAGATAAGAAATTCAATTAAATCACAATTCACTTAAGAAAACAAAAGAAACTAACTTACCAAATTTAACTTTTTCTTGACTCTTCATTGTAAGAATGTCAACAATTGCATGTCGCATCTCTTCAATAGGCTTAATTTTTTTTAATGAAGAAAGCAGACCCATATAAGTTTTATATTCTCAGACATTAACTAAGGTTGTCCAAGTTGAAAATATTAAAACCAGTGATTAAATTTCATATTTTATTACAAAGCAATGATTCTTGGACCATTTTTCTCAGAACACTTATTTTGCCACTCAAATTGAAATAAATGACTGTCTTTTCCAAATAAAAATGAACTTAAGGGATAGAATTTCATCAGTTTAAAAAATTTCCCCATAATTTTTCTTAAGCCTATGGTAAATATTACTGCTTACCTGATAGGAACAAAATGAATGAACAAATAGCAAATTAAGACTATTAATATCTATCAAAGAGCTGATTATATTAAGTTTCTCTAAATTTATATTAGTTTATTCCTTTTCTCCTACATCCAAGTCCATGGTTATATTTTTGTTTCACATGCTATTAAATGCATTTCTGAAGAGTTCAAGGTTGATCAGCCTAACATTTCATTTATTCAAAAATTCAACAGTTTAGTAAAGCATCCGTTATATGTCAGATATTATAAGTACTTACTATGTTCCTTTGAACCACAATTCCTGCTAATGCAATATATTCAAAATATTATACAAAAGAGAAGCTCAGGCTCATATTCTTAATTCTAGAACTTAGTCCTGACCTACTC
This sequence comes from Physeter macrocephalus, assembly GCF_002837175.3. Taxonomy (NCBI): domain Eukaryota; kingdom Metazoa; phylum Chordata; class Mammalia; order Artiodactyla; family Physeteridae; genus Physeter; species Physeter macrocephalus. The sequence goes on along the minus strand of NC_041226.1, from coordinate 16,368,926 downwards.
ACCCATCTGGCTTTTAATTTTCTTGGCTAATTTTGATCCCTGTTTTCCAATTTCTGCTCTGGTTTCACATCTTTCTCTTTACACTAGTGCTTTCTCTGTGAACACCTGGCTCTAGTTTTGCATCCTAGCTATACTGTCACAAGCTGCTGTAAGTAACGTCCCTTCTGGTTCAATGTAGTAGGGACCTAACATTCTCTTCCAGGTGAGATTGGGTGAAATACAATTACCCTTCAGCAAAGTGTTTTACACATAATAGCCATAGAGAGAATATCTGCTGAATATTTGATTTTTGATTCAGGTGAAAGATCGAATAGCATTTGCTGGTTTTGCTGATACTAAAGGATATAGACCTTTCTTAAGAAAAGGCTAAAAAAGTTTTTAAAAAAACTCTCTTTGTAAACAATTTCCAAGAATGCGTTTCTGAGAAACTTGGTCAGAAGGAAATACATTTTAGGAATATCTGCCCATAAAGACAACAAAATCAATCAAATCAAAAAAACCCTCAAGATACCATTTTTTTCTAGACCCAGGGTTTTTTTGGTAGCAGCACACAAGGAAGAGGTGACAGGTATAATATCAAACCACTATGGTGGTAATAATGTTTATTGCCATTTTCTGGACCAAACCTATGGCATATAAATGTGAGTCCATAAAGATATACTCCTAAAGTGAAAGAGAATTCTCTCACAAAGCCATCAGAACTTACTAACATTTTAAAAGTTAATTTAATTCCATTTGCTTTCTAGTCAATAAATACATTTTAATATTGAAAATTCAGTTTCCCAGTAGATTTCTCAACTACAGAATGTGCAAAACGACATGCTGTGCTAAAATATTTCTCACAGCACATTTCCTGAAATACACATTTCAGCTTATATCTATTTTCTAAGGTCTGATTATCCCTAGTACGTGAGCAAGTTTTAGAAGGTTGAGAGACAGCCTTTATAATATGCAATCCTTGTGGCCTTTAAACATTCATCACTGCCACGTATATAACCACAATTTTATCAAGTTATGTGGTGATGTGTTCCAAAATAATTCTGAATTATTTACACTGTAATAATAAAGACCAGTAAGTTTTAATCTCACCTGAGCTCCTGCCAGAATGGCCTTCTCATAGATTGCGATAATATTTTCAATAGGACTCGTAAGTGGTTCAACACGTGCAAGGCATATCCAATATTTAACAAGTTTTTTGGCATCTGGAATATTTTTAATCAGGTCATTTAGTGTAACCAATACTTCTTCTTTTGGACATCCCTAAAATAGCAAGAAATAAAGTGAGTGATGTCATTTAGCCTACAAACTATGAACAATTAAGTAAACTTACTGTAATCAAGGTCAGTGATAAAGAGAGAAAAGGTTGGTAGAAAATTATTCATAAAATATTCAACAGTATACTCCTTACTCCAGACTTGTTCTGAATGTCTAGCAAGAAGCTTATCAGTCAAAAGTCAGAGACAGAAGAAAAAAAAAATACTAGTTGAGAAAAATATTAGTTAAAAAAATCACTAAAACTCTACTTGATCTTGATGTTTATCCTCTTATATATTATGAGATTCTATTTGTTAATACTTTATTTAGAATTTTGGCATCTACCAAATGCTTATGAGAATAGCTTGCAGGTTTTTTTTTCAATTATCTTTGTCAAAAAGTTTTGATAGTAAGATTAAAATGAATCTGTAATAGTTTATGTAATTAAGAGCTATATACAGTTAAGTAGTAGGGCAGAAAAATTCCATAGTATCAATAAAAAACCCCAGCAGAGCAGAAATAAGAAGAGAATCAGTTTCCCTGACTATAATTTTCACTGGTTGTCAGAACCACAAGAAGTTGAAAGATGCTCATGAAGACTAGAGAAAGGTTTGAAATCACACTCTGTATGTTCAGTCTTGCTATGGATCTTAGACACTAGTGAGTGACGGGGAGATCAGCTCCATGCTTTGTGACCACCTAGAGGGGTGGGATAGGGAGGGTGGGAGGGAGGCTCGAGAAGGAGGGGATATGGGGATATGTGTGTGCATATAGCTGATTCACTTTGTTGTACAGCAGAAACTAACACAACATTGTGAAGCAATTATACTCCAATAAAGATGTATAAAAAGAAATTCACAACTATAAGTGACAGTTAAACAATATATTAAGATTTTTTTTATACATATTAAAATATACATGTATATATATTTATTAAAATTAAGGAGAAGTCAGGAAATAAAAAAAAACACTCTGAAGTTGATTACCATACACGTAGGAATTCTGGTCCAAATCGTAAAATTCTACAGTTCAAGGCCATGATGATATTGGTTTAGATTAATGGGATTTTGTTTGCAACTACTTTAGTTAAATTTAATCTGTGATAATAATTTGTGTTGCTAGTCTTTGATAAAGTATGGGAATGAGTTGAAAAAAAAATTGTAAATATATTGAATGAATGTAAAAACAAAAGTATCAGAGTGAATATCCACCCCCCAGCCCACTCTATGGTAACATCTTAGAGGAATATAATATTTACAACTCAACTGAAAAATATCTAAGTATCCATTGGATATATTTATATGAACTCAGTGAGAATATAGTCCATTTCAGGCTAAAGAGAAACAATCTCACAATTAACAGTAAGTCTCCATAACACTGCTGACACATTAATTGGTCAAAAAAGATTGACAGTATAATTTAATGAGATAATGTTGATGAAGGTTAATTTGTAAACTATAAACTACTACACAAATATAAGATAAAGACTCTACCTCATTAATCAGGTTTAGGCATTGAGAAAAGGTCTTGTTTACTTTTTCAGTGAACAACCGTTGTTCGTCTTCTTCTGCCATGGTAGTCCAGAAGGACCCAACTGGTTTTTCATTTTGTGCTTCGGGCTCAGGCTGGGTAACCACTGAGCTCGGAGGCCTTTTCATTACTCTTCCCTTGCCAGCTTTCCACTCACTCAGACGAGCCCTACAGTTAGAAGAGGCATATAAACATTACTGTGATACTGATAACAGAATTCTGTCAAATAGAGTGAAAGTTAAAAAAATATTTCAGGTCTTTAAGTAATTCTACACTAGTGGCATATACATAGTTCACCAGCTTGAAGAAAAAGAAATACAGAACCTATCAATGTTAATGATATGCTCACAAAGACCCCAAGAATGCATTTTTAAATGGAGAGGTTATAAAATATTTCTCAATTTTATTAAGCATTTTAACTTAGATTACATAAAACAACCTAATTAAACACACTCAAGCACAATAACTTAGGACATACTGTTCCACAATATAAATTTGCTTAAATTGATCTGCATATGACTGAAGAGAATCCATGTACAAAAAGCTCTAATACATTCAAGGAAATGATAAGCCAAATTCACAAATGGTACCCTACTAAAAATTAAGCTAACAAAATTACATCTACTTACTTTCTCTCCTCCGCAGTTTCTCTGGGCTGAGTCCATCTACTATCAATAGCTGCTTTCACCATGGTATGTCTGCGCTGGTCAGTGCTTTTTGACTTTTCTATCAGTTTACTATTAGAAGACGAAGCAGGCCTGGCTACCATTTCAGATGTCATGCTTCTTGATAGTGTCTTATTTCTTTTTATGTCCTGAGAAGAACTGGTTTTGATAATAGACGAAACTGTATTTAACTGTAATAATTCTTTCTCTCGAGACCCTTTCCGAACTGTAACACTGGCAGACGTCCTACTGATGCCTTGTTTCATGGTGTCTTGGTTATTACTGTGGTGACTTCTAATAAAAGGTCGCACAAGTTGACTGCTCTGAGATGTAGTGCTCACAAATTTAGTGGCAGTCGTCATGTGTGAGGCTCTATCACTTTTCACTGTTACACTGCTGGCGTGTACAGGCTGAGACTCTGTGGCTTTCGAGACAGTAGCTGATAGTTTCTTCGTTGTTGCAGAACCCTCATCTTTGACTTGTAGAGGTTTTCTAAAGGAATTAATCTTAGACTGAACAATTTGGCCACGATAAGATCAAAATGTATTTAACTGTAATAATTCTTTCTCTCGAGGTCCTTTCCAAACCGTAACACTGGCAGACGTCCTCCTGATGCCTTGTTTCATGGTGTCCTGGTTATTACTGTGGTGACTTCTCATGGAAGTTCGCACAAGTTGACTCTGAGGTGTAGTGCTCACAAATTTAGTGGCAGTTGTCGTATGTGAGGCTCTATCACTTTTCACTGTTACACTGCTGGTGTCTACAGGCTGAGACTTTGTGGCTTTAGGGACAGTAGCTGAAAGTTTCTTCGTTTTTGCAGAGCTCATCGTTGACTTGTAGAGGTTTTCTAAAGGAATTAATCTTAGACTGAACAATTTGGCCACGATAAGATCCAAGCACAGGTTTCTTGGGCATGTTAGCATCTTGCTTTGGTTTTTCTGTAGTCATTTGTTTCTTTTTACTGTTGTTTTTAAGGTGAAATGCTTGGCTTAACGTCATATGTTGACTTTGGGGGTCATCTTTAATTGGTAACAATGGCAGAGTTTGATTATTATCCTCAAAATTAGGTTTATCAACTGCTGTAGTTGAATTGGTTAATTCACTAGAAGGTTTTAAAGGAATAGAGTTTTTTTCCATTGTTATATTATTCTTGATCCCAGTAGGTCTACCGACATTCTCTTTATCAGCCTAAAAGAGTTAAAAACAAATCAGTTAAAGACAAATCTTTCAGAAAGAGTTTAGGAAAAAACCTTCTTTAGGAATGAGGGGAAAGGGAACATTTAGGAGGGCTATTCCGTATCTTACCATTTTTGCCTTAAGTTCCAGAACTTTTGTCTCTTCTTGGATCTGGCCTTCAGATGTCCTTACTCTCTGGTCTCTACCACTTAAAAAAAAAGAAAAAAAAAGTCCGTACCAAGGAAGTACGGACTTCCTTGGTCACACAACAGTGAGAGGCCCACGTACCGCAAAAAGTCTAGGATCATCTTTTGTCTTAAACAAAAAATTGGGATTTGTGAAAGAAAATGTTTATTCTAAAGAAAAGCAACTAATTAATGTAGAGTAAAAAAATTAAAAAAAAATTTTTATTTGGAAACAATGCCAAACTTATATAAAGTTGCAAAATTATAAATAATTCAAACTCTTTATCTAGATTTGCCTATTGTTAACATTTTATCCATTTGCATTATCATTTGCACTCTCTCTGAACATGTCTATGTGTGGAGTATACACAACTTTTTATCTGAACCTTTCAAGTTAAGTTACACACATGATGCCTCTTTACCCTTAAATACTTAAATGTTTATTTCCTAAAAAATAGGAATTTTCTCTTACATAACCACAGAACAGTTATCAAATTCATAAATTTACCTTGATTAACCATTTTAATCTATTGTTCATAGTTGAAAACTGACCTAATAATGTCCTTTATAGCATTTCCCCTTCCACTATTAAATACAGTATAAGGGTCAGGTATTGAATTTAGTTGTCATATCTCTTTAGCCTCCTTTACCCTAGAACATTCAGGATCATCTTCAACTCTATTTTTTCTTTTACATCCCATATCTAATCCATCACCAAGTCCTGCCAGCTCTATCTCCTAAACATAGCAGAATCTGAGTATTTTCCACCCTGGGGAAGGGTATGAAGCATTCATCAAGACAAAATATATCAATAAGTAGAGTACCTAATATAAAGAAATACAAATTAAAATACTGGATTAAATAAAATGTTATTAAAATTCGTTTCATCTTTAAAAAACAAAACTTTAAAAATGGGGCTACTAGAAAATTTTAAATTACATGTGTGGCTCACATTCCATCTTTACTGGATAGCTCTGATATAATTTGACAGATGTGAAGTGAAAAAAATTTGACCTCACCTGGATAATATCTGATTTTCCTGTTTGTACGCAAAAAAAGTTTTTCTTTTTAACAGATGCTCCTTGAGTTTTTGTCTTCTTTGCTCTAAATAACAAAAGAGCTACAGGTCAACATCAGCTGCAATAACAACATCAAATAAAATACTGACTAAATGAAGATTTAACTTCGAAAAATGTTCTACTTGAGATTACATCTTATGTATAACAGAAAATTTCCCAGTTCAGTACTGCCTTTGAGAAATAATCACATTTTGAAATGACTGTTACTATAACTGGTCCCCATAACCACTCTGTACAAGAATCACATTCTCTACTGTCTGAAAATGAAAAGTCTGGAGAACATCATTTTCAACATACAGCTCCTGAAAGCCAAGTTTTAAGAAGCTAAATGGTAGAGGTGAAAGCTCCTGAAAGCCAAGTTTTAAGAAGCTAAATGGTAGAGATGAGACACTAGACTCCAAGTTCTAATTTACCAGAATTGGGTGAGAATTTCTTTCCTGTTTTCCCACGTGTAGGACAAGAAATATCTATTATTTCTGAAGACGCAGCTAACCCTAGATTTCTATAAAGTCGAAGGCGACCTGTGTTAAATTTGAAGCATCGGTTGAACACTCCCGTCCCTCAAGAAATTAACTCCCGACTCAGGAGGCGGGAGCGCCCTGCGCAGGCGCAGTCAGCTCCCAGCGCTGACGCGGCCCCGCCCCGCGGGCCCGGGTCCCTAAAGCGGGTCCCTGCCGGCGCCCCGCACACTCCCTCGACCCCACCCCACCCCACCCCCCGGCTAAACGGATCCTCTCACCGAAGCCCGTCGCCGCCGCCAGTGGGTCGCAACCGCACGCGACGCGTTCAACCCGCACACTAACACCACGGCGAGGGCACCACTACGATTGTCCATTTCACAAACCCTGTCCAGACTTCTCGCACAACTGAACTGGGCGAAAACTGGTCGGCGAACCCAAGGCCCCGATGGCCCTGCCCGAGCCATCCCCCCGCGGCCGCCCCGGCCGCTCCCGGCACCGCGGCCCTCACCTCTGAACGCGGACTGGGCCCTCTGACTCGGGGGCAGCTGCAGGTCCTGGGGCACGGCTGGGGTGCTCATCGCAGTTCCGAGCAGGGGGACGCGTCTCCAGCTCAACCGCTGCACTCTCCCTGAAGCCAGCGTGGCCGCACACTGCCGCACTACGCCCTGGGCTCGGCTTTAGACTGCGCGACCGCCGCCTCCGCCCATTGGTGCCCGGCGTGAATTGAATGGGCCAATGGGCGAAGAGGGGCGGGGCCTGCTCTGTGTCTGCAGCAGCGGGGCTTGAGACTGCCTAGTTCAGTTAGGACCTCTCGGGACTGAATCCCTAGGTTTTCAAACATAAACAGCGCTCTTGTCCTGGACTTGGCAACTTGGGAGGAGTCGGACAGCTAAGTCCCTGCCCTGTAGCAGATAGCCCTCGTCTTTAGACGCTCACAGTGCATTGAGGAAGGCAGAGGAGAAAAGTGCTGTTTGGAGTGTTCAGTGAGGAGGAGGATTATAAGCACCCACTACTGTACCTAGAGCATGTGTATTTCCTTTTCACAAATATTACTTCATTGCGACATCACAGCTCTGAAGTGGAAAGTCATCATCTTCTGTTTCACAGATAAGGTGACAGGCTCAGAAGTTACTTGTCCACGTTTGCACAGATTGCAAAGAGGAACTGAAATTAGGGTCTCCTTTCCTCTGTACTACCCAATTACCAGATGAAAAAAAGGTAGGAAGAGAAAGGGCTAAAATGGGGATAGACCTTTTTTTTATAATCCTGTGAAGGTAAAATCAGCATTTGCTGTATTCATTTTGTGTGTTTGTACGTTTAAGTGTGCTGCCATAATCTTTCAGTCCTCATCTAAAAATATTACCTTCATAAAACCCTCACAAACACCCAATGGATAAGACAGAATGAAATAACTCAGAGCTAGATGGTTTTGTGGGTGGTGCGGGGGGAGAGAGGGAGAGTTATGGGCTGTGCCTTTCTGGTTTTAAGCACAGGGGTCATACCATTTCTCGGCCTTGTTTGATCACTGAAGCTAGGTTTAGCTTTAGCTAGACTGTTTCAGCCAGGTTTTAAACGTGCAGACAGAGATGACAAGATGCAACTTCTGTCTTCCCTGCCCATGTGTGAGGGCCTCCACAGATGGCTCTCAACTGTGGTCAGTGTTTCCCATCTTTCCCTGCTTTTTCCATCAGCATTTTATGCTAGCATCTTGCTAAATTAGTTTGGGAAGTTAATTTGGGATATTCTGTAGTTTTCTTTTCTTGATGAAATGTCCCATTTTTAGTGTAACTTTGCCTACGCTTAAGGCTAACTCTGGGAGGACCAACAGCCAAACAGCACCCATCACCATCCCTAAGACATCACTGCTGTTTAGATACTACTGTGAATATTGTTGATTATTTACTAACGTTTCATCAGGCAGGTTGGGTAACCAGGGATTCCCATTAAACAACGGAGAATAGTTTAACAAAATAGAACAGGTAAAAAGTGACTCAAGGGACTTCCCTGGTGGTGCAGTAGTTAAGAATCCTCCTGCCAATGCTGGGGACACGGGTTCAATCCCTGGTCCGGGAAGATCCCACATGCCGTGGAGCAACTAAGCCCGTGCGCCACAACTACTGAGCCCTCGTGCCACAGCTACTGAAGCCCATGCACCTAGAGACCGTGGTCTGCAACAAGAGAAGCCACCACAGTGAGAAGCCCGCGCACGGCAACTGAAGAATAGCCCTGCTCGCTGCAACTAGAGAAAGCCTGTGAGCAGAAACAAAGACCCAATGCAGCCCTAAATAAATAAATAAATAAATTACAGAATAGATAAATCCATAGAGACATAACACAGTTTGTGGGCTGCCAGGGACTGGGGTTAGAGGGGAATGGGGAGAGACCACTTAACAGGTAAGGGGCTTTACTTTGGAATGATGGAAATGTTTTGGAACTAAGTGGAGGTGATGGTTGTACAACACTGTGAATGTATTAATGCCACTGACTGAACTGTTCACTTAATTTTACGATATGTGAATTTCAGTATCTTTAAAAGTGGGAGTGGTTAAAAAAAACAAAGCGACTAAAATGAAACTGTGGAAGATCTCAATAGGCTGAGATGGTGAGGTTTTCCAACTTGGTAATTCTGCTCTAATCTCCAGACTCACCCATTCCAAGACGGGTATCGTTTAAAGACACTTTTGTTGTTGTTGTTGTACGCGGGCCTCTCACTGTTGTGACCTCTCCCGTTGCGGAGCACAGGCCCCGGACGCGCAGGCCCAGGGGCCATGGCTCACGGGCCCAGCCGCTCGACGGCATGTGGGATCTTCCCGGACCGGGGCACGAACCCCTGTCCCCTGCATCGGCAGGCGGACTCGCAACCAGTGCGCCACCAGGGAAGCCTGAGGCAAACAATTTTGAAACAAAAAGTTGGAGGACTTACACTACCTGATTTCAAGATATATTATAAAGCCACAGTAATCAAGACAGTGTAGTGCTGGTGTAAGGAAAGACAAAAAAAAAAAAAAATCACTGGAATACAATAGAGATTCCAGAAATATATTCAATCCTCTGTGGCCAATTGATTTTCTACAAAGTTTCTAAGACAACCTGATGGATGAGAGGAATGATCTTTCCAGCAATTGTGCCGGGACGTCTGGATATCCACATACAAAATATTAACCGTGACCCTTACCTCACCCCTTGAACAAAAAAAACCTCACAAAACAAACCAAAGTAAACCTCAAAATAGAACTAGACCTAAATGAAAGAACCCAAACTATAAAACTTCTAGAAGAAAACACAGGAGAAAATCTTAGTGATTTCTTAAACAGGAGACAACATGAACTAAAAAAGAAACAATACACTGGATTTCATTAAAGAACTTTTTGCTCTTCAAAAGACTCTTTAGAAAACTACAAAGTAAGCTACAGAGTTAAAGAAAATATTTGCAAAACATTTGCGTAAAGGACTTTTATCTAGAGTACGTAAGAACTCTGACAAAATAATTTAAATGTGCAAGAAAATTGCACTTCACAAAGAAGATATAGGAACTGAAGACAAGCACATGGAAAGATGCCTAACATCACTGGTCATCAGGAAGATGCAGGGACTTCCCTGCCGGTCCAGTGGTTAAGACTCAACCCTTCTAACGCAGGGGGCGCTAAGATCCCATGTGCCAGGCTGCATGGCCAAAACATTAAAAAAAAAAAAAGGATGCAGTTAAAATCACAATGAGAGAGTTCCCTGGTGGCCTAGTGGTTAGGATTCTGGGCTTTCACTGCTGTGGTCTGGGTTCAATCTCTGCTCATAATGAAATACCACTCACTATGCAGCCACTAAAATGATGAATGACCAAAGTTTGCCGAGGAACCAGAACTCTCCTACACTGCTGGTACTAATACAAAAAGTGTATAGCTACTGAAGAAGACAGTTGAGCAGTTTTTCATAAAGTTTGACATGCATTTACCCTATGATCCAGCAATTACTGTCCTTGGGTATTTGCCCAAGAGAAAGGAAAACAAATGTACACGAATGTTTATAGCAGTTTCATTCATAATAGACCCAAGCAGAAAATAACTCAAATCTCCATCAATGGTTGAATGGTTAAACCAATTGTGACATAGCCATATAATCGACCACTACTTGGCAATAAAAAGGAACGAAATACTGATAAACACAACAACATGGATAAAATGGAAAAACTCAATTTTTTCCCTCCTAAGCGGGGAAAAACACAGTCCTTGTCTACTGCGTTTCTTTCCAGTGTGTATCCTTTACTTCTACACGAAACATTTCACTCCTGACATTTCTGCTCACCAAATATTTGGAGGTTCCCCCCCACCGCCAATAAGCACTTCCCTGTGACACCAGTTGGGTGTCCTATAATTTAACTCAATTCTTAACACTACAGAGTTAGTGTCAGCTCCTACAGGTTAAAGGCCCAGTCCCACAAGACTGCCCCCACCCCCTACACTTCAGATGCCAGTCACAAGCCCAGGTTATCATCTGTGCTTCTGATGAACCGACTAGAGATTGGAGGTTCCGGTGACCCCCTCCTTGGGTTCAATTAATTTGCTAGGGTGGCTTACAGAACTTGGAGAAACACTAACTTACATTTACCAGTTTATTAAAAGATGTGACAAAGGATACAGATGAACAGCCATAGGGTGATGAAGATGAAGTGAAGAAGTGATCCATAGGGTAAAGTATGCGAGGGTCCTGAGCACAGGAGCTTCTGTCCCCGTGGAGTTGAGATGCGTCACCCTCCTGATGTGGATGTGCTCACCAGCCTGGAAGCTCTCCAAATCTCCTATTATTGGGATTTTGTGGAGGCTTCTTCATAGAGACATGAGCAATTATTAACGCTTTTTCTAGCCCCTCTCCCTTCTCTAGAGAACTGGGGGTGTTATGGACCCAGGAACTTGGACTCTTTAATCAATAGAAATTAACGAGGCCAGATGAGAAATTCAGGTGAGCTTTTATTGGGACTGTGCTGCAGCATGAGGGAGAGAAAACAAGAAACAGATACACTTGTTCACTCCCCGAAGGGGCACGTGCTGGTTACTTAAATGGAGTGAGGGTAGGGATGCATCAGTGTGTTGGGTGTGAGGCATAGCTTGGGTGGTCTGCCCACCCCCTTGGTTGTGCTGTGTGCAAGGATCATGCCCAGTACCCTGCTTTTGCTCTTGGCACCTCAGAAATGGTGGTTGGTTTGTGGTCTTTTTGTATCTTATTGTTCATAATTGCCCCAACTGGGGCATGCATGCTGTTATTTTAGTTTCTTTGTATTCTGTTGCTGGAAGAGACGTTTGTCCAGGTGCAAGTGCAAGCACTCTGGTAAAGGGTACCAGGTCCCAGCCTATCTTAGGGGTGAGGATGGGGGCTGAAAATTCCAAGCTTCTAATCATGACTTGGCTGTTCCGGTGACCAGCCCTCATCCAGGAGCCATCCAGGAGCCCACCCAGAGTTGCCTCATTAGAGCATCAGATGCTCCTAGTGATCTCATCACTAAGGAATTTACAAGCGGTTCAGGAGTTCTGTGCCAGTAACTGGGGGCAGAGACCAATATATATTTTCTATCTCACAATGAATGCATCTCAAAAACATGGCATTACATTTAAGAAGCCAGATACGAAGGACCACAGACCTTATGATTTCATTTACATGAAATTCTAGAAAAGGCAAAACAATAGTGACAGAAAGCAGATCAGTGGTTCTTAGAGGCCACAAAGTGGGGGGGAAAAGGTCGAATACAAAGGGCCCAAGGAAACTTTTTGGGGTGATGATAATATTCTTTACATAATGACTATGTATAATGGTAGTCATAACTTATCTAATTGCATATTTAAAAACCGGTAAGTTATTTTATTTAATTGATTTTTTATACAGCAGGTTCTTATTAGTTACCTGTTTTATACATATTAGTGTATATATGTGAATCCCAATCTCCCAATTCATTCCACCACCACCCCACCACACCCCGTTTCATACGAAGGACCACAGACCTTATGATTTCATTTACATGAAATTCTAGAAAAGGCAAAACAATAGTGACAGAAAGCAGATCAGTGGTTCTTAGAGGCCACAAAGTGGGGGGGAAAAGGTCGAATACAAAGGGCCCAAGGAAACTTTTTGGGGTGATGATAATATTCTTTACATAATGACTATGTATAATGGTAGTCATAACTTATCTAATTGCATATTTAAAAACCGGTAAGTTATTTTATTTAATTGATTTTTTATACAGCAGGTTCTTATTAGTTACCTGTTTTATACATATTAGTGTATATATGTGAATCCCAATCTCCCAATTCATTCCACCACCACCCCACCACACCCCGTTTCCCCCCTTGGTGTTCATATGTTTGTTCTCTACATCTGTGTCTCTATTTCTTCTTTGCAAACCGGTTCATCTGTACCATTTTTCTAGATTCCATATATGCATTAATATACGATATTTGTTTTTCTCTTTCTGACTTACTTCACTCTGTATAACAGTCTGTAGGTCCATCCACGTCTCTACAAATGACCCAATTTCATTCCTTTTTATGGCTGAGTAATATTCCATTGTATATATGTACCACATCTTCTTTATCCATCTGTCTGTCAATGGGCATTTATGCTGCTTCCATGACCTGGCTATTGTAAACAGTGCTGCAATGAACATTGGGGTGCACGAGTCTTTTTGAATTATGGTTTTCTCTGGGTATATGCCCAGTAGTGGGATTGCTGGGTCATATGGTAATTCTATGTTTAGCTTTTTAAGGAACCTCCATACTGTTTTCCATAGTGGTTGTATCAATTTACATTCCCATCAACAGTGCACGAGGGTTCCCTTTTCTCCACACCCTCTCCAGCATTTGTTGTTTGTAGATT
>NC_041226.1:16330532-16355546 GCF_002837175.3 Physeter macrocephalus | reverse complement strand
GAGTTTGATTCCTCCAGCTCCGTTTTTTTCCCTCAGGACTGCTTTGGCTATTCGGGGTCTTTTGTGTCTCCATACAAAATTTAAGATTTTTTGTTCTAGCTCTGTAAAAAATGCCACTGGTAATTTGATAGGGATTGCATTGAATCTGTAGATTGCTTTGGGTAGTACAGTCATTTTTACAATATTGATTCTTCCAATCCAAGAACATGGTATATCTCTCCATCTGTTTGTGTCATCTTTGATTTCTTTCATCAGTGTCTTATAGTTTTCTGAGCACAGGTCTTTTACCTCCTTAGTAAAAACTGGTAAGTTTTATCGTACATAAATTATACCTAAATAAATAAAAGAACCCCAAAGAGAGAAAGGAAGGAAGGAAGGAGATTGTGCTCAACTGTGTTTTTGGACACGATTCTCAATGTGTCAAGTATTTGCCTATTCCTAAGTTGTTGTTTTTTTGTTTTGTTTTGTTTTTTAATTAGGGATAGATGTTGAATTGCATCAAATGTCTTTTACTATTTCTTTGATGATCATTTAATTTTCTTCTGTGATCTATCAGTGGGTTAAATTTCATAATAGATTTCCTAATATTGAATTGTATTTGTCCTCCTTGGATAAACTACACTTAGATTGTGTTTTTCTGGCTTCACAGAAGGAATTTGGAAACTTTGCTTTTTTTTGTGCTCTGGAAAACTTAAGTGCTAAAATAATTATTTGTTCTGTCAAGATTTAAAAGAATTCACCTGTGAAACTGTTTGATCCACAAGTGTTTTCTGTTTTTGTTTTTTTGAAACTCTTTGATAACTTTCGCAATTATGGGTTTTAACAGTCCTTTTACGAGGTTAATTTGAATGTTCATAGTCTCCAAACACCCTCTGCAATCAAGTTTTCATATTCATTTGCACAGGGCTTTGCAAAACATCTTTTATGAGAGTCACAGACATTCAATCTGAGTTTGTATCAATTCCAGGGTCCCCAGTAAGTGACCATGCAGCGCACACAGCCTGGGAAGGAATCCATGAATTTCAGAGGCAGCCCTTTCCCATCTTGGAATTTCCAAGTAGGATAAAGCATTTTACTGTACTAAGTCAAAATGTATCTTCCTGAAACTCAGATCATAGAATTTATCACTGGGAAGGGCATCAAGAAATGATCTGGGCTAGATAAGGTTTATATACTAAGATGCTTTACGTCACTTTTTTTTTTAATGACAGAAGTTTATTTTTACAAATAAAAAACCAAAGGAGCTCCAGATTGCTAAGCTTGATTGAAAGGTCTTAGTTTTTGCCAATTGGAGAAGCAGGCATGAACCTGAGAAAAGGAGAAAAAAATCTTAGCATTTGTCTTACTCTAGGGTTATGTTGCCTTAACTTAACTGTATTCAGAATGAAGGAAATTTCAAGAAAATCATTGTTATTGTTATTGTTCTTAATCCCCAAACTCCCCAAATAAAACTTTTATCAGAGGGTATTTTGTTTAATAAGTCTCACTTCATAGTTACCAAGATGAGCAATTTCTAACGTTCACTTTTTCTTCTTTCAGAAAACCAGAAGGTTACAGGGAAAAAGTCTATTGCCATTTCAGTATAGAGGATCTTTTAGATTCGGTTTATGTCCTCACAGATGGTTTTCCTTGAAAGACCTACAGAAGATAAAGGAATTTTAAAGTAAGATGCAGAGATTGTGGCACATCAGGGCCTTGATATCCCCAGGCTGCAGTCATTGATGCAGGGTGCTCTGTGGCCAGTGTCTGAGCAACTGTTTGAAGATGTTCGTTATCCTGCAAGCTTTGAAAGTGTCTTTTCAACATCAAGTCTGGGATGTGCTACTTGTTTTTGACCCACTCAGATAGATACAACATCCATACTATTAGTACTTATTTTTTCGCCTTTTAAGAAACGGACATTTCTCCTGTTCTATTAAGGCCCAATGAAAAGCATTTTCTTCAACTGGTAGCTCCGATGTCAACAAAAACAAAGAGCAAGCAAGGCACTGGATCCTTCTTTCTTTCTTTTTTTATTTGGCCACGGGATCTTCGTTCCCTTACCAGGGATTGAACCCATGCACCCTGCAGTGGAAGTGTGGAGTCCTAACCACTGGACCACCAGGGAATTCCCTGTTTTGATTTTTATTTAACATTTAAAACAATTGAAGTACAATTGACATATAACATTATATTAGTTTCAGATGTACAATATAATGATTTGATATTTGCATATATTGCAAAATGATCACCACAAGAAGTCTAGTTAATGTAAGTCACCATACACAGTTACAAAATTTTTTTCATGGGATGAGAACTTTAAAGATTTACTCTTAGCAGCTTTCAAATATGAAATATAATATTATTAATTATAGTCACCATGCTGTCTCCATGACATTTATTTTATCATTGGAAGTTTGTATTTTTTGACCCCCTTCACCCATTTTGCACACCCTCAACCCCCCACCTCTGGCAACCACCAGTCTGTTGTCTCTATGTTTTGGGGGAGTTCCATATGTAAATGAGATCATACAGTGTTTGTCTTTCTCTGACTTATTTCGCTTATGTAATCCCTTCAAGGTCCATCCACATTGTTGCAAATGGCAAGATTTCATTCTTTTTACGGCTGTATAATATTCCACTGTATGTGTGTACTATATGACACATTTTCTTTATCTGTTCATCCATTGATGGACACTTAAGTTGTTTCCATCTTAGCTGTTGTAAACAATGCTGCAACAAACATGGGGGTGCAGTTATCTTTTTGAATTAGTGTCTTCACTTTTTCCAGATAAATACCTGGAACGAAATGGTTGGATCATATAATAGTTCCACCTTTAATTTTTTGAAGACTCTCCATACTGTTTTCCATAGTGGTGGCAGAAATTTACATTCCTGCCAGTAGTGCACAAGAGTTCCCTTTCTCCGCGTCCTTGCCAACACTTGTTATTTGTTGTCTTTTTGATAATAGCCATTCTGACAGGTGTGAGATGGTATCTCACTATGGTTTTGATTTGCATTGCTCTGATGATTAGTGATGGTGAGGCTCTTTTTGTTGTTATTGTTTTTAATTGAAGTATAGTTGATTTACAATGTTGTATTAGTTTCTGGTGTACAGCAAAGTGGTTCAGTTATACATATACATGGATATATATATATTTTTTTCATATTCTTTTCCATTATAGGTTATTATAAGATATTAAATATAGTTCCCTGTGCTATACAGTAGGACCTTATTGGTTGTTTTTTTAAAATAAATTTATTTATTTATTTTTGGCTGCACTGGGTTTTCGTTGCTGCGCATGGGCTTTCTCTAGTTGCTGTGAGCAAGGGCTACTCTTTGTTGTGGTGCGTGGGCTTCTCATTGCAGTGTCTTCTCCTGTTGCAGAGCACAGGCTCTAAGAACGCAGGCTTCAGTAGTTGCAGCACACAGGCTCAGTAGTTGTGGCTCATGGGCTCTAGAGCACAGGCTCAGTAGCTGTGGTGCACGGGCTTAGTAGCTCTGTGGCATGTGGGATCTTCCCAGACCAGGGCTCGAACCCATGTCCCTGCACTGGCAGGCAGATTCTTAACCACTGTGCAACCAGGGAAGCCCTGTTATATATATATATATATATATATATATATATATATAAAACAGTTTGAATCTGTTAATCCCAAACTCCTAATTTATCCCCCCACACCCGGCCCCTGCTTTCCCCTTTGGTAACCTTAAGTTTGTTTTCTATGCCTTAAGTTTGTTTCTGTGTTTCTGTTTTGTAAATAAGTTCCTTTGTATCATATTTTAGATTCCACATATAAGTGATATCATACGGTATTTATCTTTCTTTTTCTGACTTACTTCATTTACTATGATAATCTCTAGGTCCATCCATGTTGCTGCAAATGGCATTATTTCATTCTTTTTTATGGCTGAGTAATGTTCCATTGTATATATGTACCACATCTTCTTTATCCATTCCTCTGTCGATGGACATTTAGGTTGCTTCCATGTCCTGGCTATTGTAAACACTGCTGCAATGAACATTGGGATGCATGTATCTTTTCGAATTAGAGTTTTCTAGGGATATATGCCCAGGAGTGGGATTGCTAGATTATGTGGTAGCTCTATTTTCAGTTTTTTAAGGAACCTCCATACTGTTTTCCATAGTGGCTGTACCAATTTACATTCCCACCAACTGTGTAGGAGGGTTCCCTTTTCTCCACACCCTCTCCAACATTTATTATTTGTAGACTTTTTAATGATGGCCATTCTGACTGGTGTGAAATGATACCTCATTGTAGTTTTTTATTATTTTTAAAAAATAAATTTATTTATTTATGGCTGCACTGGGCCTTCGTTGCTGCACGCGGGCTTTCTCTAGTTGTGGCGAGCAGGGGCTACTCTTTGTTGTGGTGCACGGGCTTTTCATTACAGTGGCTTCTCTTGTTGTGGAGCACAGAGTCTAGGCACGCAGGCTTCAGTAGTTGTGGCACGTAGGTTCAGTAGTTGTGGCTTGCGGGCTCTAGAGTACAGGCTCAGTAGTTGTGGTGCTCAGGCTTCGTTGCTCCGCTGCATGTGGGATCTTCCCAGACCAGGGCTCGAACCCGTGTCCCCTGCATTGGCAGGCGGCTTCTTAACCACTGCGCCACCAGGGAAGTCCCTTAAATGAAAATGATTTTAATGTGAAAAAAAGAAGGGTACAATAGAGTACTTGCATACTAATTGAAGCTGTGTGAAAACAATTCAGGACATGAATATTCATTTGGAAAAAAAAAAGTTATCATTTACAGCCTTTAATGAACATGGCAGCATGCTGGGCACTGACAAGAAAACGGCGAATAAAGCACAATAAGAAAGTCCAAGCTGCGGTTTGGGCTCCCTCAAAGTCCGTTGTAAACTCTGTGTTTGTGCCTGAGCTGGACAAAGGATGGGGTGGACGTCCCCACCGGGCCCTTGGCGGAAGGAACGCCAGGGGGCGCGCCAAGCACGTCGCCACGTCCCCCGACGCCCCCGGGGCAGCGCGCCTTCCCCAGGGCGCCCGGGCAGGACCGCTACCTCCCTGCCGGCCTCCACCCCGCCCACCGCCAGGGGGCGCCGCAGGCTGCCCGGCGCTCGGCTCGCCGCCGGGAGCGCTAGCGCGGGCGAGCGGCGGAGGCCGGCCTGGGGGCGGCCATGGACCGCTTCGTGTGGACCAGCGGCCTCCTGGAGATCAACGAGACCCTGGTGATCCAGCAGCGGGGAGTGCGCATCTACGACGGCGAGGAGAAGGTAGGGCGGCTGCCGGCTCGGCCTCGCTCCCAGACCCGGACTCGCGGGCCCGGCCTCGCCGCTCGGCGCCGCCCCCGCAGTCCACGCCGGCCCAGCGCCCGGCTCCGGCCCGACTTGGGAACGGCTCCGGGCGGGCACGGCGGGCGGCGGCCCCTTTCCCACCCGGGGTGAGACCCCTTCGGGCGGCACGGCGGGCGCGGGCCGGGAACCCTGATTCCTCGCCCCGATCGCGGCGGGCGGGCGACGGGCAGGCCGGTTCCGCCTTTGTCCGGAGGCCGCCGGGTCCTGCGCTCCCGAACCGGGCGTGACTTCGGGCTCTGGGACCTGGGGGAGCCCGAGGGACTAGGCGGTCCCGGCCGGAGCGGGAGGGGGGTGGCTTTAAAAGGATTTCTGAAAAGAGAAGTTAGCCTCTCCCGGGACGTCTTGGCTGTAGGCTCTGTGTTTTGTTTGTTTCTTGTTTGGGAGTGACAGTAGAAAGGCGGTTTGATTGTTTTGTCGAGTGATGGAGTAGGCCATGCCTGGTAATCCAAGCGGAAACCTTAGGAGGTGTGTTTGCAAATTGAAAGGAGAAATATTGCCAGTATTTCACAGAAATATTAACGTTCACTGGAGACTTCCGTCAGACTACAAACTATCATCCTGTTCTGGATGAAATGTATAAGCTGGAATTGGAAAAAAATTTAAAAACCCATTTACTCACTAGCTTTGTGGTTTCCAGAAGTTTTCACTTGCTACCTCTCCTTCCTTGCAGTTTCCTTAGAGAAATTTCCTCCTGTAATTTCGCAAAAGTTTCTGGACCCAGAGCTCTTCCTGTCTGTGCTTTACAGAAGCTTGAGGCTTCCTTCTTTCTAGGGGGTGGAGGGCAGGGGTTAGTTACACAGCCATCGGAGGCACCGGGGGCCCAGGGGCTCTCCCTCCTGGAGGGCATTTTTCCATGTTTCCTTGATTGAGTCAAGATCTTTTTTTCTTAAATAATTTGCTTGGCCTTAACTCTTGTTTACTGCTTCAGTACTTTTATTAACTTGATCTCAAATTTGGTTTGCATGTTTTGGTTGGAGTGACAAGCTCAATGTTTTTTTGTAAACCGAGGTTACACCTTTGGAACTGGGGAGAATGGGAAGCTTAATCAACCTGCCCTCCCTAGGGGGCTTGGAGCTTGGCTGCACCCTGAGGTCCGAATATGGGTATTGACAGATGGGTCTTCAAAGTCTCCTCCAAAGCCACTCCCTGCTGGCCGTCTAGCTTTTGCCGATCCCCACACTCTGTTGTTCTATGGAATTCCAATATTTAAATTAGGGACATGTTGGCTGCACAAAACATAAGTATGGTATGTTTTTGTTTTTTAAAAAATAAATTTATTTATTTATTTTTGGCTGCATTGGGTCCTCGTTGCTGTGCACGGGCTTTCTCTAGTTGTGGTGAGCGGGGGCTACTCTTCATTGCGGTGCGCAGACTTCTCATTGCAGTGGCTTCTCTTGTTGCAGAGCACGGCTCTAGGCATGGCAGGCTCAGTAGTTGTGGCGCACTGGCTTAGTTGCTCCGCGGCATGTGGGATCTTCCCAGACCAGGGCTCGAACCCGTGTCCCCTGCATTGGCAGGTGGATTCCCAACCACTGCGCCACCAGGGAAGTGCTTATGGTATCTTTAAAACAATAAAAAGATCAAACAATTAGCACCCATATATGAAAAACCATTGCTGAACCAGCAAATTCTAGTTTTTCCTTTATTTTTTTTTTTGCCTCTTGTTTTAGCAGACAGATATAGGTATCAGAGGATTAAGAAAAAAGTCATGGGAAATACTTAGTCGAGACCCTTTGATCTCATCAAGAATTCTTTTTTTTATAACTTTTTTTATTGAAGTATAGTTGATTTACAGTGTTGTATTAGTATCAGGTGTACAGCAAAGTGGTTCAGTTGTACAGATGTATCTATTCTTTTTCAGATTCTTTTCCATTATTGTTCTATGGAATTCCAATATTTAAATTAGGGACATGTTGGCTGCACAAAACATAAGTATGGTATGTTTTTGTTTTTTAAAAAATAAATTTATTTATTTATTTTTGGCTGCATTGGGTCCTCGTTGCTGTGCACGGGCTTTCTCTAGTTGTGGTGAGCGGGGGCTACTCTTCATTGCGGTGCGCAGACTTCTCATTGCAGTGGCTTCTCTTGTTGCAGAGCACGGCTCTAGGCATGGCAGGCTCAGTAGTTGTGGCGCACTGGCTTAGTTGCTCCGCGGCATGTGGGATCTTCCCAGACCAGGGCTCGAACCCGTGTCCCCTGCATTGGCAGGTGGATTCCCAGCCACTGCGCCACCAGGGAGGTGCTTATGGTATCTTTAAAACAATGAAAAGATCAAACAATTAGCACCCATATATGAAAAACCATTGCTGAACCAGCAAATTCTAGTTTTTCCTTTATTTTTTTTTTTGCCTCTTGTTTTAGCAGACAGATATAGGTATCAGAGGATTAAGAAAAAAGTCATGGGAAATACTTAGTCGAGACCCTTTGATCTCATCAAGAATTCTTTTTTTTATAACTTTTTTTATTGAAGTATAGTTGATTTACAGTGTTGTATTAGTATCAGGTGTACAGCAAAGTGGTTCAGTTGTACAGATGTATCTATTCTTTTTCAGATTCTTTTCCATTATAGGTTATTACAAGATACTGAATATAGTTCCCTGTGCTATACAGTAGGTCCTTGTCATTAGTCAAGAATTCTTAACTGTTCTGCAAGCTGGGGGTGGTGCGGGAGGGCTATGGGTGTCTTGAAACCTAAGCGAAGCTCTAAGGCCTGCTCACCACTGTGGTCCCTGGGCTGGATCTACTTAGTCACTTGCTGAGCTGTCCCTAGTGTGGCTGAGGGCCAGACTGATTCCTGGGGGAAGTCTTGCGTCCTGGCTTCCTCCATCTGCTGGAAGGCGTCCAGACCTCACGTGGTCTGAGGACTCCAGGAAGCTGCACCCATCAACCTCCGGATCGGAGCAGGTGCCCTTTCAGAATCTCTCACTAGCTGCCGTGGTCTCCGTGCTGCAGTGCAGACTGCGCAGCCTTCTCAGCTTTGCACCCAACATGCTCCCCAGTAGGTGCAGGGCTAAGCCCAGTGGACTCTCCCTACTCGTCCTTTGTATCTTCTGGCGCACTGTGGGTGTGAAATACATTAAAACAAAGAAACAAACACACAAAACCTTGAATAAACAGCGTACCTGCTATGCCAGGAGCTTTACGTAATTTAATCCTCTCAATGGGCATGTGAGGTGAGTATTTTACTGAATGAGAAAAGAACTCTCAGAGGCAACAGTGACTTGCCCTAAGATCCACTGAGTTAGTTATCAGAAGAGCTGGGAGTTAAATCTCTATTGATCAGACTCCCAAAGACTGTGCTTTGTTCACTCTGCTGGAGCGCTTCAAAAATACAGCAGTCACCAGTGCCAGACCCTTTTCCGTAGTGTAATATGTATGTTCTACGTATGTTTGTGGAACGTCCTCTGAAGATGAGTACACTGAGACCCTCAGTAGGTGGTTGAGAAAACTGCGACCTGTCCAAGGTCACACAGTTAGTAATGGGTGGAGCCAAACCATTGCTCTTTCCACTGCCGAGGTGCCTCTTGCTTGTTTATACAGGCACAGTTTTCATGGACCCCTTATGACCGGATAATATGTTGTTTTCCTAAGCAGTCTGGACAGGTCATTTGTTTCAATTCACAGAAGCGTCTGTAGCCTCAGCTAATTTAAAAAGTAATGTAAGAAGGTTAGCGGTGTGTAAAGTGGCAAGTTGCCAGCTTATACTAGAAGATTTAGAAAATGTGTATCTTCTTTCAGCTTTTAGGAATTTACCCTTAGGAAATAATCAGAGATGCATAAAAATATAATGAACGAGGATGTGCATCTCAGCAGTATTATATATATATTATTTATTATTATGTAGTATAGGGAAAAATTGGAAGCAATCTGAATGTCCACCATAGGGATTGGTTAATTAAATGACACGCCCTAATCAGCATGAGGCGTGGCTAACCATAGGCTACTAAGTGAAAAAAAGCAAGTTATAAAACTATAAATATCTTGGTCTCATTTTATTTTAAGATTATATCCACACACCCTGGCTGGTCTGATTACAAATGATTTCATTTTCTTTTTTAGACTTTAAAAAAATGTTTTCCAGATTTTCAACAGCATATTACTTTTTTTGTTTTTTTAAGAAGATGTTGGGGGTAGGAGTTTATTAATTAATTTATTTATTTTTGCTGTGTTGGGTCTTCGTTTCTGTGCGAGGGCTTTCTCTAGTTGTGGCAAGCGGGGGCCACTCTTCATTCGCGGTGCGCGGGCCTCTCTTGTTGCGGAGCACAGGCTCCAGACGCGCAGGCTCAGTAGTTGTGGCTCACGGGCCTAGTTGCTCCGTGGCACGTGGGATCTTCCCAGACCAGGGCTCGAACCCGTGTCCCCTGCATTAGCAGGCAGATTCTCAACCACTGCGCCACCAGGGAAGCCCAGCATATTACTTTTATAACAGAGAAATGTGAACTCAAAACAAAACAGTAAGAGCTTAGTCAGCGAATGCCTAAGTTATTTTAACTATTGACTTTTAAGTAGTTGAAATTATTCTAGCTCTGAGTGGTAGAAGCAAAGCAGCCTAAACTTGTCTGTTCCGTTGAGCTCATAATCTCTTGGAATCCCTGAAGGGAACAGTTACACAGCGTCTTCACTGGGAGCAGCAATGTTTTACGTGTGAACATTGTTCGTCAACATAGTAATGGAACGTCCTCTGGCTTCAGCTTTAAACTCACATCCTTATGCTTGAATTTTGGTCAGATAACGTGCAGTTTCCTAATCAGAATTATTATGTAGTTATGCTGTGTAATGTGGTATCAGGTACTCTCAAGTTGATAAAGTATTTGCTTCTGTAAAAGTGAAATCTTACTCATTGGCAAAAAAGAGATTTTTAAAATAGCTTAAACTCAATTATTTTGTTTTGCGTATGCAACATTAACCAAAACATTTGTAGCCAGGACTCATTAAGGGCCAGGAATGTGAATGTGTTACTTCAGATGCAGAGGAAAGTGTGGAACTCCAGTCTTTTCTCTGAGGTGCTGAAGTGCTTGGTGGAAATCTCTAACAGATGTCTTCGACCAGATGGTTCAGCAGTTTTCTTCCCATTAAAGCTTATTAACCATATTATTTAAACTTACTAATATTAAGATATTATTAGTAATAGAGTCAGACGTTTCTCTTAGAAAATAATTTTTTAAAACTCATGTTAAAAAGTATTGGTTATGTATTATAAAGGACTTTTTTCACAGTGTTTCTACTTATGTTCAATGTAACAAAAAATAATTTATATACATTTCAGAGTTACATGGAGTTATATATGCCTTTAACAGATTTCTTTATCTTTTTTTATTAGACAAGTAATAAAGTTGCTAAATATGGGTAAACCAAAAGAAGAAAGTTGAAATAATCAGTAATCCTTTACCCGTAAACAATTACTTTTGGCACGTCCTGTGTGTGTGTGTGTGTGTGTGTGTAACCGTGCTGTGTACACTGCTTTTTTCTATATTAATATTATGAGTATCATGTAATATCTTGTCAAGTGCATACATAATTGCATTTATGAATATTTTTACTTAAGAATGAATATAATAATGTTCTAATTCGTTGTTATTTACTTGATACCCATTTTTAACCACATTATTTTATTTTATTTTTTAAAATTTTTAAATTTTTTAAAAATTTATTTATTTAATTTATTTATTTTGGGCTGTGTTGGGTCTTCGTTGCTGTGCACGGGCTTTCTCTAGTTGCAGAGAGCGGGGGCTGCTCTTTGTTGCAGTGCGTGGGCTTCTCATTGCAGTGGCTTCTCTTGTTGCGGAGCGCGGGCTCTAGGCACGCGGGCTTAGTAGTTGTGGCCCACGGGCTCTAGAGAGCAGGCTCAGTAGTTGTGGCACATGGGCTCAGTAGTTGTGGTGCACGGGCTTGGTTGCTCCACAGCATGTGGGATCTTCCTGGACCAGGGCTCGAACCCATGTCCCCTGCATTGGCAGGCGGATTCTTAACCACTGCGCCACCAGGGAAGCCCTAACCACATTATTTTAAACTCAAAAGGATTATTATTTGTAATAACCTGGACCCTCACTAAGATGCTTTCCTTTGAGTTTCTGTTTTATATTATAACTTTTGAAATAACTAGTTACTCCTCAAAAGGATAGAAGCATGTCCTACCTTATGGCAAATTCGACTTTCTAGTAACTAAAGTGAATAGAAACTTCCAATATATTTCTTGATTTTGACAAATGAAGGGGTTTGACTTATCAGTCTTTTGGGTTCCAACTCTAAAATTTGCTTATTTATATAATTTCCAGTGCATAATAACAAATTATGAGGATTAAAGGTTTGGTGCTAAAGACCTAGCTGGCATTTTTGTGATTGTATTATAGTTAAAAAAAAAATTTTTGCATTTATAATTTGCCCAAGTGACACAATCCCCTGATAAAAATTCAAAAACCACGAAAAGTTAACAGTCTTCCTCCCATCCTAGTCTCTCTGTCACCCACTTCCCCCTCAGAAGTCACCAGTGCTTCATTCTAGAGAGTCATAAGCATGTGTCATACACAGGTGTTTGCATAAAATATATTGTTTTTTCCTTCTTATAGTATAAACTTGTAACATACTATGCATACAAAGTTCTGAAACTTGCTTTTTTCACTTAATCTATGTGGAGAATTTACCATATTTCATTAAGTCTAAGTGCACATTCTCTACCCCCCCACCCCCCTGGAAGAAGGATGAATCTTCAATTCATGGCATCTTAGATGTTATCAAATACATAAAGAGTCTCCTGATTCTTTTTAATGACTGAGTTGTCATTCCTTGTGTGGATGTACATCTCCCTGTTGATGAACATTTAAATTTCCTGTCTTTCGCTTTTAAAAAACAACAATGAATAACCTAGTAGCATATCCTTGTCCACCTGTGTGAATTTGTCTGTGGGATAAATTCCTAGAGGGGCATTGATTGGATCAAAGGATTTGTGTGTTTATATTTTTGATAGATGATAATACATTGCCCTCCATAGCACTTGTCCCTCCAGTGATGTGTGCAAATGCTTATTTGCCCAACACGGCATCAGCACAATGTTATCAAACTTTTGGGCCCTTGCCAATCTCATGGATAAAAGGGGTATCTTGATGTTGTCTTAATTTGCCTTTTTCTTATCATCGGTGACGTTGGGTGTCAATTAATGTGTTTAAGAGTCATTTGTAGTTCCTTTTCTGTGAACTTTCTGTTAACAGTCTTTGCCCATTTATCTAATGGATTATGGGCTATTTCCTTATTGATTTGTAAGAGTACTTTATATATTAAGGAGACATATATATTTGTCTCTGATGTGAGTTACAATTATTTTTCCCAGTCTGCCATCTTTGCCCTTGGTGGTTTTTGCCATGAAGAATTTGTGTGCATGCGTGTGTGTGGAGGGGAATTGATCAATCTTTTCCCGTAATGCTAATGGGTTTAATGTTTTTCTTAGAAAGACTTTCTCCACTCTGAAGTGATTTAAAATTTTTTCTTGTAATTTTTTTCTAGTTTTTTCATAAATTTTTAACTCAAATATTTGATCTATCCAGAATTTATTTTGGTACAATGTGTTAAGTATAAGCTTACCTTGTTCTCCTCTGCCTCCAGTGGGCAACCCAGGTGTCCCAGTGCCATTGATTGTGTCTCCATCCACACTTATTTTGCATCTGTTTGTGTTTTTTTCCTGGATTTTCTTATTATTTAAAAATCATTTAAAAATTTATATGAGTGTTATACACAAATTCAATCTGATGGTAAAAATTCACTCAGTAGTGAGGCGTATAGTTTTGAAAAAGGGCCCTTTGCTTCTTTTTCACCCATTCCCTCACACTTTTTCTGAGATAACCATCGTTAACAGATCATTGAGTATCCCATTTAGACCTTTTTCTACTACTTATATGTGTATATGTGTATATATACACACACCTATTTATACATCTATCGCACATGTAGTTTGAGGGATATGGAGTTTATATCTATCTGATTACATTATATGCAATATGCTGTCAATTGCTTTCTTCCCCACTAACCCTATGTCTTCGAGTTCCGTGATAGTTCATGTAGCTCTGCCTCACTATTCTTTTTAACCCCTGCATGGATTTCATAGTATGAATGAGTCACACTTGATTTAACCACTTCCCTATTGTTACATAGCTAGGTTGTTTGCAATTTTTTCCTAATTTTTATTTATTAATTTATTTATTTTTGGCTGTGTTGGGTCTTCGTTTCTGTGTGAGGGCTTTCTCTAGTTGCGGCAAGCGGGGGCCATTCTTCATCGCGGTGCCTCTCACTATCGTGGCCTCTCTTGCTGCAGAGCACAGGCTCCAGACGCGCAGGCTCAGTAGTTGTGGCGCACGGGCTTCGTTGCTCCGCAGCATGTGGGATCTTCCCGGACCAGGGCTCGAACCCATGTCCCCCTGCGTTGGCAGGCAGATTCTCAACCTCTGCGCCACCAGGGAAGCCCAGTTTTTTCCTAATTTTAGCAAGGCTTATGAAGTGTGTAGCATTGCTTCTCTTTAACTTGTGATAAATCTAATTCTAAAATGTTTATTTATGTGATTGACTTACTATTGTGCAATTCATGGGGAAGAAAATCTGGACCACATTGAGTGATATGTTATTAATATTTGTGGTGATCTTGTTTTTCTAGATAAAATTTGATGCTGGTACCCTCCTTCTTAGTACGCACCGTCTAATTTGGAGAGATCAGAAAAATCATGTAAGATTGAGTTTTTTGCTTCTGTTCTAGGTTTTATGTCACTGATTATTTTTTTCTTTCTGGCAAAACTATAAATACATGTGATAAACTTTTGTTTGCAGATGTCGAAGAGTGTGTTCCATATGGTCTCTCTGAATGGGGCACAGATAGAGGAGTTAGGGTCTGGTCCGTCGTTCAACCCTAGCACGGTCTGCAACTACTGTACGGAGAATCCTGGGGGCTCCTGGTTTTGAAGCACTAATCAGATTCTCCCTCACACCCAAGTGTCCGCATCAGTCAGGGGTCCTGAAAACAACCCGTTTGGAGGTCTGCTGCGAAGTGCAGGCTTCAACCTAGATACTGAGATGAACTGCCTCTCAGTCACTCAGCAAAAGGAGAACCACTCCCCCCACCCCAGTTTTCGCATTTCTAGGAAGAGAGGACTCAGTGATATGTATAGACCTGATATCTTTATTCCAAAGAGCTTTACCTTGAATGTGTGTGTGTGTTTGTGTGTATTTGTGTGTAAATTTCTGTGTTGCCAGTAAAAGAAGCAATCTTTTCTATGTTATTTTTTAAATTGCTGGCTGCCTCCCCCATGAAATTTTAATTCCACAGGTAAACTATATACTGTACTGAGGCTCTTTGCATGTCACTAACTGCTGCAAACTCTGACTCTTTTTGCCCCCCAAGAACCAATTTTTCCCCCTCATTGGTGATATTGGCCTAGTTGATGATGCATGCCTTAGAACTGGTAATGTTGCCTAATTCTTTTTAAAGAAATATAGATTCAAGAAAGAAGTCTTTTTTGGAGGGGTAGGCGTCCTTAAACCATATGTTTATAAATTAAGTTAATCTTAGTATAATTTTTTGATTATCATGTAAAGGAGCTAATATCAAAACTGTTAGACCTATTAAATGCTGGTGCTTTATAATAATTCTAAAAATCAGATATACTAATAAAGGGAAGCCACGTTAGTATTTTCTGTTAAAAATTAATTGTGGGTGGGTGAGTGAAATATAGAAAATTATAAAGAGGAAAAATCAGCTCTATAACACACTCTTTAAAGTCGTTTTGATTTACCTGCTCTATTTTCTGTTTTCCATATAAGAATATATTATATGTAAACAATTTTCATATAAATACTACTGTTTAAAAGATATAGCTCCTGTAAAAACAAAGGTAGTTACAGCTGCTTTTAAACCTCTTATGTTCTTCCACGCAGCAAAATGCTACCACAGTATTGTCTTCATTCAGTTTTTCCTTAAGTTTATTTAAGGAATAAAATAACATTATTATTCTCTATTGTTATAATTACTGAGGACCTTAAAGGTATGTGGCACCCCATTAAATCTATAAAACAAGGATGTCTGACGAGTCTTACAGATCGTGTTTTCTTTTGATTCCCTCCCAGGAATGCTGCATGGCCATTCCTCTTTCCCAAATTGTGTTCATTGAAGAACAGGCAGCTGGAATTGGGAAAAGGTAAGGTCTGTATATTACAGTCTTTATGTACAAGAGCGTTTCCAGTCAAGCTGTCCTTGTTAACTTGGTTGAGTCATTGCTCAGTCAGGCGTGGCCGTGACTGCGTGTGTGCAAGTGAATCAGATGATTGTGTTTGTTGGTCAGAGCTCCCCTAAGAAGGTGGTGTCCTGGGGGAGGAAGGAAATAGGTGAGGGAGATTAAGAAGCACAAGCTTCCAGTTACAAAATGAATGCGTCATGGCTATGAAAGGTACAGTGTGGGGGATATGGTCAGTAACTAAGTAATAGCTTTGCATGGTGACACAGCGTACCTAGACTTATCATGGGATCATTTTGAAATGTATAGAAATACAGAATCACTCTGTTGTGTAACAGAAACTAACATAGTATTGTAGGTAGTTATACTTCAAAAAGAAGCAACCAAAGTCATGGAAAAAGAGATGGGATTTGTGGTTGCCAGAGGTGGGGTGTGGGGGGCTGGGAAAACTGGAGGAAGGTGGTCAAAAGGCACAAACTTTCAGTAATAAGATAAATAAGCAATAGGGATGTGATGTACTGAAGACAACATGATGAATGTAATTAACACCACTGTACGTTATCTATGATAGTTATCAAGAGAAGCCTAAGAGTTCCAAAATCACAAGGAAGAAAATTTTTTTTTCTGTTTCTTTAATTTTGTATTGGATGTTCACTAAATTTACTCTGGTAATCATTTCATGATGTGTGTAAGTCAAATCATTATGCTCTACACCTTAAACTCATACAGTGCCATATGTCAATTATATCTCAAAACTGGGGAAAAATATGTTTTTAAAAAAAGAAGGTATTATCCTACTTAAAACTCATTGATAAATGGAAGTCATTCTTAAAGCATCAATCAAGTACTAAAGTTGCTGTAATATCCTCAGGTCATAATAAATAAGTGTGGGCCGGCTGTCATTGTATATATTTCCACAGACATTTGCTTTTTTGGGGGGGGGGCATGCCGCGCGGCTTGCGGGATCTTAGTCCCCCAACCAGGGATGAACCCAGGCCCTCAATAGTGGAAGCACAGAGTCCTAACCACTGGACCACCAGGGAAGTCCCCAGACATTTGCTTTTCTGTGTCTGTGTATGTATCATTCAGTACTTAAAATCATAAATGACCCATCTGAGAAAAATACTTGACTTGGCTCCTATTTCTAGTTGACCATAAAGTTTCTCAACTTCGACTTCTTCAGTTATCAGTGTTGAATAGAGTATCACAAGAGTTATTGTCCAAACAGGGACATTTCTTAGAGTAATAAGGGACACTGCTTATAATTAGATTAGGCAAGCATAAAACTGGACTGTCCCAGGCAGACCAGGAGATGTGCTCACCTTGGTTTAAAGCCACAGGTTAAAACGTTTCTGTTTATTCAAGTATATAAAACATTTTGGCTTTATACTTTACATGCATGTGATTGAGTGCAACCTATGAACAAATATTGCTGATAAGGAATTTTTTTCCATGTGGGCTTATCTTCAGCTTTAATGTAGTTAGATCCTTCAGTAGAAGTGAAACAAATGTTAAACTTCCCTGGAAATGCAGTGCATCCTTAATTATAATGTTGTAGCTAGCCTAAAAGATTGCTTATTTGACATAAAAGAAACTAACCAATATTTTAAAAAATTAACAAGGCATAGATTTTTAGAGTAGGCTATTTCTCTGATTTATATTTTACACCTTGTCACTTTTCTCCATCTTATTGAGTTTTTTCTCTCTTTTTTTGGTATGATCGACAATACAACATTATATCAGTTTCAGGTGTACAAGATAGTGATACCTAGTATCCATATATACTGCTTTATATATTGCTTTCCTTATTAAGTTCTACAAACTTGGGCTTCCCTGGTGGCACAGTGGTTAAGAATCTGCCTGCCAATGCAGGGGACATGGGTTTGAGCCCTGGTCCGGGAAGATCCCACATACCATGGAGCAACTAAGCCCGTGTGCCACAACTACGGAAGCCTGTGCACCTAGACCCCGTGCTCCGCAACAAGAGAAGCCACCGCAATGAGAAGCCCGGGCACCGCAACGAAGAGTAGCCTCCGCTCACCGCAACTAGAGAAAGCCCGCACGCAGCAACGAAGACCCAATGCAACCAAAAAAATAATAATATTAATTAATTAATTGTTAAAAATCATATTTAAAAAAATGACCATTTAAATAAAAAAAAAGTTCTACAAACTTTAAGGTGTTCCAGATCATTTGACTTTTTCTCTGCTGTGTTCCAAGGAAATCTAAACTCTATAACAAAAATAGTTAAATATTAACCTTCACATTAGTGTCTATTTTTAAACATCTCCAGTGAGGAGGAATTCGATAATATGCCAGGTTGACTTTTCTCAAATATTCTCTTTAGCTCCCAGCTCCTCTTCTCAAATAATTACCATATCTCACTGAGTCAAAGATGTATGTGCATTTTCACCTTTTAACATCTCTGTACCCAAGATGCTTCTTTGAATTGGTGGATTTTAAACTTGGTGAAATGTGGTAATTGAATCACCCAAGAAGTGAATATATGAAAAAATTAGCATGGATCTTTTTATTCTGACTTTGGGATGTTTAAACTTAATTTTGTATCATCTTTTAGCTTTTCATTGGATTTCCTTTGACAAATTCTGATAGGTAGGGCTCAGGTTTTTTAGTTTTAAAGAGTGTATGATGCTTTTGCTTAGTCACCTGATCCTAATTGTCATAGTCTTATTGTTTACCTGACAGTTCATTTCACACAGTCCCATGATTCTGCTTACACAGTTTTATTTGCTCACCTCACTTAAAGATGTTCATCACGAAGGAACCAATGAAGAGTCCGTACAAGCCTGGCCCCAGTTCACTAACCAAAGCATTTGTTACATCAAGGAGGCCCCACGTGTGGTGTTTCAATTTTAGGGTGATATTTAGGCAACTATATGGGCCTAAACAAAGTAATATTGAGTAATAGGTGTATCTATAATGTGGTCATAAAGAAAAAGCTCTAAGCTAGGTATGCAAGATACTTAGAGTTTCTAGTTTTGCTAATATTTATAGAAGATTGTTTATTGAGCTGGTTGGGAAAAAAAGACTTATAAAACTCAACAAATATAATGGTATTTTGATGGCATAGAAGATAACAGTAGTCATAAAGATCATGGTAGTTTGTGATCCTGGAGTAGCGGCATTTTGAGAATTGTTTTTGCTATGGGAAAGCTCTCTAGATCATGCTGCTGATTGAGTGGCGTTTTCCAGAAATGACACTGTAGAATGTTAGTTTTGGATGGAGTTTTAATAAAGTGTCAGCTGGCCAGTTTTACACAGATAAGTTTTCACATTTTGTTTTCAAATGAGTAAGGTTGTATGCTTTGGCAGAAATTATAGGCCCCCTGGTAGCCTTTGGGGATGACTCTGTAGATGGAAAACCTAATCATAAACCAATGTCATAAACCACCCCAAATTCTGCAAATTTATTTTGAACTTACTTCCTAAAACCACATTTTTATTTAGTCTATAGCGCTGGTAATTTGAATTTTTTGGTTCACAGCTTATAGATTTTAAGTAGAGATATTTTCGAAAGGTTCATTAATACTGAATTGATACAGACCTTAAAAGGATTCCTTTCAGGATGTTGTTTGTTTCTACACGAATTTTAAGTGATCTGAAATAGATTAGAAGTTATGAAAATAGAATTAGTGATTTTTAAAAAACATTTGCTCTTTCTTTAGTGCCAAAATAGTGGTTCATCTTCACCCAGCTCCTTCTAACAAAGAACCTGGCCCATTCCAGAGCAGTAAGAACTCCTACATCAAGCTGTCCTTCAAAGAACACGGCCAGATTGAGGTAAGTTTCTTTATGAATACAATCAGACTAGAAATGTGTACTTGTATGTATTTTTGTTGTTGTTTGTTAATAGGATAGAAGGCAATATTGTTCAGCATACCAGTTTTCACCATATTTTTACAATAAAATTTTTATGATATCTTAAGCCTTATCGGTGGAGAATATGAAGTTTAGATTTCAGTGGGAACGGGAGGCAGGAGGATGTAGTCACAGGAAAGAGTGGAGGCTGGAAACAGGCTAAGTCACCACACTAGGTAGGCTACTAGTTAAGTGTTCAGTGTTATCGTTTGGCTAAAAAGACAGAGTATAATGCAGTGACATGTTTAACTGCCTCAGCATCTCAAAGTTCACCAGCGTTACATCAGGCAGTCTATCTTTATTAACTCCATACAAATCTAATCGCTTAAGTTCTTATTCCATAGTATCATGGTTTATATGTTCTGATTAATAAGTAGCCATGTAAGTATTCTTTAGACATTTATAAGTGTGTGTTTATCTCCCCATCGAGATCAAAATTATTTATGTTCTTTTTCTCTATAGCACCTGACCCAGGGTTCCTTGCTCAGCAGGCACTGAGCAAATTTAAGTGACTAACTGAAGTCATTCTCACTGTAGCTGAAAAATATAGCTGATTTTTTTTTTATGAGTGTAGGCATGTTTTGGCCCTAATATCTGGCCTCACATTTTTTGTTGTTGTTGTTGTTGGGGGTAGGTTATGTATTTATTTTTGCTGTGTTGGGTCTTCGTTTCTGTGCACGGGCTTTCTCTAGTTGTGGCAAGTGGGGGCCACTCTTCATCGTGGTGCGCGGGCCTCTCACTATCGCGGCCTCTCTTGTTGCGGGGCACAGGCTCCAGACGCGCAGGCTCAGTAGTTGTGGCTCACGGGCCTAGTTGCTCCGCGGCATGTGGGATCCTCCCAGACCAGGGCTCGAACCCGTGTCCCCTGCATTAGCAGGCAGATTCTCAACCACTGCGCCACCAGGGAAGCCCTGGCCTCACATTTTTTTTTTTTTTTTTTTTTTTTTTTTTTTTTGTGGTATGCGGGCCTCTCACTGTCGCGGCCCCTCCCACTGCGGAGCACAGGCTCCGGACGCGCAGGCCCAGCGGCCATGGCTCACGGGCCCAGCCGCCCCGCGGCATGCGGGACCCTCCCAGACCGGGGCGCGAACCCGGTTCCCCCGCATCGGCAGGCGGACGCGCAACCACTGCGCCACCAGGGAAGCCCCCTCACATTTTAACTAGACAAATTATTCTCAGCTTCCTTCATGGATAACAGTTGTGTATTTTTCTTGGCACTGTGTCTGTTTCGCTACGGATTGAAAACAACCCACACATGCAGGATTGTTTAAAGTAAGTCTATTTACTTCATTGTCACTCATCTCTTTGTTGAGAATAGTTCACTTTATGTAGAAGGTCAGTTCCTTCTTTTTTTTTCCCCCTTTGTGCTTTCTGAAGTTGACCCAAGGAAAGAACTTCCTTTGATTTCCTTTGATGTCTCTGAGAATTCTAGGCTTGTTGCAAATGACCAAACAGACTTCCAACTAAAGAAATGTTAAGTAATGATTTGTATGAGGATGTCACAGCCTGACTGACTCACTTAAAGTGTATGCATGTGCATAACAGTTTTACAGGCGTTTATCAGAGGAAATGACACAGAGAAGATGGGAGAATATGCCAGTTTCCCAGTCGTTGCAAGCAAATAGAGGACCCCAGGTATTTTTTCAGCTGTTTCCTAATCCAGTATTTTCAGTTCTGTACTTGCATCGTCGTTAAGGGAAAAGAGTTCTATGATTATAGAACTTGCCAGAAACAAAATAATGATATTCTAATTAAAAACTGATTTTCACAGAACTTAATTTAGTGCTCTATAGATGGTAGACACTTAGTAATAATACATGACTACTTACCAGGGTAATTTCAGGGTGGCAGAAGTTAGATTCTCCTTCTGCATTCTGTTCTTTATAATTAGTGTGGCATCTGAGAGGACAGTACTACTGGGTGACATTTTCCAGGCCAGTCTAATTAACCACCAACGTGGACAGACACTCAAATGTATAAAAGTAGCTTGTATAATAATTGTCAAGTACCAGAATTTTACCTATAATTTTTTGCACATTTGAGACCATATTAAATATCTGATACCTGTATAATAGCTTGCCAAAGAACAAAAATGAAGAGGAAATTTAATTTATATCTAAAATACAGAGTAAAATATACCATCTCTTGTTATGTTCAGTTTTTCTGTATAATGATTTGAAGGTCATTATGTATGGCAATAAACCGACAAATATTTTGAAAGGAAACTGAATGTAACTGTGTGCTGTTTTCTTGGGTTCTTTGTGGGTCCTCTCCCACCACTGAAAACACAATATAGTGGGTTACAAAAGATTGTGTCCTTCCTATTTCGGACGTTTTATTTTCTACTTTTGTTTTTCAGCCAGGAAGAATAAGGGCTGTAGGAATTGTAGGTATTGAAAGGAAACTGGAAGAAAAAAGAAAAGAAACTGACAAAAACATTTCTGAGGTAATTCTTACACAAGTTCCGGTCAGCTGTCTTTTTCAGCCATCTTTCTTATTCTTTTGGATACAGCTGTGAGTAACTCCGTTCTGTGCATTGGAATATATTTAGTTTGCCTGGAGCCACAATCTCTTATTCCATTTAGGGAGTCTACTTCAGGTTGGCATAATTTAGCCCAAATGTGTTTTAAAAATCTTTTCCAGAAAGGAATTTAAAAGAAATGCAATTTTTTTTTCTGTGAGGTTAGAAAACGTCATGAATTATTGTGTGTAAATTTTAAAGTCTAGATGGGATTGATTGGAGGGTCCTCCTAATGAATTCAAGGTCCTATGTATAATTATTTTGGATGTTTGGTTAACTTAGTTGAGGGGAAAATGCTGTTCTGCGGCCCTCGACTCTGGCCGGACACTACACAGTTTTATGCTCATGACCACTTGGGGACCAGGCACAGAGGTAGTAAGAATGGCTCAAACCAGCTTATCCCTTCTCCTAGGAGAGCACCCCTGAGCTTGTACTTTACAGTGTTTCTGAAACCTCATCCTATATGAGAAAATTCAAGTGAAGGGGAAAGAACTCTAGTTAAGAAAATGAGTTATACATTAGATTTTGGCAGTTAGTTAATACATCTAAACATATCAGTTTTCCCATGTTTATATGGAAATGGTCTTGGATTTTTATGACATGATTTTATGAAGTAAAGTAATTTTTTAGTTCTTATAATAGTTTGTAAGTAAAATTCCATTGATTAGTGCTGCTTATAGAATTTCCAAGATTTATCTCAATCAAATAAAGTCTAAACTGCAAATAGTTACTGAATACCTGTAGTAGTCAAGGTTCTCCAGAGAAACAGAACAAATAGGGGATATATTCTTTTGGATACAGCTGTGGATATCTTTTGGATATCTATATGTGAATATCGATACATAGATATAGATATGCTGATATCTTTATCTCTCTCTATCTAGATACAGGTATCTGTATATCTATATTGTCCTATATATACACAATGAGATTTATTATAAAGAAGTGCCTCATGTGATTGTGGGAAGCTGCCAGCTGGTGACCCAGGAAAGCTGGTGATAGAATTGCTAACCGGAGTGTGAAGGCCTAAGAACCAGGAGCGCTGGTGGTGTTAAGTCCCAGTCCAAGGGCAGGGTAAGACTGATGTCTTAGCTCATCAGTCAGGCAGAGAACTTTCTGTTCCATTAGGCTCTCCAGAGGGCAATTCAGGAGGGCGATCGGAATGTAACTGTTCAGCTCATTCTGCAGATTCGGATGCTAACCTCATGTGGAAGCAGCCTCACACACCCACTCAGAATAATGCTTGAGCAGACACCTGGGGACCCCACGTTCTAGTCAAGTTGACACATAAAATTAACCATCATAATAGCCATATCTGGGCCCACTTACTGAATATGGATTCTTGTTGAGGGACCAAGGGCATTTGACCTATTAAGTGCTGTGGTCTAGGTTTTGCTGAGGGCATGTTTATGGTAAAGTTGTGTGTGTTCCTTGGTCCTTTGTATTTCCTGCACATTAGCAGCTGGATCCAGAGGCTTGTTCAGACTTGTGTTTGAGCCCTTTGTTGAGACTAGAGGTGACACTGTGTTCCTTCATCACGTCTCTTTTTATCACGTTAGCGGCTGTCAATGTTCAGTGCATAGATCTTTGGGTCACTGGTGGTTGCAAATGGTGGTACTCTGTGATTTATTTTTCATTTATTTGTTGGGACACTTTTTAAAGAGATGCTTCCCTTCATTACTGTTTGGCTACTCAGTGATATGGCTCCTATAAGGAATGCAGAACATGTGCCGTTTCCTTTATTATCAGGATGATAAATTGGTTCCTTATCATCCTCCCGAGGTGACTAATTAGGTTTTTTCACGTATTATTGTGAATTCATACATTTTAACATATTTGATGATTTCAGTCAGTTGCAATTATTATCCTAGTTAAAGCTCAAATTGTCCCATCTTTGGCCAGTGGGAGCCTCTTCAGGTTGGCTTCTGAGTGGTTTTGATGTGACCTGGTGGACTTTGAGAGCTTCCTTACTGCCTGGTGTTGACAGAAGTTCCAGGACCATCTTGTATATTTCCTGCTCCGGATCTGGAATCAACCATTATCTGAGAAGCTCTGGTTTCTTTTAGTGGGAAATGGTATTTCCTAACCACAGTCTGCCTGCTAGGAATTTGCATCCCTCTTGGGTTGATCTTTATTTCTAGGACTGAAGAGGTAGGATATATATATATATATTTTTTTTTTTTCTAATAAAGGCGCCTCATGAGGTCACACTGATGCCTCCTATTCAAATTGGGGACTACACTAGCGAATAATGACTAAAACAGTTAAAAAGGATTTTTTTGTACATGTTCTCCCCTTCCCACGTGTAAAACATAGGTGTGCTGTATCTACACTATCTGAGCGTTCAGCCACCATGTACCCTCTTCCCCTCTAGCTGTCATTTAGTCTCATTTGCACAAGTAACTGTGTATGAGACCACCAGTCTTTACGTTCACCTCCCTCTATTCATTTTGGCTGTCTGAGGCTCATCCTGTAGTAGATGTTTCAGAAGGTGCTCATGGGAACAATATTCCCTGAGTTCTGGCATCTTTGTATTCCTCACACAGGAAGGTCAGTTTTGCTGGATTTGTAATCCTTGGCTCACATTTTCTTCCCCGAGTGCCTTCCATATGTGACTTTCAGTTTTTTGTCTGGCATGAAGTGTTGCTGCCAGAGTGATGACAAACTAATTTTCTCCCTTCTCTAAAGTCACTTGCTGTTTTTCCTAGATGCCCAAAGGATTTTTTTTTTTAAATAAAGCTTTGTATAATAATTTTTCTAGACTGTCTATGTGTTAGTCATTCTGGATTGTTATTCTCAGGTACACAGTATGCTTTCAGTATTTGGTTTCAGACATGTTTTCTTTTAATTTCAGGGAAGTTTTTCTCTAAATTTCAATAATTGCTTAGATTTTCTTTTTCTTCTGAGACTCCTATCAGCTGTATGTTGCAGCTTTACGGCCTATCTTCACTCTTTTTTTTTTTTTTTTTTTTCCGTACGCGGGCCTCTCACCGCCGCGGCGTCTCCCGTTGCGGGGCACAGGCTCCGGACGCGCCGGCTCAGCGGCCACGGCTCACGGGCCCAGCCGCTCCGCGGCAGGTGGGATCTTCCCGGAC